>NC_063158.1:19414900-19745861 GCF_020921035.1 Rhodamnia argentea | reverse complement strand
TTTTTAATTCTTAAAAAAATAGAAAGAGATCAAAGTAAATATAAAAAATAAAGAAACAATAAATGACAAAAATATCCTAACTAACTAGTGAGATGCCCTATTTTGATATTGATATGGTCATTTCAGACATTTATTTAAAACAATATCCACTTTAAACCCTTATTTAAAATAATGACGATATTTTAGGTCATTATTCATTTCATGTCCTTATTTGAGAAAATGAATGCACTTTGAACCCTTAATTAAAATATTCTTCAATTTTCGACAAAAAATTATTTCGATTTTTTTTATTTTCGGGCCAGTGCACGTCAAGAGAGATCGCCATCGGCCTCAATCGTGATGATTCTCGTCCTCCGACCTTCCTCAGACGCTCTCAATTCCGGTGGGGTGCAACCCGTGCTTTGCATACACGACCCCACAAAAACGCCTCCTCGACTTTTTTCTGCTGGTCTGATTTTCTTTTGAGGGTGTGCTTCGAAACCCGCGTTCATTCTCGGTGCTCACCGTCATTCTCTGCAGTTCTATGCCTTCTCCCTTCGCCCCTGACGCAGCGAATGCTCCTGACAATAGCAATAATATCCATCTTTGCCTTGGGCAAGAGCCCAACTTTGTTGAGAGTCTTGAGACGATCGTCGCCTGTTCCTGCTCTCCTTTGCAAAATTCTAAAAAACCTTCTTGTCAACATGCGAATTTATTTGTTTGCAGATGAAAATGAGGCGTAGGGTTACGTTCAAAACCTAATTTATCCCCAGTTAGTTAATTGGGGACATGAAATGACAATTGTTTTGTATGATTTTCATAACATCGCTTTTCCGGCAAGTCACATCAGATGGTTTCACTAAAGCGAATGTTTTTTTTAAATCTTACAACATTTAATTAATCGATTGAAAATTTGTCACTCAAAAGATAGATTATGTACGAAAATTATGAAACTATTAATGTCCTTTTCCCGATTTACTACCTCTTCTCTCTCTCATCCACCCTCCCCCCCTCCTTGGAGGGAGAATTACCAAAAAATCCTAAATCTATTGCAAGATTTAGCTCCAAACTTTTTTTATTTGTGCTAATTTAGTCTTTTTGGCTAACTTTAATCGGAAATTGCTGACGTGGATGCCGATCCCGACCTAACCGATTTTTAATAATATTTTAATATTTTTGAGTATTGTATATATTTTCTTTCTCATTTTTTTTTTTTGCCTCCCCTATGGCGAGTCGCCGAGGTTCGACGATCAACCGGAGAAAGAAGAAGGGGAGGCAAAAACAAAACAAAAAGAGAAATAAAAGGAAAAAAAGAAAAGAAAAATATTTAAAAAATTCAACAAAAATGCTATTGAAAATTAGTCACGTCGGTGATGGGCGGCACTATTTTTTACGGAAGTTCAATAGAATGAATGAATTGACACAATTATGATAGATTTAGAACTTTTTTGATAATTTTTTTCCAGTTTGGATGGTGACTTTTCTTCTCTATTTCTTTTTGGTAATTGCAAAAATGGTTGGCTTGGCATATTTCCCCTTATGATCTATTTGTCTTTCTTTTACCTTCCCAATAGTTGATTTGTACAAGAAGAATCGCATTGAGACATTTCTCTCTCAGTTAAATATGACATTACTAAATTCGTGTACTTCAATTATGGCAAAAACATATGAGACTTCTAGCCACAGAGAAAGAATTGCACATCTGCAATTTTGGGAGACTTCTTTCTAACATGATATAGTTTTATCCGCGCTAACTAGCTCCTATGATTCGAATTATCGGGAAGCACTTGATGGCAAAAGCTATCGAGCGTGCTGAGAAACTTACAAATTGAATTAGAGTTGGCGTTTATTATAAAAATCTCGTGCTACTCAGCTAAATTAGGATTCCAATTAACTTTCAGTACATACTGTTCCAATGACCATTAATATTATTTCCATATTGGAGATGATGCAAAGGAAAGTATGAAATAAAAAGAAACTGACCAAATTGTCCGTTCTATTCAAATTGATGTTGCACAGCTTGTGGACCACAAAGTCATTTAGTCCGCAACTGGAGCAGTCCTGGAGCATCCTAAAAATTCACCATACGCTAAATATGAACCAGCGCTTTGCGCGAAAATAAATTTGTATACATAAAAACAAAGAAAACTTAACAGTAAGAATTAATCGAAATTTGGGTTAAGGGAGAAAAAGGGGGTTGCTAAGGCTTTTTAAATGATGATATAAATGCCACAATTTTTCAAAAGCAAACACTTAGGTGATTTGGTGGTTTGAACTCCATTTGTTTCCCGAAAATAGATGATTTAAAAAACATTTTCTTAAAAAAGATCCCATGTATAACGTACAAAAATGAACAAATGCAAAAAAAAATCCATCGTCCACGAAAATAGTGAAACATAATTTATTATCAATAATAAAAATATTTCCGGTTGACTAATTATTTCGATGATACAAGCAATCATCTTCAAAATTATATTTTTGAAATCACTAATTTTTCATGAAACAAACGGAGTCTTAGATTTTTACAAAATCTTACGAGGTTTTGCTAGAGTTACTAAAATGAACATTTTAAAAAAAAACTTTGGCACTATTTTGATCTTTTTAAAAATATTTGCTCTAAATTTTTTAAAGTTAAAAAATTGACAAATGTCACGTGAGCCAAAAGTAAAAATAGGGCGAACAAAGCAAATTGTTTCTTTGTTTTGTTAGACTCAATGACAAAATCATTGAGCATACATACTCTCCAGATAATTTCAATTAGAATCACAGAGATTCTATTTGTTTTAAAAAAGTAAATAAAAAATTTCAATTCCCCTCTCATGATTGCCCCTTTTTTTCTTCTCTAACCTTGCACTATTTTAAGATTTGAACAACAAAGCTTGAAGCCTTGTGAAAATGGCTTACTCCATGATCAACTAGGGGGATCAATGCTAGGAGACGCTTGGGAACCAATTTAAACCCCAACTTCTCGATTAGTGAAAAGTTGACGCATTTAAAAACATTGTTTGATATATAAATCATGCAACACATAATATTTTACTAATTTTTTTTTCTATTTTCCCCTCAGCCTTCGCAGGACTTAAGTCCAGAGAAAACAAGAAAAAAAAAAAGAAAAGAAGATAGAAAAGAAATTATAAAACAAATTCAAAAAATTATTACAATATTATTAAAAAGTGTATATGTCATGGCCGGTCGTGTCACGTGGGACGACCGTCATCTACGTTAGCGATTTCCGGTCAAAATTAGCCGGATAGACTCAATTGGTAAAACGCAAAGGACTTAATTGGTATAATTAAAAAATTAGGAGTGAATAGTAGATTTACGACTTTTTTGGCATTTCTCCTATAAAATGCATGTACTACAACCTGTCATATAATCCGACCATTACCTCGGAGGCATTGTAATGTTACTAAAATACATTTTGAGCTTTGCTTGGATGTGTTGAAAATCAAGCTTTAGAAAGAACATGAACGGTTTTTAAGGTACTAAAAATTATTTTCAAGAGTCAAGAAATATACATATGAGATTGTAACATGGTATACCTTATTCTCAAATATATGTCCGGGAAATGAATTTGGACTCACTTTTTGGACTTTTCAAAACTGCTTTCAGATTAAAATAAAAAAAAAAAAAAGGACATAAGTGGCATATATCTCTTATAACGTCCCATTTTTCTGTTTTCTCGTGTAACCATACAACTGCATGAGTTCTTTCCCGGTAATCGACTCACATCACATGCACGAGTAGCGCGGGCTAAAACCCATTTCCAATCCATATAAATGAATTGCTTTAATTCCAAAAAAATAAATTTAAATAGGCCATAAATGAATTATGTAATAATTAAACGTGTCTTAAATGGGTTGATGACTAACCCATTTCAAATCCATATAAAAAAATAAAGAATTATATTTTGACTCGTATTTAGGAGTAAATAATGCCACATGAAGTTCAAGATGTCAAGATAATATTTATAAATTTTTTGATTTTCTGATTTTTCTAATCTTTTCATTTTTTTTTTTTACGAAGTCCGGCAAGGTTCACCAATTGACACTTGCCGACAGCGGCACCCTTACCCAAATGGCTATGGGCAAGGGCCATGACCCTCGCCTGTGCCGTGGCTCTTATCTATGGTCGCGAGGGTTAGCCGACCTTAAAAGAAACAGAATTAAAAAAATAATTTGGATTTTTTAAAAAAAATTATGAAAGTTGTCCATTAAATTTGTATTGTATGGAAGTGTTTTAACACTTTTTCACAATGAAGGGGCAAATCGACATATAAAATTCAACTAGGGCATTCCGAAATCAAAAGCCCCAAGTGTAGGGGCCATTTTGCATTTTCCCTTTTACCAATCGCTGCCTCACAAAAGTTTTTCCCGCCATTCTCTGTGGCCAGGGTCAACAGTACAAGGGACACCCTCTCTTGCTGTTGCCTCACCGTTCCGACTATTTTCCCTCGATCATTCGCATGAACATTCGTCCGACCGTCTCTGTCCCTTCGACCAAGAAGAGGGTACCCGAATCGATTTCATTGGCCGCTCTCTTTTTACCACCGAACGGTTTCATGGGTCTTTCGACATTTTCCTCGGAAAGTTGGGGGAACCGCTTTGGCTGATCAGCGCGAGCGTCGATCATCTCCAGTCTCCTTCGCCTCAAATTCGTCTCCGTAAGTGAATGGTTTCCTTTGATCCTTTCTAAGCAATTTATTGAGAAGGATTTAGTTGAGGCAAGTCAATTTCTATGTGGGGCTTTGCACGGAACATGTTTGTGAAAATGGGTCACTCAGATTTTTTCAAGCTTCCGTTTGAAGTCGGGCTTTCTTTTTTATGAGTGGGTGCTCATGGTTTCCACTTCATTGACTTTTAAGCGCCTTAGCTTTTTGCATTTTATTTTGTTGAAGGTGCTAATTTAGCATTTAGAGTTAGTAATTGCATATTTTGGACAAGTACTTCAACGGGGGCACTTATCTTCGGCAAGTATAGGGAATCGATGACCAAGACCTTATGCAAAGTATTAACTTTTGGATTTCTCTCTTTTTTAAGGAAACAAATAGACTTGAACTGGATAAATCATTGACAAACAATTATTGATTTCATACTAGAGTTTGGACGCATCAAATGCAAATATTCGCTTTATAGCCGCATTGCAAACAGTAGAGCTTCCATAAAGGCAGCCATGTATTATTACAGATGGATGCTACAGAGAAAGCTCATCACACTTTGCTTGATTTTCATCTTCGAATATCATTCACTTGCATACCCCCACTAGTGACTTTGACTATTTTCAGTCACCAAGTTAAAAAAATATATTATTTATTCTACTCCTATAATTCAGATTGCAAAAGTAAAGATACTTTTTGGTGCAAGGGAATTATAGCAGTTCACAATGTTTTCAATTCTTTTCATAGACTACAAGAAAATGAATATTGAGGGGTAACAAACTCAAAAACATGGTAAATTAGATTAGGTCCCTGGTTCTTAATGATGGAAACAGAAGCACTTTGTTGATTGCTACTGGAATAGCTCCTTTTGAATTGTGATTGCATGAATGTATTGATCTGCTGGAGGCTACTTTGAAAAAGAAAGTTTTTCGTCCTTAGATGAGCTTTATTTTGATCCAGAAACAAATGAACAAAATTTATTTGCAGACTTGGCCACCTCTAAATTGTGTTTAAATGCTCGGTTGGTTTCTCCAGAAAAGTAAGTTATCAGATACTGGTATAAGTAGCTTGATTTTCTATGGCCTGAAGAGAAATGATTAGCGGTAACATGTGTTGGCTTTCTGCTATGGAAACTCTGGAGGTACTAGCCAGTGACCAGCTCGAAGAACACATATGGTGACTAATACCTATTTGACCATTAGAACTCATATTGCCTTGTGCTAATTGCCACTATTTAAATGAGCAATGTGGACATTTGCTGGTGCCCTCGGATGAACAATCTGAATTTAGCTGGGTAGAAGGAACTAAGAGCTGTGAATGTGCCATTTGTATAAGATATCTCATATACAATACTGAGTTGGTTATCCCATTTAAGCTTGACCAATAAACTTAAATATATTTGTTAGTTTTCATCCTTATGCGTATTTCTTGTTGGTTAGTCTTGTTAATCTTTTTGCTTTCAGAGATATTAAAAGATAAACCCAAAAGACAGTTTGTCCTTTTACTGAGTGAAATAATGGAATACCTTAGATATCTAATATGCTTTTGTTTCCATGTATCTTTGTATTTCCTCTTTGGGCAGTACCTTATAATAGTGTGCTTTAATTCACATGCTATGCACGTGTTTCCTACCTGCATTGATTAGAGGTCGCTTAAAGTACTGCCACCAGGCTTGACCTATTTCAGTGTCTCATGTTTGGGGTTTAGTTTCTTGTTCCTTTTCTTCTGAATCTCCTTCCCATAAGCCATTTATGTGTATAAGATAATGTTTCCAACTAGAGCCATGCTTAAAAGTTTCGACATCCTATGATTTCTTTTTAAGTTTGTCATGTCTCATGTCATATTCTTCTGGAGTTGTATATCTGAAAGATGGTTTGTTAATTGACAGGTAGTATCTGTTGTCTGTCCCTTTAGGAAAAATGGGTAAAGATGAAGTGCCATTAATTACTCGGAGAACCACCAGGTCATCTTCTGCCACAGCAATTTCAACCAAGAATAATGTTGTTGAAAGTACAACATCAACCAACATATGCTCTCCATCACCCATTGATCTTTTATATGGAGGAGAACCCATTGATTTGGATGTCCTGTTGTCTAACTTTCCAGGTAGACATCCTCAAATACGTGAGCTTTTGCAGATTTTGGGTCCTTTGAATGCTCCCATGCTTCCTGTCTTTGTTTATGGTGGTCCTTCAACTGGAAAAACCGGTATACTGCTGCAGTTATTTAGACATCTTAATCGGCCCTTTGTCTATTCGAGCTGCCGCACATGTTACAGTCCTAGAATACTGTTTGAATCTGTTCTGAATCAGCTGTCATATCATCAAAAGAATTCAACAAATGGATATTCAAGTGTAAAGCGATGCGAAAAGCCATCTGATTTTGTGAATTTTCTTCGTGAAGCCTTGGTTGGTATTGTGAAGAGTCTTAAGGAGAACAGGAGAAAATCAAAGTCTAGCAAGAAGCTAGAGCGATCGATTGACGGAAACATGGTCTACTTGATATTTGACAAACTAGAGCTTGTTAAGGATTGGGATAAAAGTTCTACCATATTGCCATTGTTATTCAATCTTGATAGCATGCTAAACATTCCTGAGGTTGGGTTAATCTTTATCAGCAGTACTCCTCCCGATACATTCTACTCAAGTATGGGTTACATAGAGCCTATCCCTCTTTATTTTCCTACCTATAATGAAGACGACCTTCGCCAAATTCTTGTGAGAAACCAAGCAAATCCGAAGCTCTATTCCTCCTTCCTTGAGTAAGTTGCTTATGCTAATTTTCCTGTTCAACATTGTTTATTCATATTCTGCATACAATTTTTTTAAATCTAACTTGTTTCTGCATTTGTTTGTTGCCAAGTGTGGTACTGAGGCCTTTCTGCAGAATCACTAGAAGGTTGGATGAATTATCAGCCGTCTTTTCGCCATTATTCATCGAATATTGCAAACCTCTAAATGACCTGGCAATTGTTCCCAATGAGGATCTGAAGAGAAAGTTATTTAGTAATCTTCAGCCTCATATATCTCTTTTTCTGAATGAGACATTTAGAGTTCTAAGTCAGTCTTCCTTGGGAGCTGAAAGAACTAAGGACGGAGAACCAAGAGGCAGCAAGAGCAAAGTAGGAACCTGTGAAGACTCTGATGAGTTGGATTTTCACATGTCTACCTCAGCAAAGTACCTTCTTATCTCAGCCTTCCTTGCTTCGAGAAACCCAGCAACTCTTGATGCATCATTTTTTGACTCCCGTGGTGGTTCCGCCGATGGCCGAAAACGTCGACGGAAGTAAGTGCCTTCTTCCTGTAGTCATGCCATCATCCATTTTATCTGCAGTGAAATTTATGCTGGTAGCCATCTACTATTGATGTCCACAATCAAAAGCTAATATTCGCTATTGTCATTACTGACGTTGAACAAACTCCTTTTTTTCTCGATTCAACTTGCTTGGCTTTTTCCTACGATGCACATCATTATTGATTGAACATCCAAAGTTTTTGATTCCATTGCAACTTTTGGTGTTCAACCTGAAACTTTCATGAAGGAGATGACCTCTTGTTACTTCTCGTCGCTTTGAAAGCTAAGAGTTGGCCGAGTCTTTCTATTCTTTTCTTGTCAAACTTTGAAGATCAAATCCATTAAATGCCAAAATTGTGGAGGGTGTGGCAACAGGTGTAGCCACGACACTTAAAAAATATGGTCCTTTGTTGTGTGCAGTAGCTCCCTTGTTTTATATCTCTCCTTTTCTCTAGTTTTGGACCAGCCCTGAGTGCAATTAAATTTCATCTCCTCTGAACGAAGATTAATTTCTTAGTCTGAGCAATTTCCACATCCTTAGCATCATGTTCTGTCGCAAGCTTGATCTATTTGCACCTAAGCCCTCATTTGTGGCATAAATTGATTGGACCCTTAAGTGACAAGAATTCACAAAATGTCATATCTTCAGTATGAAGGCTTCCCAGGGTGCCGACAAGCTTTTGTTGCAAAATCACGTGTTTTCCTACCGCACTAACGTGGCTGCCTTGGACTTCCTCAATCTCAGAAGTCTAAATCTCCCGTTATCTGTTTTCTTTTCTTTAACTTCCTGCTCCTCCTCCAATTAAGAAGGCTCCCTTGGCCCTCTCTAGACTTGTCATTGGTTGAGGTTTCTTTTGCGCTAGTATTGATAGGCTTCTGAAGGTCCATGACAACGAATGACTCAGATACGTCCTCCAATGTGCTTTTCACGATAAATCCTCATGCTATGCCCTTATTACTTTTTTCGTAAGCATTCGTAAGAAACTCTTCTGCTGTTATCAGGGGGGACGGCAATATCATTATGCGACCAACAGAAAATTGTGGCTCTTGGAAAGAGTTGAATCTCCCAGTCCTCGTCACTTCTTACTAAAGGGTCTTCTCATCAAGTTTCTCTCCTGGTAGTCTTCACTTGCTGTCAAAGTCTGACCAATTTTTACTTGCAGCTTCTGCGTTTATGAAATGAGAAGATTGATGATACTTTAATGTCTGTGCCCCTTTATTCTGATTACAATCTCAAACAGGAAGCCTCCTCGTTTTAGGTAGACAATAGATAGGTGACTCGGCGAAGAAATTCTGCTGGGTTGCATGCCTGATGGACCTTAGCGGTATCTTTTTATTTTCTCATAGGGAAGTAAAGCACCACCACTCCGAACACAAGCTTCCACAGGAATTAAAAGGCCTTTTTTTTTTTTTGGCAAAACCATATTCTACCACTATAGATTTGCCTACCATTTGCAAAAAATTCTGCCAAGTAAATTCTTCCTTTTCCTTTTGGGCTGCAAAGATGTACTTATGAGAATCTTTTGCTGCAAATTCTTCACGAACTGTTCAAAGCCAGTGGATTCCATCCTCACCTTGCATTTTGAAGCAATTATGGCGTCAATTGCTATTTTGCATATCGAATCATTAGTTTCTCGGTCAAAATTGACAGTTTATTGTTCTATCAGTAAGTTGAAGCATGTACTGCACCAGGAGAAGACTGAAGCTTCAGCAGACAGAAAGAAGCCCTCTTGCCTTGTTTTGCTCTTTTCCTCAGGAATAGTCCTTCCTTTGGAGCTGGCATCACCATAAAAGTTGCGTTAGTTGATATAACCAGTTGCTCAATGTTTATTTGCGGATAAGTCCCACTCTGTGCTCCCCAGCGTTTCATCATCAATCTTGTTCACAACCTCCTTTATGCTTTGACAAAACATGTTAGTTGAATTGGGACCCGGAACCAAAACTACTCTTGAAGTTTGCATAAAGGTCTTAATCATAGATAATAACAATTGGGAGAAGATCTGAAATGGCACTACAAGAACCGATGCCTTGCATGTCCTGGACCTTCTCAGGATTACATGACTTCATTTTACTCCATTTTACTCTGGACAGAAATATTGAATTTCCTTCCTTTCTTTTTAGCGTGTTGGTGAGTGTCATCTTGTTCTTTCTTTTGTGGAGACTTAGGGTCTGTATGGTAACGTTTCTGTTCCCGGGAACATATTTGGAATAGAAATAATTTTTTGTGTTTCTGTTCCCGGTTATGATTTTCGGGAACAGAAATGCGTTTGGCAAGTACAAAAAAAAAAAAAAAACTTTTTTCACTAAAATGAAGGATCTACAATTGGCGACCGGCGGTAGCCGGCGGCCGCTTCAACTCCTCGCCGACGATGGTGAGCGGTGGTGGCTTGCACAAGCTCGCCCTCAAATTGTTTCTAAAAAGTGTTGCAAAACCCAGAAACAAGTTTTTTTTGTTTTTCATTTTTGTTCCAAAAGTGTTTTTTGTTTCTCAAAAGTGTTCTCTCGGAATACTTTTGGAACAATTTTTTACCATACGTGTTTCTGGAGTGTTACCATACAGACCCTTATTCCCGCTTTCTGATGTCTTTTTCTCCAGTCTTCGAGGCATCATCTGCTTTATTTGAAACTTCTCATTTGCAGGCCTTCTGAAATGGCGAAGGGGCAAAAGGAAGCTGAAGAACAGGAACTACTCTCTAAAGGACCTGGAAGTTTCCCATTAGAGAGGCTATTAGCTATATTTCAGTGTATTACATCTGTGGCCGAAGATTCCCTTGGCGAAGAGGTGCAGGAGGAGGATTCTTTGGAAGTTGAAGGCCAAAACAACCCGCTCATGTCTGATGTTCTCTTGCAACTATCTACTCTCTGCAATGCTAATTTCATCGTGAAAGGAGGAACCTGTCCTCTTGAGGGCTCCACAAGGTATCGATCTGTGGTATCAGAGGATCTTGCTCTCAAGGTAACTCTCCGGCATGACAATGATTCCAAAGTGTGCCTATATGTTAGTTTCATTTTGCCTGTTCTATTTGATTCATGGGTGCGAAATGGCAATAGGTGGCAAAAAGCGTGAAGTTCCCTCTGGCAAAGTACGTGTATAGAAGATGATGCCATGGAGCGCGACCTTGTGATCACTCTTGAGTCACTAAACCGCAAGAGAACGTGGTTATTAAGTACTAATGCTAAGCTCAATGTGGAGGGAGCCAATTGTCTTCCCATTACCTCTTGTAAGGCATCCGGAGTGCGAGGGGACCCACTGTTTATTCTTCAAGTTGTTCAAGGATCGGAAGGGGTAATGGCAGATTGGCCCTTCTCCGACTTGCACATACGCATCGGATTGTCAGTGAGTTTTGGATTGTAATTCCTTTTTCCTTAGTGAGTGACGGACTAAAAATAGATCGTAGAGAATCAATGAGACTAGGATCTTCATTCTTTTGAAGTAATGCTAATTTTACTGTTTACACTAGAAAAGTCCCTCCTGACAATTTGGACTTGCATGTTTCTTTGAAGTCTCTTGTGTAACTTGTTGCTGCGACTGAATCTTCAATCCAATTGCACCAATTAACTTCTGCTTGTTGAACCCCAAGCACGCGAGTACACCTGGCGCTGAAAGTTATCCACTTGCTTAATTGTCCACGCACAGCTTGCTACATCACTTAACTTACCCAGCTTGTATGCCATTCGCAGATCTCCTAGAGTATCCCGTAATCAAACAATAAGTTCCGGACGTATCTCCTGGGAGAGCTACTTAGCCACCAGAAAGGAGCTTCAGGGTCGAGAAAACCACCGATGACATACACAGTCACGAGACATCCAGACACCACAAATGGAATGATCCCGAGCCCGGTGTCTTTGGGCAATCCAACGTACGTACCACAAGCAAAGGCCAGCACCATCGCGAGTATCGCGACGTACATGCTATAAGATGCGGCCTTGGCATATCTTACCCGCAGCCTATCGCTCACGAAACAAGTATCGAACTGTAAAAACAATGCCAGGATCGAGAAACCGAATGCTGTGATGTTAGAAATCACAAAGGCTTTGAAAGCCGCCCTGCCAGCAAGAACTGCCATTCCTTGGTCTGGCCCATCGTTGTTATAACCACCGGGCATCGTGAAGGACGCAGCAAAGGTGACTGTCGCTATGAGCACCGCCACTAGTAGCTGAAGGTCAATGATGCTTCTTTTCGAGGAATCGAAATTTTCTGGGTCGGCAGTATTACTTCCTGTAAATGTGGATGCAACTGGTTGACCCTCAACGTATTGCTTGTCTAACCTCTTCTTAACATACTTTATAACCCAGTCTTGATAAAACGGCATTCCATGAGATCCTGTCAACACATGACAAACTTTTGCAGCTTGGTAGCCGACCTAAAATTGTACAGAATGTATCAATTAACGAGCGGTTTTTCCCAGCGAAATACTTAAAGATCCTCCTCACTTTAAAGCACTCAAAATCCATCTATAACAAGCAGAACTCCTGGCAAGTCCTAAAACATAATGGAGAATTCATTGAATTCGTCCCTTTTAGATAAGGTAGCAGTAAGATAAAACCAGTAAATAGAGTTTCCTGGAGTAAACAGTCAGAGTTTCGAGTATCCTATATTTAAAACATACTACCTAGGAATTGTTTGAAGTCCTTTTCTCAGATGGGGTAGAGTGTAGATTCTCTCTTTCACCTCAAAAACTGTTTGAAAGTGGGCAGAAAGGAAACAGAAGGAATTTACCTAAAGACTGTACAGATTGTTCTGATTCATTCATATGAACTTGGCAAGATAGTTTTTTCAAAGTCAGCAGGCACATTTAAACTTTTGGATTTGGATTCTCTTAAGTTACATCTTAAAGTCTTTTCTTTCATTTTCCCTTTAACCCTAACTTTAGAGGAAGCCAACCCCAAATGTTTTGCATTGTTTGTTTGCACCTGAAATAAGTACCATCTGGGCCACAGTTTCTAATGATACTGAAGAAATTACTCTGCGAGTGAACAAATCGAGCTCTATGGTGTTCAAGCAAGCATACCTCCTTATGAGCAGAAAAAATGTCAAGGGCGGTCAAATGATCCTTATTTGTGGCCAAATGGTCCACCCTCTTGTCTCCTGCAAGTGTGTAGATGAGGTTGTATCGTTTATGAAGCGCAGCCAAATGCAGAGCCGTGTTTCCGCCAGTGTCTTGTTCATTGATAAGATCCTCCAGGTTTGGCATCCCTAGTATGTACTTGACGGCATTTACTTGTCCACCGATAACAGCTGCATGTAGAGCCGTTTGCCCTTTGTTGTTTATTATGTCACAAGCATCGGGACAGGAATTAACAAGCTCATCAATGACATTGATGTGGCCCTGAAAGGCTGCGATGTGAAGAGCCGATTGCCCCTCCTTGTCTAAGTTGTATGCCACAGAAGAGTCGTGTTGCAGGAGCAGTCGAACTTCTTTCACTTTGCCAATGCAAGAGACATAATGAAGAGGAGTCCACCCCATATCATCAGCTTCTCTGATCACTTTTGGTCTCTCCTCCACAATTTTCCACCAACCTTTGCACGTAAAGTAAGGAGAATGTCATGATTGAGACTGATTTGGGCATCTTGACATAGATATGTCATGATACTTACTGGTCAGTGGGCGATACATTGCGGTATGCAGAGCTGTCAATCCCTTAGGGCCCTTATGAGAGGATGACGATGAGGAAGCCTCTAAAATCAGCTCAGTGGTATGAGAAAGTCCTCTATTTGCTGCAAGATAAAGCGGTGATTCATCAGCAGCATTAGTAATATCGCACAGCTGAGGATCTTCTTCAATCAGCAACTTCACCACCCCATGATGGCCCCCTCTTACTGCATAGTGCAGAGCGGTATCCTTATGCGAATTCGGCTTTCGAAGTAGGTCTTTGCACGCGTCAACTTGTCCGTTCTCAACGACCCAACGCAGCGATTTTGCCAGATCGGTGAAGGCTCGAACCGCTCCCCAACTTCCGACTTTAGCAGCAACGTGCAGGGGAGTGTCTCCTTTGCAGTTACCCTGCCAAAGAAGGGCCGGTCCCGAATGGACATTGAAGAAGACGTTCAATGAAATTTACCTGCTTGTATTGAGCCGCGACGTGAAGAACGTTGCTGTCCTTCGGCGTTGTTTGGCGGAAAAGGTCCTCTTCATCTTCTGCGATGAATTTCAGGTAGTCAAAGTCTCCTGATTTTGCAGCCTCATACACTTTAGCATGCATTCTCACTCTCTCGCTACGGTTCCCAGGACAAGTGAACTTATCCATATAAGCAGAGAGAAATTTCTGAGAAATTAAAGGAAAATGCTTTAAAATTTCTCGAGAGCAGGGCTACAATCTAAAGAAAAAGCCAAGACCCAAACTGTTCTGCTTCACTGGCGAGGGCCGGCGACCGGCGATGGGGCCACCGGCGCTCGTTTGCGTCACGCGGTGGTCACCGCCACCGCTCGACATGGAGACGGCTCGCAGACCCTTCCTCCTCCACCTTCGGTGGACCGAGCACCTTGAAACGGAAACAGAGTATCGAGCTCAATTGAAGTTGAAGGCGCAAACTCAAAACTTTACCTGTAAATCAATTCGATGTTGCTATCAGTATTAGCCAACGGGGTCAAACATAGAGGCGTCGCTCTTTTCACGCGCTCCAGATGGACCAGGAATTTCAGATCATCGGCGAGATGACCGACGACAATCCCACACGGCGACTTAAGACAGCTACACCGAAAGACGACTTCATCAGCGGCTCCAAACGACAAGCGGCTTCAAACGGCGACTTTAGATGGTGATTTCGGGCGGAAGATCCGACGAATTCACTGGGTTGCTGCTACAAGAGTCGATGAAATGAGGGAGCGAGAGACAGAGATGTTGATGATGGATAGAAGCGAGACTTGTGAATTTGTGAGCGAAGAGAAGGAGAGAGATAAGACATTGGTCGGGCACCACCACTGAGAGAGACTTTAAGCCTGTGTTTGTCGTGGTTGAGAGATTGAATTTATGTCTATGTCTCGCCGGTCCTCGCCGGTCATCCGGCGGAGGGTCGTCGGCCCCGACCGTCAAGTTGGGCCGCCTTGAGTCGCTAGCTCTGTATTCTCTGTTTTCTTTGACTTTTCAACATGAGGGAGACGATAAAATTCGAAAGGAGATGGCGTCGTTTTCGGCATTAGTTAAGAGTTGAGTTCACGTTAACAGCATATTAAATATTTGGTCGATATTTTTTGTCAATCAGATCGGAGGGAGCTACCAAACTTGACTACTCTAATTTGATAAAAATTAAGATTTAATTATATATATTTAAAAATTAGGATTAATTTTATTTTCAAGACAATTGTTAAAGCTCCCGCGATAACAAACAATAAATTTAAAAGGAATATTCAAAAAGAGTTTCAACTTTTACAGAATTCATGATCTCATCGCCTGTATTTTACCGGACACCATAATTTTCTCTACGACAAGGCTAGATAAATCAAATCAACCTAAAAGCAAAAATTAAAAGGAATAATCGAGAAAAAGATTTTACATTTGCAGAATTCGCAATTTTATTGCTCGATCACAATTCTACCGACACAAATTTCTCTATCGCGAGGCCCAAATAATTTCAATCAGGCCATACTTTTATGTTTTGAGTGCTTTAAGTCTGAGCATTTGTGCAATTTAATCCTCTAAGCTTTATTTTGTTTAATCAAATCTTCTAAAATTCTGAATTTGTGAGATTTCATCGTTTAAATTTTACCTTGTGCAATCAAGACCTCTAATTTTCTCATCTGCGCGGTCAATTTTGTCATCATTCACTCTAACCAAACCTTCAAATTAATTACTGAGGAGAAGTTAATAGAACGGCTTTTGATTTAAAAAATACGAACATTAAAATCATAGAATACAACTTTTGAAAAGAGTATAAATGACCATCATCACTTCAAAATCAACTCTTTGAAGATTGACCCCCTGTTTGACCCAAAAGTAAAAAAGAAAAAAAAGATTGACTCCCCGTACTTCTCTTGTAAGAAAAGTCCCCACGGTCAATCACCGTGACCTTCACCGACGCTGAAGGAATTCATGGAGAATAAAAAGCAACAACTGTCGACCGGGTTGAAAAGGTCAATAATTGCGTTTCATCGCTAAGCCGAAGGAGGAAAAATTATTGGTTACCACTTAAATCTATTATATAGCTACCAATTTAATTTTAAATATTTTAATTTTATCAATATAGTCTAACATCTTTATACGAAGATTTTAATGTAGTTTTTTTTTGGCCAATTACTGCCAAAAATCACAAATATGACGTGACTATCTACATAGGATGTCGTTTCTCGTAAACTGTTCACGTCGGTGTGCAATGTAAAAAAGTACCAAACCATCAAGGAGTAGGTCTTGCACCACTATGCCAACTAATGCGGTGGTTGGTGATCAATTGATTAAGGGGAAAATTTCAAAAAAGGGCTCGAAGTGGTCTCGTTTTCTCAAATAAAGGCCTAGAGTGAACATCATTTCAAATAAGGGCCTAGTTGAAGGACATTTTTGTTTTTTAATCTTTTGGCCTTTGCTTTTCTGTTTTTATTTTTTTTCTCCTCCCTCTCCTCCTGTTCATCATCTCCTCCAGCATGTCTTCTTCAACGGGTCCTCCATCCCTCGCACGAATAGGAACTCCCGCTTGTTGTGCAGCACGTGCATGATCGCTGCCGCCGCGAGGTTGCTCATCGCCAGCACCCCTCCCACCGCCACGTACCTCGTCCGCCCATCCACCAACCGCATCTGTACTCGCTCCGGGATGCCGGGCTCCACCAACATGGCCCGGCACACCTCCCAAAGCCGAAAGTCGAACCCGTCGGTCTCCAACGCGTGCGCGCACGAGAACAAGAGTGATACCGAGCTCGTCAAGTCGTGGCACGGCACCGGGACCTAGTCACGGCCGGTTCGGTGGAGCCGCCGGTTCCGGTTCCGCTTCGGAACCGCCTGTTCATTCCGATTCATTTTTAATAATAATTTTTAAAATAATAAATAATAAAATAAATATAATAAATTATAAATTATAAAATACAATTAAATTGTACATTGTAATAAAATATGGGGAAAAAAAAAAGAATGGGCTTGAACTTAATGAATTATCATTAAGCGGCCTACATATCTTCTTGGGGATAGAAGAATCAAAGCCCATGTAGTTCTTTTTACCTTTGAGAACCCCAACTTACCTCATCGTCAATCGTCGCTACCCGTTGTGGTACCCGTGGCGGTGGTATCTCCAACATCATCGCTAAAAAATTCGTATTCACGATCTAACTCTTGGTGTCGATATTTCGCCCTCGTCCAATCGCCGACACAAGCTTGAGCTTCCATAGAATCCGGGCTTAATCTTGAACGGCGAGAGTCCAAAATTAATCCTCCGGAACTAAATGCTTATTCAACTCGCAACCGTTGAAGAAGGGGTTGCTAATATTTGACGAGCGATGAGGGCGAGAACTGGATACTCGATTTGGTGACTCTTCCACCACTTCGGGATTTCAAATCAGTACTATGTTACGCATCACGAAACTCAAATTGAGTGGTTAAATATTTTTCTAATTCATAAATATTACCCGTTGCCCCTTTTTTTTTTTTTTGCCTACTCTTAAGCATATTATACCCTCTACTAAGTGAACTACCACCTTCGCTACGTGAGGCGGTAGATTGTAAAGATCCGGAATCACTTAAACCATATCTACTACAAAATTCTCTATATAATGCTACTATAGATTCTTTAACATGTCCTAATATATTTGAAATATCTATTGAATCATCCAAATGTAAACAATCATGATAATACACATTCAAATAATCTTGTAAACCGTCTAATTTAATACGTGGATAAAAAACAATACCAACTAAATAGACAAGAGGAATTTGCAAATAATAATGCAACCATTTTTCTCGCATTACTAAAATAGTTTGACCTAATTCGGTATCTTTTTCATATTCACTAAAAACACTACTAATATTAACACACTCTATTAAAAATAAATGCGTTGTAGGATAATAAATACCAGATAAAGTCTTAGTAGCATCATTAAAAATTTTCAAAATATCTAAAATTTTCTTGCAAACGTCCCAATGTTGAGGAAGGAAAGTAATTTCGGGAATATTTTGTGAAATAAACATACATAATAAATCTTTATATTCAAAAGTTTGCCGAAGCAACTCGTGACGTAGAATTCCAACGAGTCGGAATATCTTTTGGAAATCTTCTTGGCCTTCTCCCATTTTGTTTACAAAATTTTCCCCACGATTTCATACATTGGGGACGACTCCATAAAAATTTAATTGCACTTTTTATTGGGGCGAGAGAAGTGTCAAGAGTTCGTAAACCATTTTGTACACATAAATTTAAAACATGACAAGCACATCTAATGTGAAAAAATTGTCCGCTAAAAGTGGGTTTGCAAATATTTTCTAATTCGGGAATAGAAGCGGTATTTGCGGCGGCATTATCAAAACCAATTGAAAATATTTTATTTATTAAATTATATTCTTCTAAAACTTGCCTAATTATTCTATAAATATTATGAGCCGAATGGCTTTCATCAAAAACTCGGAATGCAATAAGTCTTTTTTGAATCATCCAATTGTCATCTATCCAATGACACGTGACACCCATATAAGAATGAATTTGCCAAGGATCACTCCAAATATTGCTACCTATATGCACACGTCCATTGAATTCCGCAAAAAATTTTCCTAAAGATTTTTTTCCTTTTTTATAAAGATGAAAAACTTCGCGTTTAAGAGTATTTTTTGGAATAGTTGGCACTTGCGGAACCAACGCAGTATTTATCAAATATTTCATATTAAAATTTTCACCGAAGTATTAAACGGAGCATGATCAAGGGCAACATATTCACCTAATGTTTGTTTATAAAGTGTTTCAGTGAAACGAAATAAAGGATGAGGCTTAGAAGTGGCGTACTCGGAAATTTGTTGTTGCGTATTGTCGATCCCCGCTTGCATTGGATGTTTTTTCGTCAAATGCCGACGGAATGTTCCGTAGCCGTCTCCTTTCGTGAATTTATAAGTTTGCGAACAATATTTACATTTTACATTATACTTACCTTCGACTTCATCACGTACCTTGTCGAAGTGTAGCCACAAGTCCGATGTATTATCTCGGCCCTTCCGTTCCGGCTCATTTGCCGTTGACGTTTCTTCGACACCGGTGGGAGGATGAAGACTTTCTTGTGTTGGGATGTGCTCGACGTTCGGAATCGGGACATAGTTGATATTATCGTCGTCGTCTCTTCCCAACTTGCATACTCACGAGGATCGTATTCATGAAAGGGATACTCGGAATCTCCCATAGCCATCTTGCCCTTGTCGGCATTTCCGCTTCCACTTGCCATTTTTGAGAGAATTGATCGGAAATCCGATTGAGAGAATTGAGTCGGGATTGAGAGAATTGGGAGAATTTGAGCGATTTGAGAGGATTTCGGAGAGAATTCGAGAGATTGTTCGGAGAATTTGTGACAAAAATGAAAGGGGAAGCATATGCATTTATAGGTAAGAAATCATTTTTTTTTTTATTTTTTTTTTAAAAAATTGGAAAGCAACGGCCCAAAGCCGCGCGAGGAGGGGGGGCCCGGGGCAAAGAGCCCAACGGCTCTTTGCCCCGGGCCCACTTTTATTTATTTATTTTTTTTTTTTTGCGGTTCGGAACCGTGGGCCCGGTCAACGGGCCGGTTCCGGGCCGGTCAACGGGCCGGTTCCGGGCCCACGGGCCCAAATGGCCCCCTCTACCGGAGCCGGCTTTAGCGTGTCCCTCGGCGTCAGCCCCCTCTTTGCCTCGTCGTTGAAGGACTCCCTCACAAGCCTCTCTAGCGCGGTCGTCGCCACGACGTGGAGCTGGCGGAGCCCCCTGCAGGAGCCTCCGCAAGAACTTGCCCAAGCTGGAAACGGGCCGCGAGCGGTAAAACTTCCGGGTGTGGTCGGCGAGGAACTTCCACGTGTCATCTTCCCGGAAAAGCGGGCAGCTGTGGTCCTTTGTGGCGAAGAGCATGGAGGTAAAGATGCCGCCTACGCCGATGCCCACGGCGACGTCGAAGTAATCAAGGATGTTGGCGTCCGGGTTGTCGGACTTCGACTTGAGGGCATGCTTTAGATAGGCGAGGGCTTTGCCAAGGAGGATGCCCCTCGGGCCGCCATAGTCGACCCACCCCCCCCCCCCCTCTCTCTCTCTCTCTCTCTTCCCCGTTGAGTGCGTCGGTAGATGGAAGATGAAGACGACCATGCATTCAAGTCAGAGGAGATGATGAACAGGAGGAGAGGGGAGGAGAAAAACAGAAAAACAGAAAAGAAAAGGTCAAAAGATTAAAAGACAAAAATGTCCTTTAGCTAGGCTCTTATTTGAAATGATTTGAGCACTTCATGCCCTTATTTGAAACGATGTTCGGTCTAGGCCCTTATTTGAGAAAACGAGGCTACTTCGGGCCCTTTTTTGAAATTTTTCCTTAATTAAGGGTTGGGTTTTTCTTCCAAGTCCAAGGGCTTTTGACGTGTTGAACATAGTCCAATTATTTGTGTTTACTCGTCATCCATTTCTTTAAAAAAACTCAACTAGAATTATCACTTACAAAAATAAATTAATGAACGAAAAATACTCGGATATAAATTATTTTCCATAATGAAAATACTTTTTTGGTCACTTACTATTTCAAACGATACAATTATCAAGAATTATATTTAGAAAAATATTTTTGAAGTTATTTATTCTTGGAAAAATGACACAAATGGTCTAAGATCCAATGTGCAATATAGCCCTAAACTTTTAAATTAACTAATATGATTACTGAACTTTAATCCAATGTGCAATGTGGTTCATGAACTTTTAATTTGACCAATATGGTTCATGAACTTATGAAAAATGTTCAACTTAATCCCCGAACTTGAATCAATGGAAGGACTACATAGAACATCTTCCTATGGTTCATGGATTAAGTTGAATATGCTCCAAAGTTCAGAGATTATATTGGTCAAATTAAAAGTTCATGGGTTATATTGCACATTGATTTAAAATTCAGAAATCATATTGGTCATATTAAAAGTTCAGAGATTATATTATATATTGGATCAAAGTTCAAAGGTTGTTTGTGTAATTATCCCCCTATTCTTCATGAACTTAAAGATGGAATCATTAATACAAGAGGCGACATCAATTCCTCAAGATTTGTTTATTTCAGGGAAAAATATGCAATCATTAATAGAAGAAGGGAAAAAAATAGAGAAATAAAAACTAGAAAGGTTGCGGAACAGAACCCAAAATGTAAAGGAAAAGCACAAAAGACGAGGCTTCGCTGAGGACTACCGCACTCACCTGAGTACTACAGCACTCACCGAGTCCCAGGGCGGAGCGCGGGGAGATGGCTGATTCGCAGAGTAACAGAGCAGCAGTTCAGGCCACCAACGACGACGCTTCCGCCAGTAAACTGTATGCTCATCTCCTTCTTCTCTTCTCTCCAATTCCTTTTTAATCTCTGCAATCACAGCTGTTATGAGGTGCAAGTATCTGTGTAACGGCGCTTCCTGATTGGGTCGGATCTTCGATGTTCGTTTCTCTTCGAGATGGAATCGATAGTGTTCTCAGTCGTCTTTCGTTTCGGAGCTCTAATACGAAGACAAGTAAAGTAGACGGGATTCGTTAATGGCTGTGCTGTGATCGGTTGAGATGAAATAGACAGGGTGATTTCATTTCTCTTTATGACCAATATTTGGTGTACCCGGGGGGGGAGAGACGTTGGCAGGTCACTGCTGTCGTCAGTGATAGCATGGACTGAGGTTTTGCGAACAAGTGGATCGGTGTTGCTTCTCTTGTGTGGAATGATCTGGGGGCTGTGTATTCCTGAAAAATGCACTGTCCTCGATGATTATGGGCGTTTTGGTTGTCCAACGACGTTTCGTCAATTGATTCCTGGGGGATTTTAATGCTAAATATTGCCAATGTAAATTTTCTTTTCAAGGGCAGCTCGAAATCTGTACGTATACCCAATTTGTAATTTTTCGAATATTTTGGTTGACACATAGGATTTTGCACTTGTCATCCCTTCAAAGCAGGAAAGTATGCAATCCATTGAACTAAGCCAAACTATACCAATATGCTTTTTACGGTTCGGTTAAGTTCGAGAGGGCTTTTTCGAAAACCATTGAACTAAACCTAACCACCCCAATATGCTTCTCATGTCCGGTTCAGTTCGAGAGGGCTTTTTAAAAAACCATTGAATTGAACCTAATCACACGAATATGCTTTCTATGGTTCGGTTCAGTTTGTGAGGGCTTTTTAGAAACTTGCCTAGCAAGCAACCCATTGTAAGCAGTTTGATTTGGTTTTGATTTTGTTTCAGACCTAGCCTTTTTGTTCTTTCTCTCTTTAATATGAGACCTAAGACTAATCCCGACTATCTTCTGATATTTATCTTCTTTGCTCTTTCTGTTTTATTTAATAAATTTTGTGGATGCTTCTTTTTGATTATGTGTATTGTCCCTTTTGATTTGTTGCACTTGAGATCATTCTTGGTGGAAGAATCCAATTAGAGTAGGTTATTTAATTGTTTTGTTTGGAGGATCTTTAATACTTGATTGTTAACTAGCTGGATCAACTTTACATGTTGATGTTTTATAGTGTTCTTGCTTGTAATTCATACTTTGGGGAGTGTGTGGCGCATTAGCTTTAACTAGCAAAAGAAAATAAAAGAAGAAAATGGTTTGGTTCAGTTTGGAGCCGAACTGAACTGCAAAATACGGTTTGGTTTGGTCTAGTTCCAAACTTCAATATTGTTTGGTGATTTCATTTTTTTCAAACCATGTTAGTGTGTTTCGGTTTTTATTTGATTAGAAACCAAACCAAATTACACCGTCTCACCCCTGATATTATGGGGCTTTTCTGAAGGACTTTGATGTGGCTGACCAGTAGTTAGCATACACTGTTCAACCTTTTGCAACGTAACAAGGATTTAGGATTAAAAACTTGGCCGAAAGGAGAATTTTAATATGAAACAGTGTGTTTAAGTTTTGTTCCTTACATTAAGTCGGAGATGTGTTATGATCTAATATTTATGTTGTGCGATGTCAGGTAATATATTGAGACAGACCGTTGTTAAGTCAAATAGTTGTCTAGTTAGCGCGTATTACTTCACAATTTAGTGTAACAAAGGGCGAGCCTTTATTTAAAAGATGTATGATAATATTATAGGAATAACATGGTTGGGAGGGCTGAAAGAATAACTTTTCAGAAAAGTTTGGCAACAAGGTTATAATACAAAAAGAAGTTGGGTGTTATTCCCCTTCCAAACATCCTGATTACAACAATTATATGTTTTTGCGGAAAATAAGTAAAGACTCAATCCAGATCGATAATGTGTTCTTCTTGGATCTGATAACCTACAGAGGGCTATTGTAAATTCCTTTTCTTTACACAGGATGGAGATTAACATATATTGATATTTATCACACCTGAATGAAATCTCTTGCTTTCTCCAAATTTTTTGTAACGTTATGTTTGTTTGAGTCTATGACATGAATGACCTTGGTGCTCCCCCCCCCCCCTCCTCTCCAAAAAAAAAAAAAAAAAAAAAAAAAGAAAAAAGAAATTAGAAAAAGAAAAATGATAATTGGTTTTAATTGTCATAATAGCTTTATGCTGGAGTGAAAAATATTCTGAGAGATTTCATGTTTTCTCGGGGCTTGAATTGCAGGTCATGTGTGAAAAAGGGATACATGCGGGATGATTATATTCGTTTATTTGTTAGGAAGCCTGTGAGAAGGTCTCCCATAATAAATCGAGGTAAGATATATGCAGAATTGATATGTATGTGAAGAAGCTGCCTATACTGTTTTTGAATAATTGATTCCTAAGTGCATTCTGATCTTATAATCTCATAGATTGGCTTAACCCCCCATTTACTTTTCAATGTCTTCAGGTTATTTTGCTCGATGGGCTGCGTTAAGAAAGCTTCTAGGCCAGTTTCTTAATTGTGAAAGACATACCGAAGAAAAAGGGATTAACAAGCAGATATTATCGCTCGGAGCTGGCTTTGACACAACGTACTTTCAATTGCAGGTATTCGAGTTGACTTTGGTTTTAATCAATATATGACTCAAAATCGCAGTGGTTGATTTCTATACCCTCATAAATGGGCTTTTTTTTGGCATGCTTTCTATTTGAGGGTGGGGGTGAATTGCTGAAATTGACTAATAATGTTTGACTGTCTTGCATTTTGAAAGTAATTGAGATTGAGAACTATGCAGGCAAAGAGCTGTTCTTTTCCCTTCCTGTAGATTGCTGGTGTTTTTAGAATGTCTTATATGTTGTTGTTTAGATGAAAATCTGTTCTGAATCATTGAGTTGTGATGCCATGAACTTTCTTTTGACAGGATGAGGGTAAAGCACCATATTTGTACGTGGAATTGGATTTCAAGGAGGTGCAGATTTAGAGATCTCAAATCCTGCTTCAAATTTAATTGAGCTTGTAGTTTTCTAGCAAGGGCTATACTATTTGTTGACTTAGGTCAAGGTTTTTATAGCAGCAGCAAATCTGATTTGAGAGGATTATGCTTAGCATTTGAAATGGAAATGCTCTATCTTTTTTTCTTTTCTTTTTTTTAAGTACATGATGTGAGCTATCACTAATGGCATTAGGTTCTTTTATACAATTAAGAGATTTTGATGACTTCATGTAAGAGAGAAAGGATTGAAATTATGTGAAACTTCTCAGGTTACTTGTAAGAAGGCTGCCATTATTGAGACCTCTGGCCAGTTGAGGGAGAAAATTGGGACGACAGCATATATATCACAAGGTACTTTATAGTTTTTACTTACTGGAGAAAACTTAATCATGGTTTCCAACAATTGATATCCTCAATAGCACTGGTTTGCAACTTTGCCATATGATTTGAAACTTAAGAAATGTGATCTTGCATAGTCTATAATGGTATTGCAAATGATCAAGGTTAGTTGGGTATGGATGGAAAAATTTGTACTGCATTTATATCATGTTTGTGGACTAAAGCTTTCTTCTACCCTGTTTACTGAAAGCTTCATGCGATAGACCATGGTGCTTGCTTATGCTAAGAGACATTATCTTTCACTTAAATTGAATCTCCTCAACAAGTTGACTATGGTTGATGATTAAATGATAGAGATGACTGTCATACCACTATGATAGATAAGGACATGAAAAGTGATGATATTACAAGAAACCCAAAGCTTTAATGTGTTTTGAAATGTAAAGAATGTGATAAAGTTTGGAATTGGTTAAAAATCGGTAAAAAATCTTGGTTGTGATGGCCACTTAACCCCTTTAGGATCCTGCTATGGACTTTGTTCGACAGGTACGGATTGACAAGATACTTAGAGAAAACATATAATTGCATTTTAGGCTACTTTAGCATAAGATTAAATTTGGTCTGAGCATTTAAGTTCCAATGCTGTCTAATTGCACTTTATGCCCTTCCTTTAGCATAAGGAGTTGATGTAACCTTTTCTCTGCGAGTCTTTCATGAGAATTTATTTCCTTAAAACTCCACCTTTATTTTTATGAGTACTATTACAGAGTTAATATGGTCCATAATTAACTGAGAAGCAAGTCAAGAATGGGAGAGAAAGGAGTTTATGGATGCTCTCATGTTTTAGGTGCTTGGCTAATTTTACCCTGATGGGAAAGCACTTGATCTGTTAAACTGATAGAATACTATAATTTAGAGTCAACTCTGAACAGTTCAACTTTCAGGGAATCATTTTGATATTTGACTGGCTGCATTTAGGGGTTTTTGGGTCACAATATACCTGATAGTATATTTCTTTGTTGCTATTTCTTTTGTTTTTGTGCTTTAGAATGTAAAGTTGATTACTTACTGGTTGTATTGGTTGGCTAACTAATGCACCACAGATAGATCAGTTATAAAGATATTGTGCTGAACTACGTGTTAGTAATCTGCCCTTTCTTTGATTTAAAATAGCTTTCGGAATCTTTATGTCAGACTTTATGAACTGTAGCAGGTAACTAGGCATCTCATCTCACCAATTTTTAAGGCTAAAAGGACTAATATACCACTAGAAGATTAGTAGCTGGTATAGAACTTTTACTTTCGTGCATCTTGGGCTAAACTTCTGTTATGGATTGGTGTCTTTCTGATCCCCACCTTTTTCTTAATGATGCATGAGGTACTCCTTTACCATTTTCTTACAATAGTTAGTTTTAGACCAGAAGCCCTTCTGGTTTCCATCAGGCCTAGGTTAATATCAACCTACCCATCAACTTAATGAAGTCCTTCTCTATGCTCTGTGGTGATGAAGTCCATAACAAAAATTCTTTGTGTGACATTTAGTGCCCTTTTGCTGACTAGTCACGCCCATTATCTTCGTATGTCGACCATGTTTTAGTTTTGATATCTGATGCTCCAATCAAATGCTAATTTGTGTGTGCTCTAAGTTCTTGCTAGGACTTGTTATATCCTATCGGTATGAGGCATGCAAAATCTGCTTTCATGGTTCTAGCAAATTGTCATTACTATCCATTGTTTCAGTGTGCCTCTATGTTCAGATGCATGTATTTTTCTAAATATTTTGTTATGTATTGATTATTTTGTTGTTTTTAGTTGTTTTAATAACTTTAAGCTTGCTTTAACTGTTGTAGAAAAGGGAGAAGTGATCAGTGAACATTACAAGCTCCTTCCAGTTGACTTGCGTGACATACCAAAGTTGGACGACATTATATCATTAGCTAATATCGATCCAAGGTATGCACGTGAGGTCCTGACCAACATAGTCTGTTTCTTTCTAGATGGCGACACTGGTCTTTTGCATTCCCACTAAAATTAATTTATGTGATATTACTATCAGTGTCTCTTTTTCGTTTCTTCAAATGTGAGTTGTCTGATGATTGTGTTTTTGTCAGATGTATATGATGTTCTACTATTCTTGCAGACCCCTACTATTTGCCTATGGCTTATGTTAAGTTGCATGCTTATTCAGGGAGTTTTGAGCTATTTGAATCTCATGTTGTTCGTACCAAAAAAAAATAAAAAATCTGATGTTGTTGTTAGCCTGCCAACCTTTATAATTGCAGAATGCGTCTTGATATACTTGGATCCAGATTCAAGCCGGGCTATTGTTCGATGGACCTCAAAAACATTTTCAACAGCAATTTTCTTCTTATATGAGCAGGTCGCTATCTTTTCTTCCCTCATTTCAGCCTTTGTCAATTTATTGTTGTTTTAAATGTGTAGGATGCATAAGTTTATGGGAAAGGTTTTGTCTTTGTTAACAATAAGAATTTTTCACTGTACCATTTCACTGGTGATCTGACAGATCCATCCAGATGATGCTTTTGGGCTGCAAATGATCAGAAATTTAGAGGTTATCTCTCAGAGCCTTTGCTTTTAGAGGCCAAACAAATCATTGAGGTGGATTGCAATTTTATTACTGTGGCTTGGAACTGAACAATAAACAGAGACGGAAAATCTCTGACCCTTGACATTGCATCTCCATGAATAAACTGCTGGAAGCGATCTTTTAAATTACCTCTGATATGTGTGTATGGGCTATATAGTAGGATGATTGGGACTGATGATATTACTAAGTAGTGAAATACTGGCAACTGTTGGATGGCTGTGTGCGGCTGATGATGACGCGAACAAGTATAACATAACATTGTTCAAATGGGGCATGCTTGAATATTTGTGTATGGGCTAAAAAGTAAGATGACTGGGACTGATGATATTACTAAGTAGCTTAATACCAGCAACTGTTGGATTGCTGTGTGCGGCTGATGATGACGTGAAAAAGTATGACATAATTGGGTTCAAATGGGGCATGCTTGGCATGGTCAATAAACCAAAGGACTAGGTGCATGTGCATGCAACTATAGAACTTGCATCAAGGGTTGGAATTATTAGTGTCTTAGTTAGATGGGTATTTGCTAGATTGAAACTGCATCTCATTTTTTTTTTTTTTTGAGCGATAAATAAGATTTCAGTAGGAAGGTACCAAGAAGTACTGCCTTTATACAAATATTAAGCTGGTCAAACATTAACCTAGGCAAATAGGCAAATTGAACACTTTGAGGCATAGTTATACTTGACAATGCGTGCAAGTTTATGTCAGCTTAGATTTGTTCATTATATCATATGATTTTATGGTTGATGTGAGAAGGGAGCTAGTCTCCGTCATTTGGTTATGTGCCCGTAACTCAATGTCTTATTTTAATCTTCTGAAGTCTTCTCATCTAAGTCATTTCCACGGTTTTTTTGGCTTCCGTTTGCTAGTGGAATGCTAGAATTTGTGATGGACATAGTCATAGAGAAGAAGTACCTTGAAAATTATTGTGTTTTATAAAGATGGTACTGTTTCTTGATGACACAATATTCTGTCAATCTTATAAAGAACTATTTGATAAGCGGTTTAAATATTGAGAAGCCACCTGCACATCTGAGATCTAACATTCGTTTTTGACATTAAACAGAGTCGTGGCTGTGGTCTTCTGGGAATACATGCTACTCCAACGTTATCAGCAAAAGAAAATCTCTTTATTGACCAGGGTTGGCAGGTATATTTTCTGTTTTTCTCAGATTCATAGGAACTTGGTTCATGCCTTTTGTAGCCTCTGATGCGAATAACCTTAACTCATAAAAGTTTATCTCAATCTCCTTTCAGTTTAAAATTGCTTTCCTGATTGTGTTACATGTATGTGCAGTGAGGCATAGGTATTCGAACTTGTCTATTTTGAAGTATGCAGTGTTAACAATGACGGCAAAACATGCCTCGCACATGGTTATTCTGTCGGTTGAAATCTGTAATCTGTGCATCAACCTTTTGCAAACTGTTTCCTTTTGACATCGTCTTTTCCAGAAATTAGAGTAATTAACTTTTCAATGTTGAAATCTTCTTTTTATCAAGTTTTTCTATTGGCTTCTTTTGCTATGATTCCTTCAATCTAAGTACCTTTATGACAGACGTACAAAGCATAGCTAGATGTTAAAGTAAATCTTTATACAAGGAATGAAACTGGAACCAGAAGAGCCCCTGCTGAAGTTATATCATGAAGAGAAATATACGAGTATCTTATTGTTCTGTTCCAAGAGAAGATATGTTGACAAATTATATTGGTTGAGAATCATTGGGCACATATTAAACCTGCCAAGCCACAAAACATAATGGTTTGACTCAGTAATAAATGTAAATTTAGAATAATCACGTCCATTTGAATCTTGAAAGATTATACTAAACTAAGAAATTGGCGTTATGATGATTAGTATTTGAGGATGCAAAATCTGGTGGTAGTTTTCCTTGAAAAAACTGTATTGGTTACTTGAATAATTCAATTGAAATGATGAAGTGGGATCGAACTTCAAGCTGGAACAGAGATAACTCAATGTTTGGGGTTTAGAAAACTGAGAGAATCAGAATAGGAAAAAAGCAGTAATCAATATGAAAAAAACTGCTTACAATGAAGCTTAAGGACTACTTATATTGACTCAAATCAATCCTAGGGTCTATGCCCTTTAATCTAATTGAAGTTCTCTTAATCTTCTCCATGGAACCTCTTTAAAAAGTCACATGTCCGCCTCATGAATTATTATTCACAAGACATGACCAAATGCTGACATTAAGCAAAGAAATAAAAAAAAAAAAAACCTCTTTTGATGCAAAATTAAAGTAGTTAAATCTAATTAGCCTAATAAAATGTCGTCAACTTCCTCAGTACTCCTGTATCGTAGCACTACATACGTAAAGAAGTCATGCTGGAGTAAATTAGTCATTGTAAACAAGATTCAGGTGCTGTTAATTGTAAGATAATAGTTAGCTTGAAAGAAAGGCATTCTGCACGTGGGGGAAATAGAAGTATGAACCTGATGTCACACTGCTGAGTTGCTATTCGTGTTTTTGGGTGCATGCAATTTTAAGACCATGAAGGGGTTTCTGTTGTGAAGTTTAGCAATGACAGGAGGAAATAAAACATGACATAGGAGAGGGGTGTTACTGTACGAGGATCAATACTGGGTGGGAGATCAGGGAAGGAATCCTGCTTAATTGTTTAAATAAAGAGTTTGGAAGCACTTAATACCTGAACATATTTTAAATGTAGACAATAACTGTCAAGAATCCAGAGATCCGCTTGAAATTCATGCCTGTGCCCTTTCTCCCCCCTAAACTAATGACAGCTGGACTTCCGGGTGACTACAAATGAGACTAAGAGTTCGTTTACTGAGATGATTATTAGTCAAGGTTGTGACTGAGTGTTGGAAAATTGCTGCAGTACAGCAGCAGTTGGATGTGTCATGGTTTTCTTGAGAAGGCATTTTGATCCTTCTAAGTGATTCTTTTGTTACAAGCTACTTTTTCCTGATGATTTAGCAATTTTTTAGTATATTACAGTTTGTAGATAGATATGAAACTTACTTTTGAAGTTGATGTAAGCCTCACTTGATATATTTTTTGTCCAACTTCTTTTTATTTCTCTCTGTGATAGGCTTACTAGATTGCCCTTTTGGTGCATAACAATGGATTATTTATGAAGTATTTCTCTCTTAATTTCATTTCATGATTCCGTGTAGAGGGCCACTGCATGGGATATGCTCAGGGTGTATAGCAGCTTTATTGAAGCTCAAGAGAGGCGCAGGTTTGTAGTCCATTATCCAGGAAAATCGCCTGCCTTCACATTTTACCAATGACCATATTCTCGAAAAGCACAAGCACTTCCTTTTCATGCAACAAACCCAAAATAGGTGACAGAAAATAAAGTGATTTGGCTAACCTAAGCCTAGGAATTTTAGTTGAGTGGTAATATTACTGGGTATCAGTCCGGTAATTCTGGAGAAATCTGGAAAGTTACTCCTCCTCCTGTTTTCATTTGGAGATCAATACTTCAAGAGAGAGTGATTGGTGATATATGGTTGGATGTCAAAGACAAATTGCAAGCTTAAAAAAATCTGATGGGCAGAATTTAGTTTCCATTTTTCTTGATAGTATCATGGAGGGATGTTTAATTAGTACTTTTCAGTTTCTAAAGCGTGTTCTCTGTAATTATGACAAGTTACTGCCTCAGATACTAAGCTACTTCAGTATACCGGGAAATGCTTTCCAGTCAGATGCAATGTATCAGCAATTCATCCTGAACTAATATTTGGAAACTCAATTGATATCTATTTTTGTTTCCAGAAATATGGTCACCGATCAATTGTGTGATCTTGTGAATTAGGTTGTTTATTTACATGTTGGCGATGTTGCTATGCTCAACTTTTGCCACCTATCAAGTGCGTGATCTTGTGAATTAGGCTGTTTATTTACATGTTAGCGATGTTGCTACGCTCGACTTATGCCACTGCATGCATTGAAAGTCAGCACTTTGTTATGAATGTTTCTCATCTTTTGGTAGTTTTGACTTAAGACTTTCGTGAATTATCAAGTGACACAAGTGCTTGCCGATGATTGGGGACTCGTGATTAAATAGCTATCAATCAACTTTCTGCATGGTGTTTGTGTCCTCGTTTAGAATTTATTATGCTGATGACAAATGATTGATTATTACAGATAGTTTAAGACATTGAAATATTGAAACAGGGATATAATGGGTGAACTTTCTGCTTTTGCATGCCATACCTTTGCATACTGATGTGGTATTTTAGTGGAGCAGAAAGCTGTCTCTTTGGAGGACTTTTGCTTGGTTTGCCTTGAGGTCCCATGTTTGTCATAACTGAACCACTTTTGTGAGACTCTGGAGTGCTTTATTCTTTAAGGACAAAGATCACACTTTGATTCTTTCACCACAGAGGAACTTTTCCTCTTTGTTTTGATGTGTGAAGCTTTTCAATTCTTTCTATCTGTTACTTTTTGGCGATTCCAACTTCTGGTTCTCTGATGACTAGGATCGAGCGACTGGAAATATTTGATGAATTTGAAGAATGGCACCTGATGCAGGCAAGTCGATTTCTCATTCTATTTTAGGATGAGGGTCTATTTGGCAATTATCCTAAATTGTGAGCACTTAAGTATAGTTTGTAGGGCATCACCATATTAGGGTCAACTACCAAGTACCCATCCTAAAGGGCTAAGGAAGTCATGGGCTTGTTATTTTGTGGAGGGAACCACTTTTGTTTGTTTGGAAACTCACTGATTTCATAAACTAGTGTTGCTTGTTTTTAGCAGACTTGAAGCTTGGTAAATGAAAACTGTACTCATAGAGAATCTTTACTTTCAATCTGATACTGCTGCCCATCTTCATGTAGTTTTATTTACTTTGGATTTAAGGTCCATGTTTCAGCATGTATAAAGATGGAGAGGATATCGGAAATTATCTTTGATTTTTGTGTTAGATTACATACATCTATAAATTGTCTTGACCTTCTGATTTTCAGGAGCACTATTGTGTGGCTTATGCAATCAATGACTTAATGGTATGTACGTATATATGGGATTCCCGTTGCTGCTTTAATTTTATGGCTAGTATTTTTCTTTTCTTCTGTGATTATGTGGCAAAATTTAAATATCCTCTTTGCTAAGAGCTAATACTTGTGAGGCTTAAAAGGAGGCTCGCAAATGAGACATAGTTCATATACTTTGGGAATTAAGTTAGGTTTACGAAAAGGTGCTTTGGTTGTTGGAAGGCGTTTGGTAACACCTCAAAAGCCAGAACGCTCTAAAGCCAACTTTTTAGAAGCACCTTATAGGTGATTTTGAAGCCAAGGCCTTTTGAGTTATTTAAGAACCCAAGTTTACATTAACTAAAATAACTCTATTGCTTAAGAGACTTTCTCAGTAGTTAGGGTAATTGTGTAACACATAGAAACCATATGGTTCCAAACACCTTTAATAGCCACAACCACCAGACAGCACACTATATCAAAAGCTACTGTTGGGAGATATATCCCGATCAGACAATACATATTCCAAATCAGGTTGATTTTAGCAAGTTTTGCTGCTTTATAATAATGCTGTCTTGACTCAACAATGTCCTTTCTAGAATCAATGTAAAACAATTTTCGTCAGTTTTTAGTTTGCAATGAGTGGTCTGATTCAATCTGCCTCAGTACAGACGCTGTGATAGTACTATTGTTGCTAATAGAATTTGGAAGCATGTTCAAAACTCGAGGATCACAATGATTGTGGGTAGCACCTGTTAGTCTGTAGCCATGGACCTTGGTTTTCTTTGAACATCAGCCTCAGCCCTCACATACTTATTAAGTAGAATAGAACTTCACATACTTCGTTTCTTTTGCTGTTCGATCCCACAGGGACTGTTCGGAGACTTTGGTTTTTCTAAAGATAGAGACCAGCAGCCATTGCAGTCACCATGAATTCAGATGGTTCATGGCTTGACCAGCCAAGGTGGTAACTTGTGCGCGAAAACGGCATGCAGGTTCAATGTGCCTGCAAGGCGCCCGCTGCTCACTTTCGCGAGGGATAAATATTTTGACAAGGTTTTGTGAATGTGGATGCGTCTTCTCAGCTCATTTCGTTTTGGTTTGACTTGAAGTAAAGACGACAGATTCGACCAAAAAAAAAAAAAAAAAAAAGAAGTAAAGACGACAGATGCTTTTCTTCTCTCTCTGCCTCTGCTAGCTGTTTGGCAACAGCAAACGTGGGGGGTCCCATAGACGTCCCAGAACTTTTTTTTGTCCCAAGTCCTATGTGGGGTCTTTAGTATATTTTCGGATCTATTTTTGTGACGTTTCTTCACTTATCCTTATGCTTGGCTTCTTTCTTTCTTGCTTGCTGTTTATGATGCCACTTTCTCTCTTTCATCTTTTCTGCGAAATAGTGTAAACTCTCGAATGTTATTGTTAGAAATGTTGTGCTTTTGTTAATTAAGGATCTTGGAAGCTTTCGGTGCTTTGCAATATCGAATGTGCGAGTAACGAAACTATATGGTGGTTCAGTTACCGAATTCTGGAGCGCCTGTTCATGACATGAAGATTCGGTTTTTCCTCTGAGCACTCCAATGTTCTTCCCAGACCAAGTTAACTCGAAACTTTTGTGTTTGTTACGAGTTAATTGTCGTAAACTCGTATATTTCTATAATCAGAGATTATAACACCCCCATTTGGCTGTTATGATGATTCTACTGAGAATAGTAGTAGTCAGCTCCCCTCCGAACCTCGGGAAAAGCGCTATGGGATACTACGTCCAAGGTACTTTTTGACTTTTTGGCCCACTAAAAAGCGCTAGGAGCTCTTTGGAATGGAATAGGATTTGGCATTTTTCCATGAATTTTCGTCTTTCTTTTCTTCTTTTCTCCGGGGCCAAACGTGGATCATCTTTTATGACCAAAAAAAAAAAAAAAATGGTGGATCATCTTTTCGGTAAATCAATAATGTCAGTTGCCTCTCCATTTTGCTTATGTATGTGGTCAGGGTCGATGATACACGACACATGACGCGATTGTCATGTTTAAAGACTCTTTGAATCCAACCTTCGTTGCAACATTTCCGAGTTATATGATCACTGAGGGGAGCAAGTGAAGTGGAGTCTTATTTTGAGGCTTCTGACCACCTAAGATCGCGCGGAGACCATAAGAATAATCGCTCTTCTAAACCAGACATTCATCGTCTTTTGAACTGCGTCGAGCCGGTCTGCGTCTTCTCCGTTAAGCATTGTTCAGGCAAAAAAGGTTAAATCTTTGCCGGTCCACGTCTGAAAAACCCAATCTGTCCTTGACTTCAGGATCTCGTGGAAAAGTTGGGAGAACAAAGAGAAACCAACTAGAAAAGGCGAAGCCATGACAGGCTGGCTCAGGAAAAAAGGCAGGTATATGCCCTTCTTCGCAAATATTATTCTTTCTAGTGTTCGGTATGTGGAAAGACGTGAACACCCCCTCTTGAAAACTTTATATTTCTTAATCAATAGAAGAAAAATAAATATTTAGGCGATTACCAGAAAAGTCTCTCGGTTGGGGTGAAATATTCTATTTGAATGATAACTACATAATCGATCTGGAGGCACACGAGTACGAATACATTGGAGTATGTTGCTACAGAACCCAAGGACTTACGAGAGTTATGAAATCTTTTCGCGTGAAGCAGCAGATGTCCAGGGCGCGGAACCGATTCAAACTTTTTCTTCCTACGTTGGGGCGCGAGCTCTACAATTATCGCCTAAATTTTACTGAATGTACTAAAGCCCTGGCTCAAGTATTAGTATATTCGAATCAAATTAGGCTGCATTTGGTCGTTCGGATTTCTAGTCAGGATATGACTAGATAAGATATAATAACAAATCAAAGGATTTTTTCCATATTCTATCTATTGTTCGGTAAACTGCAAATATAAAGTTGGATTAATAGAAGCAAGGCGTAGTTGAGATCGACTGTGTTTTGGTGAAACATCAGAACGCTTTAGAATTTATTTAGTGATTAGTTCTGATGAGTAAGTTATTATTGAGCAGAGGTTTAAGACATTTAAATTTGAGCACAACATCGATTGAGCGGACCCGGAGGTCTTGATTTGGATTCGAATCCTTTGAGAATAACCTATTGGCTTTGTCGTTGTCTTATCGAGTGAGTAAACAAATGTTGAATAGTGAAATTATTTAGCCTCTTTTTTCCAAGTTGAAGATGCACTTATGTAAGTCATCCAAGAGAGCTATCTTGAAAGTTGATTATCGACCTTGAGTTCTTTATAACATGTCAAGACCCATTTCGAATATTGAAAATGTTCAAATGATTAAAAAACGAGGGACATGAACTCATATCAAGTTAAACTATCGATTAAAGAACGAGGTCGTGGAGATGCTTGGCTTTACCGTCGGAGACCTCAGCCTAGCGTCACCGAAGAGGTGGCTGCCCTTTGATGATTGCCTTCATCGGAGAAGTGCCCCCTCACTAGAGAAGCGCCCGGCACGGCGGAAAAGTGGCCTAGCGCCGAGGAAAGGCGATGGTTGTAGAAAAAACCTGGTTCTCCTCATATATGCTCTCTAGAGAAATCTTATCCTGGTCTATCTCACAGCTCCCCTAAGATATTTTTATCTGGGCTGTATCCCCTATATATCCCCTTTATCCTATTCCGGACATTTATCAAATACGGGATATGATAACATATATCCTATCCTGATTTTTATCCCGACGACCAAACGCAATCTTGGATGATAATTCGGGATTTTAGATTACTATTCCAAAGTTAGGCTTCTTTTTACTTAATTAAAGTACGCAAGCAATTTCACTCGAACTTCTAGACAAAATCACCACAAACATAAAAAAGCACAGTTCCCATAATTTCCCAAATCAGAAATTACCCATAAGTTAAGGCCTACATTTCACGCTGCAATCAGTCGTCAGAAAACTATCAAAAGCGCATCTGCCTCCTTCCTCTTCGGGTGCACCTATTTTAATTATTATATACTTGATGTTGAGTCTATCGAAGTAGAAAGGCTCTGTTGAATGATTCATGAGCAAACGTCTCTTTTTAATGGTCATCACTTTGTGTATTTACTCAAGTTACTATCTTTTGAGAGCTTATTACAGTGGAACGAGGGGGAACACGGCATATGGTGCTTTGGTTCATTTTACATATGATTTTGAATACTAATCAAATTCGAGTGATTTTTTTTTTTTTGTGTGGCATCCAATGGGGTCAATATTTGTGCACAAAATGTGCTGCCTAGGGTTTACTTTCGTCACCCCAATGTCTAACATCTACCTTCTTTTGGTTCTCGAATTTTGATATGAAAATCTTGTTAATGTCAACATTCTATCAAATGCCAGCCTGGGAAAGTCGAAAGTACGAGCCATTACTTTCAGTGAACTTAAGTGTGAAAAGTATTATTTTTTTTGGGCACAGTGAAAAGTATTAAATTCCACAAGAAGTAATAAGGTAATTCTAATTTTAAAAGCCCCAAAATACAGTAAGCTGGAAACACCAGAGCCACATCAAGCAGACCTCATGTCCACGTCTAAAATCAGGTCAAATGCAGGTTATACCTTGCGCATTAGAGAATCCCCTGAAAATTATTTAGTTCATTTCATGAACAATGGATTTTAGTAGCAAATACTTTCAAAAGAACATATTTTCAAGGAATTTACATTTGGTTGTGCTTTGCAAATAATAGAGAAGTCATTTTCCTGTTGGGATTCAGTGCACTAACCACAAACGAAGTAAAGCATAAAAGTGAGAAGGAGAAATTGATACAAGGTTTATCCCGATTCACCCTTAAAATAGAGTTATATCCAGTAGATGATTCAATTATAATTAACTCTCTGCACCTCTCGTTATATTATTCAACTACAAGCGAAAAAGAGTATATAAAACAGTAGTTATTCATGGGCTTAAGTTCAAATTACCAATGAAAAAATATGAGCTGAAACTATAAAAATCTTATGGCTGTTTGGAGTCCACATGCCTTTTTGTCGATGGGGAGTATGAACCACACCCCAATATTCTCTCACTTGGTGAATACTTCACATACTTCTTTAGACCCAACTCAATTGTACACCATTCATATTTTTCTGCGCTCATTGCCTTAGTAAAAAAATCCATAGTATTCATCTATGTGTCAACTTCCTCCAGCACTACTTTCTCTTCCACTTTCTCTCGGATGAAGTGATATTGTATGTTGATGTGTTTTGTTCTTGCATGAAATCCATGATTTTTAGCTAAGAATATAACACTCCGGCTATCACACCGAATTTTTACATCGCCTTGTTTTAAACCAAGCTCCATACATAATCCGTGCATTCATATCAATTCCTTATTAGCGCGAGTAAGAGCCATGTACTCTACCTCGGTAGTAGATAAAGCAATCGTGCTTTGTATTGGGGCTAACAATGCAACCTAGAGGAGGAGAATGGGTTGTTTTGAATCTTTTTCAAACTTTTGCGAAAAATCAAAAGTAACAAGAAAAAAGATCGGGTGAGTAAATGTTTCGCTAAGCGATATCTGTATGTATGTAAGCAGGTATATGAGATAGAAAATATTGGCATACCAAATATATAGTGGTTTGGCTTATATACCAAGTTTACGTCCACTCCACATAACTAACAGCCACAACTCGGGTTAGGATGCACTAGTAAACTGTCTCATAAGTTACAAACAAGAAATGAGTTGATTTTTCATATGATAGATTATACTATCTTGATACAACCTCACTACTCGGGGATGTACACTTGTTTTGCACGATTACAAGTCTATCAAATGATCACAAGATCTTTTACACTTATGCTTTTCAACTAGAATAATTTCTAGAGCAACGATTAGATATTCAATTAGTTCGGGTTCTTTTTTTTTTTGGCCTTCACGACCGCCTCCTTTTATAAGCCTCAGTAAAATAGCCATTGCAGCATCTCCGGAGGAGCAATTAGAGTCATTGGAGTTCGATGGGACATCTTGTCTTTGCGCTGGAACCGCTTTCCCTTCGTCAGACAGGACTTTCCTAAAATCCGTGTTGGCTTATCATTCCGCTTTGACAATTTTAGCTTTTCTCTAACATAGCATTATCTTGTTCCCGAGAAGACAGACATCTTCCCATTGGCCATTTCCATCAAGCATGGCCAACTTCAGCCGATCTTTTTCAAACAGTCACATATGGACTTTATACTCCTTGTTTGACCCAATCTTTCAAACTCCGATATCAAATATGCGGTGACCGGATCTTTTGAGGTCCGTAGCCAATGTTTTCACGAAAGTACTTCAAGATTCACGTGATTTTTATCAGATGACCATCTCGTGATCCTTAGCCATATACAATAAATATCTCCATACCAAAGGTAAATAAAATACCAAAGGATAGTTTGAAAATCATCAAAATATTTTATGAGATGTTTCTCCAACAATCTCCCCCTTTTTGATGATGATAAAACTATTTCGCAGATGTATAGTGAGACAGACTTTATAGAGTGCAACAAAGTAAAGATCTGCATAGCTGATGTTTCGTTTATAAGGCGTAGTTGCAAATAAATGAGTTCTCCGAAAAAGATTTGGAAAAGAATTTGGAGAAAGACCGACTAAACCGATCTTTTGATTTTGAAAAATATGATCAAGCTAAGTAGTTATAGTTCAAGATGTATAAAAGATAAGCAGATTAATGTAAACATCTTGAAATAAAACCTTTTGTTTTCAAGCCCTTAGGCTTTCGCCTTTAGGCTCCCCCTGTTTGTGCACTTCCTTTAGAAATTGCATGTCCTATGTAAGCATACTGTCCACACAATCCATCCGTATATCCATTAATATATTCTTCCCCTTTTTGTCATCAAAAAAAAGAAGAAATAGCACTGGAAATAACACACGGGATATGAATAACATCATTTCATTCATCAAGATAGGTAGTGCAACATCGGGGTACATATAAAATGTCCTAAACAAGTCATTCAAAAACAATATACATATGATAACAAAAACAGGTAGTAAAAGCGTAAAACAGCAGATGTGTTCATTTAGGGCTTGTGCGCTCGCATTTCTAGGAGGGTGGAGATTGGGTAGGCTCGGAAGGGTGTTTAGAGGGTTGTTGCAATCCAGGCTGATGATTTTCCTCTCAAGCTTAACCATATATTTCGACATGTTGGCCATGGATACTTTCGGATCCCTCACATCAGCTTGAACGGTTTGCAAGACATCTGAAGACACAAAAGAAGATTGTCCCACTAAAGAAGAAGCTTTCTCGGGTCGAGGGGAACACGAGGCTTTCTTGGTTGCAACGGCCTTACCTCTCTACTTGGTCCTTGCAACCGGGTGTTTAGCATACCTTTCCTTGAGCAGCTCTCTTGCTTGTTCATCATCTCCGTATCCTATGTTGACAATCTCATCTTTTGGATTTAGCCATCCTTCCGGAGAAACTCTTAGCGTCATCTTCTCGAGTGTCTTTTTCCCAATGAAAATTTGAGTGAGAACTTCTTTAGAGACTCGGGAGACGTCGATGCCTTTCTTCTTGAAGATTCGATTGATCAATGCTCCATAGGGCAGTCCTCCTATTTTTCTCTTGGTAGTTCGGTGCATGTGCAAGATGATGAGGTACGAGAATGAGATAGGAAATCCGGTGAGCAAAGCTCACAATACTTTTGCTTCAAATCTTGACACATCATTTGAGGATGAAGACTTAGGACGCAAGATAAGAGTTAGAATCTTTTGGAAAAAAAATTACTTTGAGGGGAAAAATATTGACAAGCACAATCTTTCGGTAATCACAAGTGAAATTTGGAGATTCTAGAATAAAACCATACGCTTCATCGGAGGGGATTTCCAGCTTTTGATGGGGACGAAAATCTATCGGGATAATCTTAGCCAACTCCTCGGTTGTGACAATATAATTTTTCCTTTCAAACGTGAAGACAAAATAGTGGGGATATGAAAAGTGCAGGTTTGAATAAAACATTATGATCACATTCGGACAAGATGGATCCTCCATTGTGCACGGTTTCCAAAGTTTGTGTTTTTCTAAAATCTCGCTTAGAAAAATACCATGTGAGTCAAGATAGTTGAAATCAATCACACGAGGAAAAATAAGAGTTCTTTTGGAGATCGGAAAGCCAAGTTTTTTCATGATCCTTGCTTGAAAACAGTGGATCATTAAAAGACGGGTCGAGTTCAAAACCTTTTATGGGTTCGAAATTTTGAAAAACTCCATCATCATCATCCTCTCATCTCTTATCACTTGCTCCCTCATCAATATCAAGGAGATCTTCACTAACCTCAATATTCTCCTCGAGCAGATCCCGAGATTCATGAAGATCGGGAGCACACAAACTGACCTCTAGTGTAGGGTTCTATCGGATGTTTCTTTTGGTGGACCCGTTTCTTCTATTTCTTTCCGTGGATTTTTACGACTTCTTCTGTTGTCGACTTGCGAGGCGATCTTTCCACTAGAACCTCGGGTGGGTTAGCTAATGATCCAGCAATAGTAGATTTAGGACCAACTAGGGTGAGTGGAGCCGATGTCTATTTCTCTAGTTGTTCCTTTTTCCCGGGTTTCAGTACCTTCATCACATTTTTGAACCATTCAACAAATTCCTTTTGAGACTTAATCAGCGTGGGAGGAATAGTGACTCCCTCGGTTGGTAGAATGAACTCAAGAGGAGGATTCATCGAAGTTTCGATTTTGATTTTTACGGCCAAGGACTGCGGCGTGTTGGCGATAGGAGATGCCATAGCTATCTGTGAAGCTGTACTCGTAGACTCTAAGCCAACAAGTTCTCCTCCTATATTGGCACTAAGAACAGATGCCTTAAGGGTATTCGTGAGATCTATATTGGAAGGGCCAACGCCCTTACCTTTGGCTTTGCTTTCTCTAGTAGATCTGCGAGGGGTCATGGAGAGGTTTCGAGAGAAGATAGGAGTGAGGAAAGTGGATTAGGATGAAGTGAAAATGAGAGGAAAGTGTGCGGTTTAAGAACGAAATGAGAGGGCAGTTGAAAGAATGGTGACAGAGTGGTAAACGTGGTCCGCTTAAATAGGCACACATCACACACGATGTTTCAAGAAAAAAGTGACGATAATATTTCAAAAATAATTAATGAAAATCAATTAAAGATAAGTAATAGAAAAATCACATCAATAGTCGGTACATCGGATATATCATCAGAACGGTCGTATTGCGCGTTTATCGAGAATTTGTAACATTAACTTTTTTGAGAGATTAGGAGTACATGATCTTTTGAATATTACAGAAATTTGGTTACCAAATCTTTTGCGATGCTTGTGGATCTTTTGCCTTTTGGACTTATTACTTTGGAGGATTAGAAATTCCCAATTCTCCTTTGATGAATTCGAACGCTTGAGAGGCTTTGTGAATATGTCGGCTAGCTGATGTCTTGAATCGACAAAGTGTATGTATACATCATCGTTGTTCACATGATCTCTAATAAAATGATGCTTTACCTCAATGTGCTTTGTTCTCGAATGCAATATTGGATTCCCGGTCAAGTTTATAGCGCTTGTATTATCACAACAGACATGAATATTCAAATTATGTTCCTTAAAGTCGCTAAGTTGTTGTTTCATCCAAAGAAGTTGGGCATAGTAGTTTCCTAACGCAATGTACTCGGCTTTAGTGGTTGAAAAAGCAACTGAGTTTTGCTTCTTTGAAAACCACGATATTAACATGTTTCCCATCATTTGACATGTACCCAGTGTACTCTTTCAATCAATCTTACATCTTGCATAGTCAGCATCCGAGTATCCAAATAAATCAAAGTTTGAAGTTTTTGGATATCACAACCCTATCTTGGGTGATGAGCCAATGTATCCTATGATCCTCTTCATAGCCGTGATATGTGATTCCTTTGGATTAAATTGGAATCATGCACATAAATATATGGTGGAAAAAATATCCGGTCGAGAAGTAGTTAAGTATAGCAGTGATCCTATCATTTGACATGTACCCAGTGTACTCTTTCAATCAATCTTACATCTTGCATAGTCAGCATCTAAGTATCCAAATAAATCAAAGTTTGAAGTTTTTGGATACCACAACCCTATCTTGGGTGATGAGCCAATGTATCCTATGATCCTCTTTATAGCCGTGATATGTGATTCCTTTGGATTAAATTGGAATCATGCACATAAATATATGGCGGAAAAAATATCCGGTCGAGAAGTAGTTAAGTATAGCAGTGATCCTATCATGCTTCTATAGAGTTTGGGATCAACGGACATACCTTTTTCATCCTTGTTCAGCTTGATAGATGCAGCCTAGGAGTTTCAGTGAATTTACATCCTCCAAACCAAATCTTTTCACCGGATCTTTAGCGTACTTTTCTTGGTGAATGAAAGCACCAGCTCTTGTTTACTTTATTTGAAGTCCAAGGAAGAAATTTATCTCCCCATCATGCTCATTTTGAACTCATTTGTCATTGCTTTGGAAAATTCCTTGCAAAGATTTTCATTAGTAGAGCCAAAGACTATGTCATCAACATAAATTTGAACTAATAAGATGTTTTTACCTTTTTTCTTGATAAATAAGGTTATATCAACTTTACCTTTTTTGAAGTTGTGTTTAAGAAGGAAAGAACTCAATTTTTCGAACCAAGCTCTAGGGACTTGCTTGAGACCATATAGAGCTTTCTTCAATTAATAGACATTGTCTGATCGTGAAAGATCTTCAAAACCTGGTAGTTGCTCAACAAGCACCCTTTCTTTGATATAGCTATTAAGAAAGGCGCTTTTTAATATCCATTTGGTACAAGGTAAAATCATAATAACAAACATAAGCAAGTAAGAGTCGGATAGCTTCTAATCTAGCAATAGGAGCATATGTTTTATCATAATCTATGCATTCTTCTTGTGAATAACCTTTAGCTACTAACATGACTTTGTTTCTTATCACATTACCTTTGTCATCCATTTTGTTGCGAAACACCCATTTGGTGTTGATGATCTGCTGATCTTTGGGTTGAGGGACTAAATACAAAACATCGTTGATTGTGAATTGTCGCAGCTCATCTTGTATGACTTCAATCTAGTTCTTGTCAAAGATAGCTTCATCAATTGTTTTCGGCTCAATTTGAGAGATCAAGGCTAGGGAGTTCATCATATCTTTCATTGAGGGCCTCATCTTGATTTCTTCGTCAATCTCCCCAATAACTTGATCTTTTGGATGATCAGTCTTGAACTTCCAATCCTTAGGAAATTTACTTGAGCTTGAAGGATTGGCAGCCGGTTGTTGCTGTGGCTGTTGATCATTTGCTGGAGTGGATGTTTGGAAATCCACCTCATATTCATCTCTTTGAATACCTTTCAGCTCATCTTTGAATTTGACATTGATGGTTTTTTCAACAACCTGTGAATCTTTATTTAACATAGGGTAAGCTTTGCTACTTGTAGAGTAGCCAAGAAAGATACATTCACTTGATTTCGCTTTAAACTTCCCAACATCGTTATTCACGTTCTTTAGAATGTAACACTTGCATTCGAAGGCGTGAAAGTATGATAAGATAGACTTCCTTCCTTTAAAGATCTTGTAAGGCGTCTTTTCCATCATTGGTCTAAGAAGAGCTCTATCATGTAAGATGCGGTTGCAACAGCTTCAACCTAAAAGTATATAGGAATCCCACTTTCAATCATCATAGTCCTGGCCATCTCTTAAAAAGATCGATTCCTCCTTTATGCAACTCCATTCTATTGAGGAGTGTAAGGAGTGGAGAAGTTGTGCTCAATTCCATTCTCATCACAAAGATCTGTAAAGCTTTGGTTTTGAAATTCTGCTCTGTGATCGGTTCTAATTGCTGTGATCCTATATTCTTTTTCATTCTGCATTTTTCTAGCAAGTTTCTCAAAGGAATGAAAAGCTTCATGTTCATGAGTTAGAAAGATAACCCAAGAGAAACGTGAATAATCATCAATGATCACCAGGCAATATTTACTTCCTCCAAGACTTGCAATACGAGTAGGACCAAACAAGTCCACATGCAACAGTTGTAGAGGTCTACTAATAGCAATATTATTGATAGACTTGAAAGATGATCCAATCTATTTTCCCAACGAACATTCATTGCAAGAATTGTATTTAACGTGGTTGATCTCTGGTAGGCCATGCACAAGATCTTTTGATGCAATCCTAAAAATGTGTTTCACGTTGATATGGCTTAATTTCTTATGCTATAGATCACATTTCTCCTTGATGGATATCAAGCACTACATTTCATCAAGTTCAACATTCAGCAGATATATGTTACCATGTCTTTTACCTATAAAAGATTAGGCCAAGTCCCGACTAGTGCTAGTGCACATGTTTTCTTTAAAATTGATCTTGTAGCCTTTGTCACACGGTTGGTTTATACTGAGAAGGTTGTGTCCCAATCCTTGGGCTAGTGAAACATCTTCAATCACGAAGTTTCCCAGTTTGACGTTTTCTATGCCAATGATCTTTCCTTTCCCTTTCCCTCAAAAGGTGACATTTCCAACATCCACCTGTTTAAGGTTTATGAACATATTTCTTTCTCCTGTCATGTAGCGTGAACATTCGTTGTCCAAGTATCACTTGCTCTTCTTCAGTATCACCTACAATCAAGAAGATTTTCATGTTTTCTTTGGTACCCACACAAATTTGGGTCCTTTTATGTTAGTCTTTGGTCTCGTATCATATCTCCAAGAGATATTTTTGGGCTTCATTTGCTCGATTGGGCATGTTTACTTGTTTTGACCGGTTTCATTGCAAATAGAACAATTGATTTGCTTGCCATTAGATCTAGTGAAATGATGTATAAAGTGATCTTTGTAAGATTGAAAAGATGGTGCTTGTTTCAACCTCGTTTTGATATTTAGAAAAGGATTCTTCTCTTCATGTTTCCTTTCATATCCAAGTTCGGACTTGTCGTAAAGAGGAACTTGAATGGAAAGAATGTGCTGCAATGTTTTTGAATTAAAGGAAAAAAAATTTTATGTTGATTTTCGAAATGTCCGCCTTAAAATATTTGCTTTCCTCCTACAGAGAGTTGCGTTCACTCCGACAGTCGACCAGATCTTTATGCATTTTCTCGTGCTCATCTTTCTAAGAAAGATTTTGTTCAGTGAGTTTTGAAACTTCCTTTTTCAATTCTGAAATTATTTTTGAGGCCTTTTTGTGCTCCAAAAATATTTCTTTCAGAAACTCTTGCATTTCCTCATATGAAAGCTCAAAATCATTTATCTCTTCTTCATCTTCTCTTTCGGGCTCAGCCATGAGGCAAAGATATGCTTCGTCATCATCACTTGACTCACTTTCAATGTCACTCCATGTTTCGGCTTTGAATGCACCTTTCTTCTTTTCGAATCTTCCTCCTCTTTTCTTCATGAGTGGATATTTCGATTTGACATGCCCTAATTTCTTGCACTCAAAACAGACAATGTCCTTACCTTTGCTTTTTTCCTTTCCTTTGAAAGGTTTTTTTCTTCTGAGAATCTTTGATTCTTTTTGGTTATGAAATTTCTGCCTTTCTTCATAAGAGTCTTGAATCTTTTGGTGAACATGGCCATCTCAATGTCGTCGTCTTCTTCAACGGATGTTTCAACTCTTGCATTTTCATTGTCAGCATTAAACGCAATTGCCTTTTTTCCTTTGGCAAGATTTTGCTTGCTCACGTCTTCAGCTTCATATGACATTAGCGTGCCTACGAGTTCGTCCATGGTGATGAGTTGGATTCTCATAGTTTCTCAGATTGATATGTTCACCATCATCCACGCGTCAGGAAGTGCTCTAAGTAGGTTGTTCGTTTTTTCGTAGTCTCAGAAGATCTTTCCTTGACTGGCCAAACCGTTGACATCTTAGTGAATCTCGTGTACATTTCTCGTATTGTTTCATCTGGATTCATCATGAACATTTCGTATTTTCCAAGCGGGATGTTCATTTTGGTCCCCTTTACTCTACCGTACCTTCATAAACTAGTTGAAGACGATCCAATATTTCCTTAGCTGAGACACAAGAAGAGATTCAGTTATACTCAAATGGAGATAAAGCACGGTAAAGAAGATGTCTAGATTTAGAATTGAGAGCAGCTCTTTTTCGACTCAATTCAAGGCGAGCAGTTATAGCAATGATTGGATCAGCAGCTTGTTCTCCAGTGGCGGCATTAGCGGGAGGAGCGGCTTGAACTTCTAGACCATTTTGTATTACGTCCCACATCTCCCGATTACAAGCATCAAGATAGGCAAACATCCTATTTTATTAGTAGTTGTAGTTGCTTCCGTCAAAATAAGGAGGCTTGTTAGGTGCTACGGATTCATTACTAAAAAAATCACCAAAGTCATCCATAATAATGATCTTTATTCTTTTAAGAAATACACTTCAAATAACAAGTAACAGAGCTCCGATACCAATTGTTGGGACTAAAATGCAACCTAGAATGGGGTGAATAGGTTGTTTCGAATCTTTTTTAAACTTTTACAAAAAACCAAAAGCAATAAGAAAAAAGATCGGGTGAGCAAATTTTTCGCTAAGCAATATCTATATGTGTGTAAGCAAATATATGAGATAGAAAAGATTAGTACACTAGATATATAGTTGTTCGGCTTATATACCAAGCCTACGTCTACTCCACATAACTAGCAGCTACAACTCGGGCTGGAATGCATTAGTAATTGCCTCACAAGTTACAAACAATATATGAGCTAATATTTCACACGATAGATCACACTATCTTGATATAGCCTCACTCCTCGGGGATGTACACTTGTTTTGCACGATTACAAGGCTATCAACTGATTACAAGATCTTTTACACTTATGCTTTTCAATTAGAATAATTTCTAGAGCAACATTTGGATATTCAATCGCTTCGGGTTCTTTTTTTTTTTTTTTTGGCCTTCACGACCTCCTCCTTTTATAAGCCTCAGCAAAATAGCCGTTGCAGCATCTCTAGAGGGGCAATAGAGCCGTTGGAGCTCGATGGGACAACTTGTCTTTGCGGTGGAACCGCTTTCTCTTCGTTAGACAAGACTTTCCTAAAATAGGTGCCAATCTGCTGTTCCGCGCTGACAATTTTAGCTTTTCTCCGAAACACCAGTGTACTGTTCCCGAGAAGACAGAAATCTTCCCGTTGGCCATTTCCATCAAGCGTGGCCAACTTCAGCTGATCTTTTCGAAACATTGGCATGTATGAACTTTATACTCCTCGTTTGACCCGATCTTTCAAACTTCGATATGAAATATGTGGTGACCAGATCTTTTGAGGTCCTCAACGAATGTTTTCACGAAAGTACTTCAGTATTCACGCGATTTTTATCCGATGGTCATCTCATGATCCTTAGCTATATACAATAAACATCTGCACACCAAAAGTAAATAAAATACCAAAGGATAGTTTGAAAATCATCAAAATATTTTATGAGATGTTTCTCTAATACTTTGTCTCTTACTTATCCAACTTACAGCTCTATCGAATAAGGAAACAACATATTCACTGGTTGACCTCCTGCTATCGGTGCCACCTGCCTAATCAGCATCGGCAAAACACTTTAGTTCTAATGCTTGTTGTCCCTTTGAGTTTTTCATGCAGTCATAACATAATTCAAAGTCGGATGTACCACAAGATAACGGAGAACTCGCTTTGCTACCATCCAATGCTCTTTTTCCGGATTGGACATATATCCGCTCAATACTCAAACTACCGACAAGTACACACCATGGTATACATCAAGCTCCGTATTGCGCTAGCATATGAGATTGTTTCCATCTCTTTAGCTTCCTCTTTAGTCTTAGGACACTAGAGCGTTGATCACTCAAAATTTATGGACATGGGGGTATTCACTAGTTTATAGTCTATCATGTTGACCTTCTTCAACATACCTCTTTTGACTTAGCCGCAACTTGCCATGCTCATGCTCTCTTTCTATCTGCATGCCCATGATAAAGTTTGCTGGGCCTAGATCTTTCATCTCAAACTGTTTTGCCAATAATCTTTTCACAGTGCAAATCATTCTCATATTATTCCCAACTAGCAACATAGCATCAACATTTAACCTCTTCACATAGATACAATGATCACCAAAACAATGAACAAAGCTAAGCTTCAAGGCATATGAGTCGAACTTACGGTACTACATTCTTGGAAGTTGTTTTAGGCCAAACAAAAACTTGTTCAATTTGTAAACAAAATCTTCTTTTCGTTTGACCATAAACCCTTCTGGTTGCTTCATGTAAATATCCTCCTCCAAGCCACCATGGAGAAATGATGTTTTTACATGAAACTGCTCTAGCTCCAGAATGTATACAATCACAATAGTTAAGACAAATCTTATGAAATTTAATATGACAACATGAGAAAAAATCTCACCATAATCAACTCTCTCTATCTCTGAGTATCCCTTTGCAACCAAACGAGATTTATACCGTTTTATCTCTATTTGCAGACATCTTTTTTTTTAATACCCACTTGCAATCAATTGCCTTTAGATAAGTAGGTATTCATAGACTCTACGTTCTATTTTTATTAAGTGAGTCCATCTTATCTTTCATGGCTTTCTCCCATTGTTTGACATCTTCCATGCTTCTTGCTTCCTTTGCAATAATTGGATTATCACATGTAACAACCAGAACACAATTTTCATTACTGATAAATAAGGTATACCTCTCGTGTGGTCTTCTCAACCGTGTGGATCTCCTTAAGACCGATTCAAGTGATATTTCAACTTCAAACTCGGTTTCGGAATCTACTATATCATCCTCCATATTAGGAGGCATCATATTCAAATATGAATTTTCTATTTCAGCTTGTGCGGTCTCTTTATCTTCCTTCAAACCAGCATCTAACTTAACCGCTTATGGTTCTTTAGGAGTTTGTGGAACAATATGATTTGTCATAGATTCTCCGAACACTATATCCTCGCTGTAGATAATACGTTTAGTATCAAGATTTCACACCTTATGCCCTTTAATATCTTACTTGTACCCAATGAAGATGCATTTCTCCAACTTGCGCTCAAACTTATTCATGAAATATGTTTTGCTTCTTCCTAAATAGTGCCTCAAACGGTGTTTGATCCGTCAAAAATGATGTGGAAGACATGTTCTTCGGATTGCATGCCAGAGCCACTACCTCCGCCCAAAATTCACCCGTTAAATCTGCACCACTCAGCATACTCCTTGCCTTATCCATGAGAGATCGATTAGGCCTCTCTGCTACTCCATTTTGCAAAGGTGAGTAGGGCATTATTTTCTACTTACTAATGCCACTAGTCACATAGAATTGATTAAATTTCACTGAATATAATTCTTCTCTGTTGTCAGTTCACAAAAGTTTGATATTTCTATCAAACCGATTTTCCACCAAAGCTTTCAACTCGCAAAACTTTTCAAACACATAATCTTTCCTTTGCCAGAAATATATCCATACATATTAAGAATAATCATCAGTAAAAGAAACAAAATACCTTGATTTTCCGAACGATGCTATAGGTGTAGGACCAAAGACGTTACGGTGGATTAAATCTAGAATCCCTTTCGCTTTTCCTCCTATGGATTCAAAAGATACATAATTATGTTTCCCATGTAGACAATATTTATACAATTCGAAACCCATAGAATAGCTTGGGATTTCATCCACCATCTCCTATGAAAAAAGGGTCACCATCCCTTTTGTCACCGATATGACCCAATCTTCGATACTACAATATCGCAGAATCTTCTTCCACCTGTCCCGTGATATAGCTCTCACAATCATCACTATGCTTCTCGTTAATTTCCACAATTTTCGATCTCATTCGCCTCTAGCGATCACCATAGACCCACGGGTTAACTTGTATGAATACTTATCACTAGTGAAAGTAATGCCAACATCCGTCATTGTTTCTATAGAAATAAAATTCTTGCCAAGACCATGAATATGCATCACATTCGGAAGATACTTGATTATCTCATTTTTCATCTTCAGCTTCACCTTTTTGCGACCGATAACATCAAGCGTTGTATCATCTCCCATCCGCACCGTATCTCTCTAATGTGGCTCATAACAACAGAACCAATCTCTATGATGTGTAATATGTAAATACGCTCTAGTATTAATTATCTATGCACTATGGTCAACCCGAGATGCGTTGCAAATGAGATACACGTCTCGAGTGCTGCTATCATCATCCTTCTTTGTACTAGAGGATGGTGCTTCATCTCATTTCTCTGGACCCATACTTTTGCTTCTACAATCCTTCTTTAAGTGTTTAGCTTTTTCGCACTTCCAACACTATATTTTGGATCAATCTTGACTTTTAAATCTTCCTTTAGACTTATTCTTGTCACCAAATCTGGATTTGGATCGTTCACTGTTCCTTCCTCTTACAAAAAGAACCTCATTCGTTGCATTATCAAAACATGCTCTCTTCATCTCTTCGGACAATAAAGCGTATACAATGTTATTAAAAGATAATGCACTAACACTAGTGCCAATTGAAAAAATTATATGTTCCAATGAATTCGGCAATGAACATAGTGAAGTATGTTGGGAATATCACTATGTGGTAATTGTTGAAAAATCCTCAATCTTATTTGATAATAACAAAGACAATTAAAGGCTACTAATGTGTATATTGATTGAGTTATACTAATGATATATGCACAAGCCTATATGTAGATGATGTACCCGATGTTTATGAGATAAAGGTCCGCTCTGCTAATGTTCAAAGTGTTTTGTCGATCTTTAGGGTTGGTAGCTAATATTTATGATGATTAAGATATTGGGCATTGAAAATGTCTATAAGCGGGAAGGATCTTCAAATTAGGTAAATATCTGGAAAGACTTTGATTGAGGTGAACTACCCGAGAAGAACGAGGATGTTAGTGATGGCTTGAAGACGCAAAGATCGGGTGAACAGTGGATGGATATTCGTGAAGATAAATAGCTTGGTAGAGTTGAAATTGACAATGTGCTTGGAATGATCGGGGCATCGAATTGTTATCGAAGCAGCAAATCTTTGGTAGAAAGCAACCGCCTCATATAGATCAAATGGGAGATCGAGTGATCAATATCAACAACTTAGTAAAGATCCGATACCCTAATTATCAACAAGGAATTGTGCAGATATTTACTCCTACATGTGCCTTTTACATGATCAATTGACCGGATCTTTGATCAAGAAGGATATAGTCACTACAAAGACTGTGACTATATCGATGATCCATGGGAGTTTAGTGAAGATGAAGCATTAGCTGGGATATTGATGTCCTTGGAGATCTTTGGAATCTAACTCGGTCAAATCAGCGAATTACGAGGAATTAACGGGGATGTTGATATCCTTGAAAGTCTTTGTATGCTGAAGAAGCCAAGAGCATCATTGGACGATAGATTGCAAGTCATTCCAATGGCTTTTCAATAAACAGCATCAACGGACCCAAAGATCATGTGTGCTGATGTTTATGTCGGTGTTTGTTGTTATTTGAATAACGAACATGTGCGGATGTTTCGTTTGGGAGATTGTAGCCATTAGAGGCTAAAGGACCCGCAAAGAAAGATCGGGATGTCTATCGAGGAACAAGAGCAGGCATCTATCAACTTTTTCAGAACAATATCAGAATAGCAACAATTTCAGAACAGTGTCAGAAATAACAACTACATCGGTTCTAACAAATCTCTAACGGATAGTTGGACTTCTCAAGCTTCTTTAATGGAAAGATTGAAGATGGCTATATAATAGAAGGCCTTATAAGCCAAAATGTTAGAGAGTACAATGTAGAATCTGAAAATTTGCTCTGAGGTACTTTTTTTTCTGTTTCTTTGTTCTCTCGAAAGATCTTCTCTTCGTGATCTTTTTGTTGTAATCATGTGAAAGATCAAATATACAAGAGTAAAAGCATCAGTTGAGTCCGATAGTATATCAAATGAAAGGATCGGTGATTGCCAATTGTAACTTGTTGAGTAGATTACTAGTGTGGATTCTAGCCCGATTGTGGCCGTTAGTATTGAAAGTGGAAGTAGGGTTGGGACAAAGTCGAACCACTATATATTATCATGTGTTCTTGTTTCTCACAGTCTTTATATATTGCAGCACATAATCTTCTCACATTATTTCAAATATCTACTGACTAGATTTTTACAATATGTCCTGTCAATATTTAACTTGATGTTTGAAGTTGAATTTGTTTTATTCCACAAATGTTTTTCTTAGTTCTCCAAGCAACCTATTCAGTTCCCTTTTAGGTTGTATCGTTAGCCCCAACAAAAGTACATGCTTTATCTTCCTCATTCAAATTAATGCCAATAGATGCAAACCACCCACAGATAATATTGAACTCGTTTAAGTGTGCAAAAAAAAGAATCACCTTCACTCATCCGAAGGTTGTACAGTTGCTTTCATATAAACAACCTATTCACGAGCGACTTGCTCTGATAAAGGCTGTCCAACTTCATCCAGAGATCCTTCATAGTTTTTTCAAAGGTCGCATTCATCATGACGTTATAAGCAAGATATAGTCGGATCAAGCTTTGCGCCCTACGATCGCTACTAATCCAAACCTTCAATTGATTGGATGCGAACATAATCCCCTCCTTCTTTGCCTTCTCCTTGAGATTCACCTTAAGTTTATCTTCTTTGATCATGTGCCACAAATCTCTATTTACGAGCAAAGCCTCCATATTTAACTTCCATAACTCGAAATGCTTTCCTCCGAAATTCTCTACTTCAATTCGCGATTGACCAGCTAACATCTTCATAAGATTCGATTGTTTTGATCTCTTTTCACCAAGAAAATCCAAATCTCAAACCTTGCTTTGATACCGGATGTTAGGATTCGGCGTACAAATCACAAATGAAGTAAAACGTAAAAGCAAGAAAGAGAAATCGACACAAGATTTTTCGTGGTCTACTCTTAAACCGAGGTTACGTCTAGTAGATGATTTAACTATAATTAGTACATCACATCTCTCGTTACATTACTCAATTATAAGTGAAAAAGAGTATATATAGCAGTGATTATATGGACTCAAGCTATAAAAGCCCTGTGGTGGCTCGGGACCCACGTGTCCCCGTTATGGGGAGTATAAACCCATCCCAACAAAGGGCACGATAGAAGCTCAATACCTACCTTCCTTATAGTCTCTTTCTCCAAGCTAAACCATGAAGACTAGTATCAAAATCGTGTTGCTACCACAAAACTCCCACTTTCAACCGGGTCTCTTTTGTTGAACTGAGCCATAAGAATACTACACTATAACACTTGGCTTCAATGTGGTCTCTTTAGCCAAACCGAGCCATAAGGTTGTCCGCAAATCGCGAGATCACCAAGAGGACACAATAGAAGTCCGATACATTTATCATGGGCTAATTAGGATATATCAATGTTGCACACTACCTCACTCACGTATCTCAACAATCTCTACCTCACATTTGAGCTTACATTTAATTCTGCCCCTCATGTTTCCAACTAAAATATATCAACTACATCACATCACACTAATTCTTCGATGTTGAATTTATTCTAACACAAATTACACGTACATCTCAATAGATTAATGACCAAACTAACATAGACCATTTAGTCAATCTTCATTATATGCTTCAATTAGCTGGATCATGAGTAAGCCTTACTTTTTTTTTTTTGTGGTAAATAAAGAATATTCATCTTGTCAATGGACTTATGCAACTTTGATAAAAACTTAGCAAACCATCCTCGATCCCGATTCGAAGTCAGTAGTTTTTAGCTTTAATGAGAAAAACGAACATGCTTATCAATCGATCCGACATGTATTTGCAGGTGACTTTTATAGGAGGATCCCAAATCTCAAAACAAGTGAAAATTCCAATGATCGAGATTAAGGTCGGACGAGGGGGGAGATTGACCGGTCGTGAGCGAATAGTAATAAAGGAAAGGTTGCAAAGGGGATGGACACGTGTTATAGGAAATAGATACACATGTTTTTAAGAAAGAGTCTTAAGTACAATCCTAATTTGGGACTTAGGAACCAAGGATTAGGGGCGGGCCAGGGTACCGTGATCTCGTGCTTAGCCTTGGGGGACCCACACATGGACTCTGGGTCCTATGCTCGGCGTTAAAGGACCCGAGCTCGGGATTCGAGCCCGATCCGGAGGGATATGGGATCATCCTTAGAGACCTAGGCACCACTATAAAGGACTTGAGCAGGCATTGCGATCTCATGCACACACCGCTATCCTAGCCTTGGGGGACCAAGTTGCAGGAGCCGTGTAATCTAGTGCATGCTCCGGGGACCCGGACACTGTCTTTGGGGACCTAGGTCCAGGCGCCGTGGCTCTGACCCGAGCTTTGGGGATTCCGGCCAAGCGCGGGGGTTCCAAGTCCGAGTGTCGGGGTCCATTTGTATTCTCAAATGTGATTTACGATTTTTAAAAGAAGAAGTTGTTTGCTAACAATATCACCTATAGGGGGACTGAATATGTGGATATAATCAAACTTGATTAAATAATGCGAAAATGAAAACTTCAAGTTTGATAGGAGTGGATATACTGAAATAGAACCGTGCGGTGCTTCTATCATACAAGAAATGATGCAAGTAGAGAGTATAAGACACTGCACAACAGATTATAGTGGTTCAGCATTTGATGTGATCAAAATGAGAGATTACATAGAGATGTGATTGCCACAAGCACTTCCACAAAAGCGAGTGTTGCCTCTATTAAGGCTATCTTACTCTACACACTCAAACTCTGTATAACACCTCTCACAAGATTTTAAGTAAGCACTCAAATATACAATTTAGAACAAGCGAACCTCTCTTGAAATAAGAATGTTGATCTCCTTTTCTCTTCGAACTTTATGCTCCTTATATACTCCTCATCTCCAAGCTTCTTACTGGACGGAACCACTCCAAGGATCAATTTTTAAAATTAGCCATTGGTTGATTGACTTAGAAGGATCACGCAGCCGTTGAAGTAGAAATGATTAGAGATTTATAAAGATCCGTTCGCCTATACAATCAAATCCTTAAATCCTTAAATCAAGCTTCTAATAAAGGAAATGATCTATGGATGATTGTCAATCAATCAAGAGTCCTCATATAGAAAGTTATGAGAATATCTTTATGATTGTTGAATAATCAATTTAATTTAGAAACGAAATACTAACCAAATAATTGATCGTTGGTGAGGGATAGCTTCCCGATAAACAATTAAGAATAAGTTTAGAATAACAGTGAGGATCAAAATGTATCTCGTCATAAATATCTCGTATTAGTCCGCCTCTGTCAACAAATCTTGCTTCTATCAGAATAAAAGTGTTAAACACATTTAGTACAAAACGCATAGATAAATATATATATATATATATATAGAAAATCCTCAAAGTATTGTTTCAAAGTATTCTCAACAAAGGACGGTGATTTTGTTTCCTTGAAAATCTAAATATAATTTCTTAACATAAGTCATTTTTCGTTGATTATGAAAAGATCTTTTATTGACTCATTTTTCTAGGCAATCCATATAAAAAATATAAGAAATATTTTTCGACAGTAAATTTTTTGAAAATAAATGAACGCTTAATATCTTTCAGCAACGGTAAAGTCAATCATACTAACGAATAATTAATTAATAAATAGATCATGCACACGATTTTCCGTAATTTCAGTTTCGAAGAGTCTCATGTGTCGGTTTCTTGCTGGATTTCTTTTGCATTTTGACGGTCGAAGAGGTGAACAATTATGTTCAGACTAACTTTTTGCTTTTTACGTTTTTATTTAATCGAAATGTTGCGGCTCACGCACTTTGATTTGTTCTTTTAAATTTGAAACACCGAAAAATTTCACCAAATGTATACACTGTTTGAATCTCGAATGACATTTTAGCTATCGACCGGGTAAACTTACGCAAACACTTCATCAAATCCAAGTTCTGGCTGACCGGCAGACAATCCCATGCAACTTCATTTTTTTATGGAGGGTTCGAGGCAAAAAGAAAGGTTTTGGGAAAAAAAAAAATTTTGTGCCCGTTTTGAGTGCACGTGAGCCCAGCTCTCGTGAACCACCGGACGAAACGGGGCCTACGTAGGTCTCACCCGATCTGAGGACGGAAGTGCAATTAAGCTCGCCGCGGCTGGAGCATGTGAGCCCGTCTCTAGGTTTAGGGTTTTGGGCGAGTTCTCTTCCATTTTGTCTCTTGAGGGTTGAGGAAGTGCAACTTATAGATTGTGATTATTTTACATGACAAACTTTCATTGGTTTGCATAACGCATTATTGTCTCTTCCGTTTCACCGTTTCTTCCCAACGGCGGGGCTCGATTAGGATGGTTGGGAATTTGCGGATGAGGTGCCAAAAAGGCTATTCATCCCCCCTCTTCTTGTCTCCTTCTCCTAGGAACCCTTATGACAAAATCGAGAGGGAAGAGCTCCTCTAACTTGGTGCGAAAATTCTCTTGATTCCCTTTTTTTTTGCTTCTTGTTTCTCTTTATTGCGACTCTTGACAGTTTAATCTCGAATAGTGTCGCAAGACAGTTTAATTTGAGAGCCTTGACGACTCGATCTCAATCCAGTAAGGGTGAGCAAAAAAGACCACTCGGACCGAGACCGCCCAGACCGGACTGACAGGTTCCCGGTTTTAGGGGATCCGGCCCCCGTTCAAGCCTAGGACCGGCGAGGTTTCTTTTTTTTTAATTTTTTTTAAAAGATAAACTTAACGTTTACTTGTTGTTTAGGTTTAGGTCATTTAGGATTTCTTTGCTTTACTTCAGTGTAGTGACGCAAACATTTTTTCTTACCTTTCCACTGTCCAATCTCCACTTATTTCTTTACACAGATGAGTTTTGAGTCATCCTCCCGTTTGTCTCCCCTCAAACTTCATTGGCACCGTCTACAAAGTGTGCATCTATTTTTAGAAAAACAGAGGGGTGGCCGCGGTTTCGAAAAGTGGGAACCGGGACCACCTGTCCGGTTTTCGATTTTTGATGGGAGCCGGATCGGACCGGGAACCGCCAACCCCTACAATCCAGCAAGAAAGGTGCTTCGGCCATTGAGAACTTTGTGGCAGCAATTTCGTGGGTTTCAACCTGATCGATAGGTGAAAACTTTTCGCCAGATGCCCCATAGTGACATGTCTACTTTTACTCGACTTTCATTTGAAATTATCCCCTCACAATCCTTGCAACAGAATACCCTATCAAAAGCCTACGACGTGATAGGGCCGATTGCAGAGAAGTTATGATGAAATTTGCCCCGCAAACGAACTTTTCATATTCAAACAAGGACGAATTTCGACATGGTCATGGACAAATCGGGTCCAATATTAATCTCAGGATATTACTATTTAGGGACAATGACACAAATAATCTTGATTTTTGACCCAATGTATAATGTGATTAGATTTTAAATATATGCAATGTGGTCCACAAACTTTAACACAATATGCAATGTCGTTCATGAACTTTTTGTATATGTTCAATTTAGTCCTCGGGCTCTCCGAAAATTTTTAATGTTGTCCTTGACCTTAAATTAATAGACGGATAACTTGAACATTTTTATACGATCCACGAGTTAAATTGAATATGTACCAAAAGTCAAGGAACCATATTGAACAAATCAAAAGTTCAAGGACGATATTGTATATTGGACTAAAGTTCATGGACTACACCGAACAAATTTGTGGACGATATTGCACATTGGATCTCCGTAATTTATCCTATTATTTATAAATTTTAAAAGCGAGAATAGCTCGAAAAATGGAGGGAGATGAGTTAAAGTTGAAGTCATGGTCAATTGTATTTTGCAATGTATATGGAGAATTTGACGCGAAACACAAACCACGGTGGATAGTTACCAAAATAGTCCTACACCTATTGTAAGTATGTCAATTGAGCCTTAAATTTTTACATTTGTGCTAATTCAGTCCATTTGGCTGGCCGCTGCTAACGTGGATAATTTTTAATAATATTTTATCATACTATCAATTTTTAAAATTTTTCTAATTTTCCAATTAATTTTTTCAATTTTCTTTTATCAATTTTCATTTCTACTTTATTTTCCGCTTGTGGCCGGAGAGCGTCACGGCCCCCGCCCAATGACCAGCGAGCTTTGACGACCCTCATCGGGCGGTTCGTCGGCCGGAAGCAGAAAACAAAGAAGAAAGGAAAAAAAATTATTTAAAAAATTTGAAAATTATTAAAAATTAAAAATTAAAAGATATTATTAAAAATTATCCGCTTAAGCGCCAGCCAACCAAATAAACTAAATTGGCACAAATATAAAAAGGTTTGGGACTCAATTGGTACAATTCAATAGATTAAAGACTATTTTGGCAAATTTTTTAAAAGAAAAGTTTATGACTGAATTGACATAATTACAATAGATTTAGCATTATTTTGATAATTTTTCCTAAATAATGGAGGAGGCCACATACTAACCATTTTAAAATAAAAGACGGATTTATCTATTTATTTGTAAAAATCGAGGGTTAAGTTATGAATGATTTTCGATATGAACATCCATCGAGGTGGAGGAGGAGGACGACGACGACGACATCACCTAACTCTAAAGTCCCATGAAAAATCTGAATGCTTTGTATCTATCTTCGTTGCATCTTTTCACATCTTTTTTGGGGTCTTTTCCTTTAACTTTACAACTTGGGCCCCCACAATTATATCTTCTGATTGGAGCGTCCACATTTAAAGGAGTTTGTCCCGGTTTTATCCTCGATTGCGACCGGCCTTTGTACTCTTAAAATCTTTTCTGTTTAACTCGTGTAGCATCCGAGAAGTTGTCGCAATGTTTGCTGTTAGGAATTCAGTGATCCATAGAGACTTTCATAATGTGTTCATATGTATCGAACTTATTATTGTGCAATAGCATCATGCAATCCGCCACAATTAAAGAAACAAGCACCCCGGGATTTATGTAGTTCAATCTACGGTTTAGTCTTACGTTTGCGAGGAGAGCAGCAACGATGAATCCGATATGAATAAACATATTACAAACTTAAGGGAAAAATTGTCCGATCAGTCCGATTGAATTAAAGAAACTAGAATTGCAATAACTTTGAATTCCTATTATCGAGTAGGAACATGAATTTGCAGTACAAGATAGGATAAATAATTCGGAGGAGTCTAGTGAAAGCACAAACTATGAGCTATGATGGTCCTATCATTCAAATACGGATTCTTCCAATTTTGCTAGCTAGACAACAAAGACAAGAAACATAATAGAGCAAAAAGGTGATGGTCCCTCCTAAATAAAGAGGCGCCAAAAACAATCATAAAAAATCGCCCTTGAAATGGAGCATTTTATCCTGAATTGCATGAAGAATCGGATACCAATACCAACTTTCAGGCTCAAGGAATTCTCGTCGGTAGATGAAAATCGACCTGTTCAGCTGCATCGTGTAAGGCTCGATCCCATCCTTAACCCAAAAAAGATGCATTGTTCCCAAGGTTAATAAGAGTGGGAGACACTATGATTCGTGTACTGAATCTGTTATATCCATATTGAGCATTTAATCATTCAGCCAATCCCTTGTGAAAATAGATAAAGTATATCGTATAAACACCAACAAGAACACCGAACCTAATACAATAAGCAACAGATAAGAATGCCCGGTAGATCAACGATAACCCATAGACAAATGTCAAGGGAAATTACCAAAAAGTTCCTCAATCCAAAATATTTCAACTGTCAATTTAGTCATAACCTTTTTCATAATTTACAATTGAATTCTTCCGATCAATTTTAATCGAAAATTGTTAGCATAGATGATGTCCATTCTACATGGGACGACTGGCTCTAACTTGAATAAGGTTTATAATTTTTTCAAATAATGTTGAATTTTTTGTTTTTTTTTCCCTTTCTTTTTATTTTCCTTCATTTGGCTGGCGAGGGCCACTTTGCCCGCAGTTGGGGCCATTGTAGCTTGCTAGCCGTGATGGCCTTGTCCAAGGCTTTTGTGGCCCCACCGGCCATGGGCAAGGCGTCCCTTGCCGGTGAGGCCACCATGGCCCTTGCCTAGGGCTTTCGCAACTCCGCCATCTGATGGTGAGGTGGCTTTCCCGCAGATCTATCGAGGGCTTTTTGAGCAAGAGTTGCCACCGCCGGCCACAATGAAAGGGAAAAGATAGAAAAAAAAATTATAATAATTAAAAAAAGGTTTACAAAATTGTACAAATTGTCCATGTTAGTGCAAGTTGTGACACGAAGGATAGTCGACGTCTATGTCGGTGATTTCGGGCCGAAATTAGCTGATCGTACTTAATTGACAAAATGTGAAAAATGTTTAGGACTAAATTAGTACGATCGACAGGTCTATGGCTGAATTGATACCATTACAAAAAAAGGAATTTCCAAAAGAAGAACATTTTATTGGTAAGTGATAACCACGTCAACACAACACGGCTCAATCGGTTAAACCCTTAAAATAAATCTGCCTTTCTGAAAAATTAGGGTTCCTACTTCTCACTTAGTCGGGAATAGGAATGTTTACCATGTCTAAAGCCAGCACTTTTATTAATTACCGTCGCAACTTTTTTCTCCGAGAGGAAAAGGAATATGCCCGACATTGATGGCTTTGGACCTTTCTCAAATTCCTTTACGCTGCTTTTATTTTTTTTTTTATTTTTAAATCAATCAAAGGCTCCACAGTTTATTTCCTCCTATGCCTGCATTTCTTCTGTGTGAATGGTGGGTGAGATTGCACAAAAGAGGACAAAAAATGGGGCGAATGTATCATAATTTCGTTTCTGTTTGATATCATAATTAAAATTAAGCACATCATTGGAGCTAATTAATTATCATGGTGGGATTCGAGAGAGCCTGCTTAAAATGAAGGCAACGGCACGGCCTATTAATCATCCTTAGAGCTCATTTATTCGATTGCACATGTTTATGCAAGCAAAGAAAGCAACAAATGAATTCAAGAAGTGGATGCAAGAATATGTTTGATGATGTTTCCCCAAATAGCAAAAGAGATTATAGATTTATCTTCTTCTCTAGGGAAAGATTTTGTGATCCTCCAGTTGATATGTAGTCTTTTTCCTAAGAATACTCCCAAATCTCTACCTCCTCTCGCAAAAAAAAAAAAAAAATCATGACATGCTTCGAACATAGATGAACCCAGTAGATCTTTTTTGTTGAATCATATCGTCCTATATGAGCCCCACGTCAACATGGATAAACCCGATGCATCTTATACGTTCAATCATATCGTCTTGTACGAGACTCACATCATCTAACGGTCGAGGTTCATTAGGTACTTGTGTACTCAATTCGTCCAAGTACTACTCAATTTTCTTTGCCTCCGTCCTTGCATTGCCCCACATAATGATCCCATGTCCTCCTCGATTTTCCCTGTAAAAAATGTTATTTCCTTACTATATTACATTCTTTTGAAAATTAAACATAGTACCATGATATTAGAAGTGCTATAAGTGAAACGATATCAATAGAAAATGGGATATTCCATCATAGGAAATATTAACGTTCAGAAAATACGAAATCCAATTAGATTTTTGGAAAACGTGGGTTGGTGGAGATCTAATCCCGGCCATTGGCATCATGTGAGGCAAAAATTTATTCACCATCCTTGCTCCATATGCCGCGAGGGTTGGCATTGGGTTTAGCCCCAATGGAGCCGGGGTGGGTCTGAGGCGGTCCGCACAAGGTGCGGGCGATATCATCGTTCCTGCATCCGATAAACCTTAAATGGTTTTTTGGGATGGGCGACGGACCAATCAAGATAACTTAAAATCCACGTAATTCATCATTTGAAAAAAAATTGATCTGACAACATCCTCTCCATTGATTAAGGAGAGTTACAGAGATGATTGCATCGAGGAGTAATTTTTAATCATTAATCAAAGATTAGGACTTAATTAACGTGTGCACATCTTCCATGCTAAAGTTGGAAAATGCCGACCAATGACAATAAGGGAAAGCAAGAGGAAAGCCATATAGCAAGAAAAGTGATCTATTTAAGTATCTTCTTGTTTCTCGAGTGGCGCCCATTAATAAATAATTTCACCCGGTCCCATGATAACACATCATTATCTTTTTGACCGGAAGATGTGAAAATAAGTGCCATCGCTTTTTTATTTTTATTTTTTTTATTTTAGAGGAAGAAATGTACTTAAAATGAAAAGAAAAAAGAGAGAGAGAAGAAAATGATACGTTGATATAATTTATACATATATTTTTATCCATCCTACCTCTAACTCTCCTCTGCTTCTTTGTAGAGCGTGGCGGTCAAACCCTCATTTATAATTCTGGCATCCCTATTCTCCAATCTCTTTATGAGTAAGGCTATATGTTTATTGGCTAATAATCACGTGATTCCCACACGAATACTTTAGATGGTCACGATCTATGTGGATTGTAGACCACCCAATGGGTTCGTATATTGAAAATTATACAAAGCCCGTTTGTTGATGCATGTCTTATGGGAATACTAATATAAGTATTACGAAAAAATGGGTCTGTAATTCACGTAGGAATAGGAAGAGAAGAACCGCGATTTTTATCGTGATGATAAGCAAATCAAGAATGTGAAATGATGCTCATTATTTGATTTTTGGTGAGGAAATAAAATTTTATTATTTTTTCTTTTACACACTTATAAAAACTCATTGGTTGAACTTCATCTATTTGTAAACAAATTCTTATTTTTGAGCACCTAACATTAAGTATCACCTGTTTTTCAGCATTATAAAGATATTTATTTGTAATTCACCACAATCCCGAATTAATTCTAACAGATTGCCCAGAATAACGTTAGAGAATGTTAAAGAAAATAAACTTAAATTACCACCTCCAAGCGTGGTAGCTAGATGGTGGAACTCGATTAATCTCATTAATATGCTCAAATCGCCACCATCCATGCATTGGATAAGAATCCATCGGTAGGACAATGGGTGTGGCTCTAAAGTTACTTTACGAAAGAGTGATTTAAATTTCGAATAACAACAGATGTAACACGAGACAAAAGTAACGCATTGAAAATCTTATTCAATTACATGACGTTGGAGAAGACGCCTTTCGACTTTCCCAGTTCAGGAAATATTTTCGACTTCCGGTGACCGGGCGAGCAAAAGGACTTACCCCTTGTATGGATACAAATCGATTCATCTGCTCTCTCTTCCATTGGAGTTGGTTGCCCTCTCTCCAGCCGGTGAAAACCGAAGACAGTTGGGCCAAGCTGAAGCTGAAGCTGAGAGTGTTCAGACAAAAGAGACAGACAATATCCTCGTCGTAATAAGAAAATCTCAGATAAGCGAAAAACCAGCCAACTCTGTTTCCAACTGCCACTCACCCAGACACTGTACCAGAAAGGAAAGAGCAGATCCAAGCCCTCCTCGCCCAACAACAACAACAGGGTGAAAAAAAAAAGGAGTTTTTTTTTTTTTTGGGACCTTTTTTCTTGATTTCTATGGAACTATTGTCTTGATCCGATCGACACGCCCTTTTCTTGTCTTTTATTGTAAATTTTTTTATGTTTTAATTTCAAAATTTTTGTTTTTTTTTTTTTTTGGGGGGCAGTCCCACCCACCGTCCCAGCAAAAAAGCAAAGCCCCCAAGAGAAACAAAAAGCAGCCTTTCCTTCTTCTGCAGCATCCGTTTTCACTCAAATTGAATTAAAGTCGATGAACACTGCGGTGCCACTGCCACACACCCACACAAGAACCTAATTTTCAAATCTACCACCACCCTCAAGTCGACGAGGAGGACGAGGAGGAGGAGGCAAAGGAGAGAACATCCCCCAATCAACCTCGCACAGCTAGACACACACCTCCTTCTCTGTACGTTCACAAGGATGGGAGTGATGATGGGTCAAGAAAGCTAAAGCTCGTACAACACTCTGATGGGTCATCCTCGTTCTCTCTCTTCTCCGTCTGGCCATTTCTCTCTGTGAGTGAGCAAGAGAGAGAGAGAGAGAGAGAGAGAGAGAGAGAGAGAGCGAATTTGAGTGGTTTTAGCTGAAGCTAGTAGTAGCTCAGTCGTTTTGGCGGTGGGCGTGCCACTACTGGTTGTGGTTGTGGTCGTGTCTTTGATTGATGGGTTGTGCGGCGTCCAAGATCGACAACGAGGACGTGGTGCGGCGCTGCAAGGAGCGCCGCCGCCTTATGAAGGAGGCCGTCTACGCCCGCCACCACCTCGCCGGCGCCCATGCCGACTACTGCCGCTCCCTCCGCCTCACCGGCTCCGCCCTCTCCGCCTTCGCCGACAATGAGCCCCTCGCCGTCTCCGACCAGACCCCCGCCGTGTTCGTCCGCCCCCAACGCCGCCGCTCCCCATCCTCCGTCTCTGGCTACTCCTCCTACTCCGCCCCCGCCCCCGCCCCCGCCCAACCGTCACTCCGCCGCGCCCCGTCCGCCTCCCCCTCAGTCCCCGAGTCGCATCCCCCACCGCCTCCTCCGCCGCTGTCCCCAACCATCGCCAGCTCTAAGCTCCCTCACATCCTCTCCGCCTCCAGCGTCTCTTCCAACTCCGCCTCTAATCGGAATCCTCCCCCGCGCGTCGGCGAGTCGCACCACGACCACCGGCGGCGCAACAGCAAGCCCATGAAGCTCCCTCACATCCTCTCTGAGTCGAGCCCTAATTCCTCCCCGCGAAGCCTCAAATCCGACTTCACCGCCGGCTTTTATCCGACCGCCTATCCCAACTCGACCTACACGAGCACGCCGTCGCAGGCCTCCTCCGTCTGGAACTGGGAGAATTTCTACCCCCCTTCTCCTCCCAACTCCGAGTTCTTTGATCAACGCGGTCGGACCAATAATCAGCGAGGGCCCCAGCTCGAAAACGATGAAGAAGGGGACGAAGACGCGTCGGCCTCGGAGTACGATTTCTTCCGCCGCGACGGCCCGAGCAAAATTCGGGACGACGAAGCGCGCACTAAATCCTACGATTTCAAGCGAGCCGCGGCCAGCACTGACGGTGGCGGTGAGACCGAAAGGGAGGAGGTGCAGTGCAGCGACTGGGGCGACCACTATAGCACCACGAGCTCGTCCGAAGACGAGGAGGAGGGTGACGACGACGGAGCGTCCAGATCGGAGATCGGGACGCGGTCAAACTTCGGAGGATCGGTGCGGAACGGCCCCGTTGACGCGGAACCCATGAAGCCTCCGCAGCCTGCGTCGAGTTTCGGCAAATCTGACGAGAAGTCGGAAGATATGAGCTACGGCGACCACGAGATGGTGGAAGAGGAGAATAAAATGGTGGTGAGGCACAAGGATTTGAAGGAGATCGTGGACGCGATCAAGGAGAATTTCAATCTGGCAGCTTCCGCCGGCGATCAGGTGTCGGAGATGCTCGAAATCGGGCGTGCCCAGCTCGATCGCAGCTTCAAGCAGCTCAAAAGTGAGCTGCTTTTTCCTTTCTTCTTTCCTTCAGTCTCGAAGAAATTCAAGTTCTGTTTGGATTAGATTCAAAATCAGAGCTGGGTCAGTTTTGATTAGATTCCAGATTCAAGTGATTACTGGGTCGTCTTTTGTCTTGAACTGTTCTTGGATCTGGGTCGATTTGATCATGTTCTGATCGTGAATGATTGAGATTTTATCCTTCTCTTGTTGTTTCTTGTTGGGTGCAGAGACTGTGTATCACTCAACGAGCGTGTTGAGCACGTTGAGCTCGAGCTGGACATCGAAACCGCCCTTGGCAGTGAAGTACCGGCTTGATGCCGGTTCGCTCACTGAACCGGACGGCCTGAAGAGCCTCTGCTCCACTCTGGACCGGCTCTTGGCTTGGGAGAAGAAGCTCTACGAGGAAGTGAAGGTGCCCTCTAGTTTTCTTGTTTCTCTCCATGTCTCTTTGCTTTTTAGTCCGTTAGCTGTTTAAATCTAATCGAGTAATACTAGGCATGCTACTCTAGGTTTGATGTGCTGTTTCTTGTGGGCATTTGAGTAAGTGGAACACAACCAACTTCAGTAAGAGACGACACTTTTATTTGAAAACTGGATTTACTGTTGCTCTTGGCATACTTAGTGGTACTCTAATTGTATGTCCTCAAAAGATCTGTAGAGGAAAAGGGTGGTCCAGAATGACTTGGATTCCCACCAATGCCAATTGCGTTAGTCCACAGCAGTGGTTTGGAATTGTCCCAAGTACCCTTCTCGCTTTGTTGTTATTCTCTTGCACAGTCTCTCAAACTTGGTCTTCCTCGAGAAAGTGGAGGATGAAACCATTGACTTTCTAGTGGATAGAGAGCTTTGCTTTTTCACAACCTTCTGTGGTTCCATTAACATGACCAAAATGCCCTGGGGCCTTTGGTCAACCCTGCTGGGATGAATGAGCACCTTTGGTTGGCACTTGCTCCTGTGGGATTGGGATAAGAATATGCTTGTGGATGTGCCTGCCTCATCTTATCACATTGAGTTCTTTTGTTGTAGAGGGCACTCCTTGTTTTTTTCCTCATCTGCATCTAAATCCTTTGTCATTGTTGAGTTTGGATCCTTTGGGATAGAATGTATAAGATGTGTAATCCCATTGAATTCTTGGCAATGGCAATGTAGTTTGGCATGCATAAAATGAGTATAGTGGAGATAAGAATGTTTCGCTGGATGAAGTGGACATCCGGAGAGAGGTGGTGTTGGAAATGAGAAAATCAATGAAAAGTTGGTGTAGTCCCAATTGTTAACAAGATGAAAAAGGCACATGAGACGTGCTTTTGACTCTTGACGTGTGAAAGGACGGTCTTTGGAAACTTAGGTGAGAAGATACAATATCATAATGAAGTTGCACGTTGAAAGAAATAGGAAAAATCTGAAAATTCCACAGGTAAGACTATTGTGAAGGATCTGAGTTTTTGGATCTTGCTAAAATTGGACAGGTTACCCAAGTGCAGTAGTGTAAGTCTGTGTGGGGATCTGTGTAGTTGACCCCACTTAGGAGTATAAAATTCGGTTGTCAGTGTGTCCTTTGTTGTATCTAATGTTTTTTTCACAATTTTACCACACATTTTCGTAGTTTTAACTGACAATTGATCAGTAAGGTGTTCAAAATTTTGTTTGTATCCATTTGCACTTGGTTTCCTAGTTTAGTATAATTAGGTACTACAAGATTTTATATTCATCCTTCTCATTCAGATTTCCACAAAATGTAAGTATCTCGTTTTCTTTATTTCTATACTTCAAAGAACCAAGAACTAAAACAGAATAGAAGAAAAAGATTTGCAAAACTACAAACCTTGTCCCGCTGTAATTAAATATGCCCTAGGATATTATAATTGTCTAAAGAGAGAGTCATTCATTACATCTGTACCGTCAACTGTATTAATGACTTCATTTATATTGCAAAAACACCATTTTTTGAGTTGCTTTAAAAGGTCGGGTAAGAACTTAAACTAGTACAGAGATTTGATCTTTCGTGTCTAATGCCTTCTCCATATATTTGGATGGGTTTCCTCTTTCACATGTTATTTTTACTACATGGAAAATTAATTGCTCGTTTAACACCTCTTATTGAAATAGGCTAGGGAAGGTGTGAAGATAGAGCATGAAAAGAAGTTGTCAGCTCTTCAGAGCCAGGAAAGCAAGGGAGAAGATGAAACCAAGTTAGACAAGACTAAAGCCTCGATAAAGAGGTTGCAGTCGCTAATAATTGTTACGTCTCAGGCTGTCTCTACGACTTCAAATGCAATCATTGGCCTTAGAGACAGTGATCTTGTCCCCCAGCTTATTGACCTCTGCCATGGGTGAGTTGTATACTCTTGTATTAACAGAGGAGGTGTGCATACTCATTTTATTGACTTTTTGAATGAGGTTGGTCATGCGTTTTCCTATTGAACCCATGACTGAATGCTTAAAGTGCTGGAGTTTTCCTGACTTTGGAGAAGTTCCTAGTTGCATTGCAAGGTCATTATACTGTTGAATACCATAAACAGGTTTAGTCTGTCGTTGGCTTAAAATTAACAGCTGTAATCAACTTTAGCCAATTTTTCTTGTTGACTTCGAAGATGAATAGATTGTGCTTTTCTTACTGCATTTTTTCTCCTAAGATACGCAAAATAATGTGGGGGAAGCATTACGGTTAATAGTGTAGATCTGCACAGACAGACTGGATTGACTGTTCGCTCTTTGGAGTCATTTTGCATGTGCTAGAGTTGATCATCAGCATACTGACTTGGTAGGTGGGTTCATTATGAGTGTCTGCTTTCTTTTGCCACTTGCTGAAACCATGTGGGTCTCACTCTGCAGTACAGTTCAATCAGTAGCACACCTTAAATTCACAAAATGGCCCCGATTCTGCATCTAAAGGGTAATCTTGTTTTCTTTACCAACACCGGCAGTTATTTTGTGACAGAGGAATTTCTTCTGGTAGTTAGGCACAAAAGACATGGATTGTATATGGCCCACAATCATGTCTTTACAAGGGAAAGAGCTTATATAATTGGACATAGCAAACACAATTTTCTGATCCAGTACATATATTTTCAAGAGTCTCAATGTTGAAATGTGCTCCATCAGGTTGCCGTTATGGAAGAAGATGAGTCTTTGACTGGTAGAAGCTAATACTGCTAGGTCTACTAAGACTTATCTTTTTTTTTTTTTTTTGGGTATATGGAGAGATGTGATAGACTCTCATTGGAAGTTGAATCTAGTCCGCTTGTTTTTATGCCCACTGGCAGTCTGCCACATTGCTTAAATATACCAAATCTGCAAAGCATTGTTAATATACCCAGCGTTATTCATAGAAATTTGACTGAGTATGATTAAGAAATGGCTGCTCTGGGAGTCTTACTGCGTATGAACTGCTTGGAAAATGGGTTCTCCTAGTCATATTGACCATGGAGTTTTCTTCCCTCGGAGTGTGCCCTTGACAAGGTAAGGTAGTTGTTAGTGAGTTTGTTTGGAATGGTAGCTTGGAGCAACCCAACCACCTTTTGTTTTTTCCATTCTAAAGTTGAAGGTTGTGCTTGATTGGCCGCTTGGCAAGTGTATTTTCTCGTCCCTTTTACGGGTAACAAATTGGAAGCTTTCAGCGAATTAACTCCTGCTAGAAACTTCTTTGAGCTCATAATTTGTGTAACAAGTTTAACTTATATGAAAGAGGATCTGCAAAATCGAAAGTTCCTGCTGAATAGTGCTAATTGATCAATGGAAAGAGAAATTATAGTCAAGACTGAAATCACTTCATTTTGAACCCCACCCCCCAAAAAAAATCAAAAAACAAAAAAAGCAAAAGAAAGAAATCACTTCATGAAGTGCTGCCTCATTTGAGCATGTCAAGTGTCTCTTGTTATCTTCTGGAGTACCCTTTGCATATCTGTATAGTTTTTCACGCAGGGTAAATCGGTTGCAGAAAGGAGGGTGTATAGTGCAAAACATGAAAAGCTAGTTGTCGTTTCAAATGTGGAAAGTTGTTTTGTAAAACCTGACATGTGCCCTGTCATTGACATACTGAAGCCTACATATTTCAACTTATAGGCTGTTATGTGACCCAGTTCTCGTCTATGAATTATGCTGTACTCTTTCCAATTATATATCTGGAAACTTTAGATTTATTGACCTGACAGAAAAAGGTCTCTTTCTGGAGACTAAATGCTTAATATCAGACACTTGTTCACTGTGCTCATTGCAGGTTTATGTACATGTGGAGGTCAATGAATGAATACCATGAGATTCAGAACAACATTGTGCAGCAAGTCAAGGGCCTTGTGAACCGAGCAAACAAGGGCGAGTCTACTTCTGAATTGCATCGGCAGGCGACACGTGACCTCGAATCGGCTGTTTCTGCATGGCATTCCAGTTTCTGCCGCTTAATTAAGTTCCAACGTGATTTTATCCATTCCCTCCACAGCTGGTTCAAGCTGACTCTCCTTCCTGTTGACAATGATAACAATGGGACCCGGGAACATTCTGATGTCTATGCCTTCTGCGATGAGTGGAAGCTTGCGCTAGATCGTGTCCCAGACACTGTTGCTTCTGAAGCTATCAAAAGCTTCACTAACGTTGTTAACGTGATCTCTGTAAAACAGAGAGAAGAAATGAAGGTGAAAAAGAGGATGGAGGCTGCATCAAGGGATCTGGAGAGAAAGGCTTCATCTCTTCGGAGCATAGAGAGGAAATACTACCATTCGTACTCTATGGTTGGTATAGGGCTACCCGGTCCCGGGCCCGACAATGGCCAGGTACTGGATGCGCGGGACCCACTGACCGAGAAGAAAGTTGAACTTGCAACCTGCCAAAGGAGGGTAGAAGATGAAATGCTGAGACATTCCAAGGCAGTGGAGGTGACAAGGGCAATGACCATGAACAATCTTCAAACGGGTTTGCCAGGAGTTTTCCAGGCATTGACTAGTTTTTCATCCTTGTTCACGGACGCGCTTGAGGCGGTATGCACTTGTTCTTATGCCATCAATTAGGCATATGTATACACATTCTTTGGGTCTGGGATTTTTGTTAAGGTGGGAAGGATGAGAGCTGGGTAATTTTGGCAGCAGGCTCTCACTATTTATATTGAGTTGTGTTGCTTCTTTGGAGGGAACTCGTTTGGTTGTAAATATTGAATTTTGCGACGGCGTCATTATTTTTATGGATGGGTGGTGGACTGCTGGGCGATGTCCCTGTACAGGAAGTTGCTTGGTCTGTTGTTGTCCTGGAGCTTTGCAATGGATAAAAGGAGCATAATGCTTTCTCTCCCTTCTTCTCCTGTAAGGTCGTCTGAAGTTCTGCAGGCACACCAAGTCTCTACTGGAACATCAAAACTAGGAGTATTTGAAGCTTCGTCCTTGTCTTGTTTGAATTTTCCTTAAATCATGCAATGACGGTCTTGTGCTGTTCCTCTCTACTGAAACGGCCCCGTCCTCCTTTGTTGAAGATGCCGTGCATACTGGTTTTGTTTGAATCGACTGAGAATCTTTAAGAACAACACTCGGATCGGTGATGGTTGGGTGATCACCTATGTGGTTAATTGTCCCCACTACAGTTGGATGAATGGAGGCGAAACTCACAGTCGTGTTGAATAGTCATAAGTATGATATGAATACCGAACTGATTGCCGACACCTATGAAGATTGAGCCTGAGGAATTTCGGTGGAAGAAGCATTTTCAACTTGTAGTGTGTTAAGATCGCGTTGTGTCAGCAAAACCGTGCTGGAGTGAGAAGATGAAGGCAAATGGGAAGCTATTTTTTTATGGAGAAGGCTTGCATCATTCCACTGTTTGAACCTGGCCGACGTGGTCCCGATGGAGGTTGTGATTGCATAGGCAAAATTAGAGGCGCTTCGGATGACCAAATTGCCGATGAACGAGGTGCATCCGAACAATTGTTGTTGACCTTCTCGATGGCTAAAGCCTAAAGGCTTGCTTGCGTCGAAGCGCCTGGACGAGTTTTAGTTAAATCGCCGTGGATCTAAAGAAACGCGTGTAGGGAGGATTTTGAAGACGGTCACGTCCTGTTGAGACTTTTTTTTTCTTGCATGCATGCATCTTGTTGATACTTCGCTGAGATACCCTCGACTTTTATGATGCAATGTTTCACCGTATTATTAATCGTCAGTCATTGGATGACACCGATTGAGGGAAAAAAGAGCCAATCAACAGGAAAAATCCTTACCGTAGAACTTCCGGAGAGCGAGTCGATTTTCATTGGATGAAATCAGAGGGCAGACGGGCGCACTTGATTATGCGTTGCTTGGAAAAATACTAAATGACGTTTCGGTTCTTTTCCTCAAGAACGCACAGTTTCTCGTTTAGGCCGATGTCTTCTTCCTGAAATTGGCATGTTCATATAGTTGAGAGACTTTCACAGGCCACGTGATACGATATTTTGTTCAGATAAGCTAATAAACTTTACTTATTTTCTCCTGAATAATAGTACTTCTTACTCAAAGATTGACTCGGATTGACTGGGCTTCTGGAACACCCAAAAAATCTTTTGGATGTATGGGTTTAAGTCCCACTTATGGCGATATCGGACGAGCTTCACCTGCCTCCATGCTTGGATCCAAATCGCAATTCATTGATGTGCGAGCTGCTCGTTTATGGGCCCTCATGCTATGAATTTACACATATCGAAAACAGCTTCTTCGATCCAAACATGGATTCGATTGGAAAAGGAATTCATGCACGAGGAGCATGCCAGTCAAAATGGGTCATAGACCCATTTGTTATTTCATATATGATGGGTTGAGTTGTTAGATGTGCTAGATAAATTTAGTACATGAGTATATGATGGTAAATACCAAAATAATATGGGTATTAAAAGGGTTAATAACTTACTTAGACCAAACTTGCATTTATCACTCTCTCTTGCTCCCACTCAATCCGCGCTTGCTCAATTTGCACCCTCACATAAGTTTGATGAGTTTTCCTAGATTGTGTTAAATATATACCTATCTTAATAATATGAGTCGGGTCGAGTATGTGTTGAATATGGATTGGGACGGATATGGATGATGATATGTATTGCATGAAAATTGGTCAACTTTTTTTTTTTTTTTTGGTCCAAAAATTGGTCAACTTGGGTCGTGCTATTTTTTGACAGGTCTCACTTGATTGAGGGCCATGCTGAATGATTTTTTAGGCGAAGCCTTTGCTTTTTTTATTTTTTTTTTCGGGTTTTTCTGGTGGTTTTGTTTTTGTTTTTGTTTTTTTGTGGGGGGGGGGGGGGGGAAGGGGTGGGGTGTTTGGCGCGAAGCCTTTTGAATAGTCGATTGTTTAATCTCTTGGCCAGAAGTTGGGAACACGTAATACGAAATCATGAACAATTGGGATGGTCGGGGTTGAGAATGGCAAGAAATTCGGAAGATCTAGAAAGTGTTGGGTCTTTATATAAAACATAGATAATTAACAGATTTTCTTCAGACTCTTCAAATTAACATAGTTGTTTAATTAGTACTCAGTCAAAAGTAATCCTAACAAAGAGCAAAAGTAAGGAAAATGAGGTGGAAAGTACACAACATTTTAAACTCCATTTATTTGCAGAAAATAAATAATTTAAAACATATCCTTCTAAATATGATTGCTTGTACGTACACTTACAAAATGAATGAACAAAAAAATTTGATCGTCCACGAAAATATTTAAAGATAAATTGTTGTTGGTAGTAAAATATTCTTCATTAACTAATTATTTTAAGTAAATAAATTTTTTTTTAAAATATATTTTAACATTTTTATTTTTCGAGAAAAAATTATTATTAATAACAATCTAATCCTATTCTTTGATCATGAATTTTTTTTAATTCAGCTTTATAAGTAACGCATGTGACCATTTTTAAACAAAATTTTTTGCAATTGTTAATTTCCCGTGAAATAATCTCGTCAAGTAAAGCAAAAAAGGGAAAAAAAAAAAAAAATCGTAGGCTCACCCCTGCCGCCACTTTGTGAGTAAAACCCTTTGTTTGACATATCACAAACTATGGAACTTGTAGCAAAGGAACTAAGGTGACAAGTGATGCAAAGAAAGAGTGGCAGATAAAACTACGACGGTGGACAATTTGGTACACGTGAATGATTTTGAAGGTGTACCTTTTGAATATTTTTGTAATCAAAGAGCCAAAAAGCCCACGAATACTTATACGTAAAAATTAGAGGAAAAAAAGATTATTTGAGTTATTTTAGGTTAGGTTTTATTTACATTTAGAAATAAAGAAAAAAATTCGAGTTATTTTATGTTAGACTTTAGTTAATTTTAGGAAAAAAAAAAGAAACAAAGATTCATTCGAGTTATTAGAGCACTATTCAAGTTATTTTAGATAGTTTTCTTTACATTTCGAGTCTAAGAAAGATTAACTGCAGTAATGATATATTTTTATCGTTGCTTTGAAATGATCATTTTGGTAGGGATTTTGTTAGCATAACGGTTTTTAGGTGGCAGTGAGAATAACAGCATATTGTGGGTCACAAATTCTTGAAAAGTTGGATCTCACAAAATTTTTTAATTATTTGTGGTCGACAATATGTTGTCAAATGTGATAGTAGATAAAAAACTGTCACATAAGAAAAAATTGTCAAAAAAATCATAAACTTATTACATTTTTACCAATTTAGTCATAAAACCTTTTAATTTTGTCAATTCGGTCTTAATTTTTTTGCATTTGTGCCAATTTAGTCCGTTTGGCCAACTTTGGCCGGCCAAGATCGATGTGGATGCTAGCCGGCGTTGATGGGGATAATTTTGAAAAATATTTTAAATTTCCTTTGGAATTATTTTTATTATATATATTTTCTCTTTTTTCTTTCTTTTTCTTTCCTTTTTCTTTTCTTTTCTTCTTCCTCTATCCGATTGACTGCAGCGATTGGCCAAAGGCTAGGGCTCGCGAGATCACCTAGCCGGGGCTAGGCGAAGTAGACCTTGCCATGGTTGGTGAGGTTAACCTCACCCCTCGCCAGGCCAGATTTGAGTGACACAACGGCGGCAATCGATCCCCCTCCTTTCTTCCCGCTCTTCTTTAGGAGAGGGATCTATGTGGAGAAGGAGAAAGACCTTGCTAGGCCAGATTTGGGTGACACAATAGCGACGGCAATAGATTCTCCCTCCTTTCTTCCTGTTCTTCTTCATGTGATGGATGTGCATGGAGGAGTGAGAAATCATGAGAGAGAAAATGGAAAAAAAGGAAAGAGCAAAAAAGTATGAAAGTATTATTAAAATTTGTACACGTAAGGGCCGGTGTCTACGTTAATGCCCGTAGTAGTCGCTCCTTAATCCCTTATTAATTGCGCTCTATTTTAATCATTTATTAAATATAATAGGGCGCATGGGGAAGACTGGATAAAATACAAGTGCATGCAAAATATACAGCAAACACGACACCTAAGAGTATGGCCTTATTCGGGTTCCTAACCTGTAACATTCAAATGAGCATTTGGACCTTAAGATTATATAACAAATTTGGGAAAATAGATACTTTCATATATTAAACTAGTTTAGTACATCAACCCAGGCAAATCAAAAGGCACTAACAAAAGGGAGACAATCAAAAAGGGCTCGACTCCCTTCAGCCGTCATTGTTGACACTCGATTTTTAATCGGTTTACTTTTTAAAAAATTCATAGAAAATCCATAAAAGTAAAAAAATTAAAAAATCAACTTTGGGAGCCTTAGCCAAGCCTAAGGAACTATTTTTGAATAAAAAATAATTTTTCATATTTTTCAATATTTTTCAAAAATAGAAAATACTTGAAAAATCGAGAAAAATAGAATTTGAGGCCCAAAAATACAAAAAATAGTCAATATTTTTATTTTAATTATTTTTTCATTTTGGTCTCTTAAAATTTTAAAAATTCAATTCAGAGCTATGGCTCGCTTCATTGATCATAATTCCAAATTGAGCTGAAAAATGCATTTCAAGTCATTTAAATTTTATTTTTTCACCTTTTGCAAGTTATGAAATTTACCTCAAGTCCCTTACATTCTTTTTTGGTTCAAGAATTTCATAAAATTGTACAATTGGATGAAAAGGACTTAAAGGCATAAATATTTTTCAATTTAGTCCTGGGTTTCAATTAAAATGCAATTAATCAAAATATGGGGATCATCATGGAAAAGTAAGACTATAGTTTTCGACTTGCTGAATCAATTGGCGGGGGTGGCTTGAGCTGATTTGGCCAATTAGGGTTTGAATTGCTCATTTTACACATCCAGGTCAAGTTGAGAATTTGGGGCTTTTGTATAATTCCATGCGTAATTTTTTTTTTACAAAAATCACATTTTTGATAGAATTCATGTCCCCGAATCCAATTATGTGATTTAATTTGACAAAAATTGAGAGATTACAAGTCAATACGATGATTTTTGGTCAATCTAGTCTACCAAGTTAGACTAGATCCGACCTATAGACTCGATCGATCATCTCCTTCCCCAATGGTCTTTGCGCGCAAATTTGAACTTCATTTGCAGGCCGAGGTTCAACACCGAAAATTGAGGGATCAATCGGCCATGATCGGAGGAGCTAGGGAAGGGGTTTTGTCCGCTACTCCATTTCGCTCCGATCGAGCCAAGTCTCGCCGCTCGGGACTATCGGAGATGTGACAAAGAGGCTAGTCAATGCCGCGGAGGTGCATAAGTCAACTTTCACGCAAACCATCCAAATTGGACGTCCATTTGCGCTCGTCGGAGGTGCTATTGGATTCGACGGAAGTTCCCACCATCCCCAACGTTGTTTGGATCATTTCGCACGAGAGATCACGTGCGAAGTAAGGTCCGTGATCGCCCTCTCGTGCACCCATTTTTTATACGAATTGGATATATACAAAACTCACGCATTTTCATCCGAGAGGGGCTCATTCGGTTCACCGAGATAACAAACGAGAGAGAGAGAGAGAGAGAGAGAGAGAGAGAGAGAGAGAGAGAGAGAGGTTCTCTCCGTGATCACCATTGTTGAGGCTTTGAAGCTTCGATTGTGAGACTTTAGCTTGAGTAATCCAGGACAAATCAAGCCTTCAAATTACCTCGGGATGTTCGCTAGAGCTCCAAGGAAGCGATCGCTCATGTTCTCGCAGCTCAGCATTCTCGAAAAAGGTGAGTCCGCACTTCGAGCTTTACTCTGTGCATCAATGGCGGGGCTTGACTCCGGTAATCATTCCGTGAATTATTACGTGTGTTTTACTCCTAGAACCTCACTGAACATCTCTACGTGCTGTTCGCACTTTGACTTTGTGTAATACCTTTGAGTCAAACCTTCCGCCATAGCTGACCTTTTCGCGAGCTTTCTAGCTCAAGCTAGCTTAAATCGAGTTAATCGGACTCGTAGGTAAGTCTCCTAAACTTGTTTTGAGTGTGCTCTATGAGCCAATTAGCTTGATATGTCTTGGTTTGTGAGATTGGATCTCCATAGCCGAGCTCTGTGCGAGCTCATTTTGTGTTGATTTTGTGGATGATATTGGTTGATTTTTAGATATATTGATATGTGGAAGTAGACGAGTCGATTGACACCGATTTCAGGCCGTTCGGCCAAGGTTTCGTCGTCGATCGATGCTGGAGATGTTGAGAAAAATCCCTAGACGGTTTTGAAATTGACAAAACAATCCAAGTGCTCTTGTGTTTTGAGATAATGATGTGATTTACTTATTTTACAGATTATCCTTTGGTGCGGGGATGCACGATATTGAATCCGGCAATAGGATTTGGCTCAGATGTTGTTTCTGAGAGTCTCGGACGCTGGTTCGAGCTCGGACAATGAGCGGGGATAGCTCGGACGTTGGAATGACACTCAAGCTCTGAGAGAAGTACTTCACGAGCAAGAATCAGAACTTCAAGAAGAATACAAATTGAGCTTAATTGATGCATATCAACGGACGCCATCGAGCTAGATCATTCTTGAAGATTCTCGGTGATAGAGATTAATCAAGGATGCGGAACCAAGAAGACAAACAAAGACTTTCCAAATGGAAGAAACCATTTATGGAAACCCGAGATCATAATTATATGGGCGATTTGATCCAAGCGGGGAAGACTTTCCTTTGGCGATCCCCAACGGCTAAGAGATTTTTTTTTTTTTGTAATCATCTCGTCCAATAAGGTAGATTTGGAGAGATCTCTTCCGGATGCCTTGCAACGGCTAGATTGTAGGCGGAAGAGTACAAAAGACATCTCGAAGACAAAGGGAAACAAGAGATCGACGTTAAGAGGGAAAAGTGTTCATAATTCTTAGACAAAGTGAATTTTATTCTCAATATACTTCTTGATCTAGCCATTGTAATTGTGAGGAGGTGCACACACGAGTGTTGAGCGCTAGGTGTGAAGTCTTGCATGTCAAGGAGATCACCGATCTGTAACCTCCGAGCAGCTTACTAGTGAAATTCAGCCGATTGGTCATTAGCCGAAAAAGTGGACGTAGGCTTAACCAAAGCCAAACCACTATAAACCTTTTGTGTAGTTTTTCTTATCCCTTACTTTAATCACTCTAGATATATTGTGATAGCTAAACTGCACACGAACAACGCGCATTGACTACATTACATATCCTACGGCAATTGAATTATTGATTCGTTGCGATACACTCTGTCTCCATCATTTGAGATCTCTGTTTTACGCTGTGTGATCTAAATTCCGCAATAAATTCTTAAAATCACACTCTATCACCTATTCACCCTCTCTAGGTGAAATTACTAGCCACCAACAATTGGTATCAGAGTCTCGTGCTCATATTTTGTGAAGTGTTTTTACTTCTGAGCTAACGATCTTTATGGCTAGCAATTTCTCTCCTTCTTGGATCGAAGGTGGAAGCAACAACAGGCCACCATACTTTGAAGGAAAATATTATAGCGATCGGTAGAACAAATTTAAAGCACTCCTCGGATGCCGGGATCCCCAAATGCGGGATGTCGTTAAAAGAGAAGTAACACCAAAGACAGAGACTACAAGTGCAGGGGATAACATAACACCGACGGCTGCTCTATCTACAACCAAGATAACCAAGAGAGATGCTCTTGATGCAAAGGCTATTTATTCATTTTACAGTGCATTATGTCCTACTGAATATAGACGTATTGCAGATTGTTCCTCATCAAAAGAAATATGAGATAAGCTTCACGTCACCTATGAAGGAACAGACAGAGTAAAGGAGACAAAAGTCAATTTTCTACTCGGACAATATGAAGCATTCAAAATGAAGCCTGAAGAGACAGTGAAAGAAATGTTTGACAGGTTCACCGAAATAGTAAATGGTCTCACATATCACGGGCAACCGGTTTCGGGATCGATGAGAATCAACAAGCTACTCCGAGCTCTTATAAAGGTATGGGACAACGTTAAAACTTCCATTCGAGAGACTCAAAGAATATCTCCCTTATCAATGGACGAGCTCATTGGAACTTTTCAATCTTATGAAGAAGAATCAATGATGAAACCACGACTAGTGGTAAGAAGTCAATTGCCTTAAAATCTAATGTTGATTCTGACATTTTAGATTCCCAAGACGAAGATGATGAAGAACTAGCGCTCATGGTCAAAAGATTCAGAAGAATGGCTAAACAAGGTAGGAACTTCAAAGACAGAATGGATCTTAGACGATATAATCAGAGAAGATCATCTGAGACAAAAAATGGAGATCAAGAAGTCATTTGTTTCAAATGTAAGAAAAGAGGCTACATCAAACCCAATTGCCCACTATTAAAGAAGAAAGGTAAGGATGAGAAATCCAAGAAAGCATTGAAAGCAGAGACTTGGAGCAACACCGAATGTGAAAGTGATGAAGAATACGTAAATGTCTATCTAATGGCGGACTCGGATGATGACATTGAGGTAACTCATTCAAACATCTCACCTAATGTATCTCCGTATATAGATGAGCTATGTTTAGAATACAAAGCTACTCTCAAGAAACTTTCTGAATTGAAAAAGGAAGTACCTGTTTTTAAATAAAAGGATATTTTGCAAAAAGATAAAATCAGTTTTCTCGAAAAAGAATTTTGTCAACTACATGAGAAATCCGATTTTATATCTTGTGAAAATGCGCAGTTGAAATCAAGGGTGGAAACTCTCGAAAAGGAAAACGATTTTTTGAAAAAGGAAAGGAACCCTTTTGAAGAGGAAAACGCTTCTCCGAAAAAGGAAAAAGATCTTTTCGAAAAAGAGAACTCCATTTTGAAAAGGGAAGTTTTGGAGAAACAAAAAAAATTCTCATTCGGTTCAAAAACTTTGCAACATATACTTTCTATACAAGTTCCCTACTACAACAAATCTGGACTTGGTTTTCAAAAGGAAAGTGATGAGAAAAATTATTTTTCGATAGTAAAAGAAAGACTTAAGCAATGACCTTCTAAACACGCCTATGTGAGTTACTTTAGGAAACAATTTGTTAGATTTGAAGGACAACATCTCTCGGGATGTTCAAATTGTAGTGATTCGAAACATTCCAGGAGTTACCGCTCAAAGATCAATCGACCAAATGTAACATTCTTAGATACACTTATACGGTTAACCTCAAAGGACCCAAAGAAATTTGAGTACTAAAGAAAAAGTGAGAATCTTTGATCATTGCAGGTACCGAACAAAAGAAGAAACAAATGGTACCTTGATAGCGGTTGCTTTAGACATATGACCGGTGACTCATCCATGTTCACCGATTTTGAAAAACTTGATGGAGGAAACGTTTCCTTCGGAGGCAACAATAAATGAACGATTATCGGTAAATGAATTGTGAAGATTGGCATTCTACTCATCAAAGATGTTTCATTAGTCAAGGGTTTGAACTTCAATCTTGTTAGTATTAGCCAACTATGTGATATTGGATACAAAGTTTCTTTTGTAGAAGAAAATTGTTCGTGTACAAGCCAAGACAACAAGTCATCTTTTATTAGACGAAGATATGGCAACATGTACTTTGTGGACACATCATCCGAGAGTGAAAAATGTCTTCTATCTGTCAAAGGCAATCCAGAGCTATGTCACAGGACGCTAGGACACATAAGCTTCAAGCAAATCAACAAACTTTCCAAAAAGAAGCTTGTGAGAGGACTTCCAAATGCCAGATTCGAAAAGACAAAACTTTGCGAAGCATGCATACTTGGAAAGCAAGTAAGAAATTCCTACAAATCCATAAATGAAGTCATCACTACCCATGCTCAGTAGCTGTTGCACATGAATATCTTCGGACCTACTCGAACACAGAGTGTTGGAGGTAAAAAATATTGTCTTATTATTGTGGATGACTATACTAGATTCATATGGGTATTCTTTCTTACTCACAAGAGTGATGCGTTCTCTTTCTTTAAAACCTTTTCTAAGAAAGTTCAAAATGAAAAAGGTTATTCAATCACAAGTATCAAACCTGATCACGGAGGTGAATTTGAAAATCACTACTTTGTAGAATTCTGTGATCAAAATGGTTTTCAACACAATTTTTCCTCTCCATATACTCCTCAACAAAATGGAGTTGTTGAAAGGAAAAATAGATCATTGCAAGAAATGGCACGACCTTTTTTAATTGAAAGCAAAGCTCCACCCCATTTCCGCGCTGAAGTCGTTTCAACCGCCTGTTATAATATCAATCGTGTTTTTCTCGGACCATCGATTGAAAAAACTCCCTATGAACTCTACAAGGGAAGGAAGCCAAATATTTCATACTTTCATGTGTTTAGATGTAAATGTTATATTCTTAAGAATGCAAGTGATCGGATCGGTAAGTTTGATGAAAGATCAGATGAAGGTGTATTCTTGGGATACTCCACAACTAGTAAAGCTTACCGAATCTTCAACAAGAACTCTCAGAAAGTCGAGGAATCAATGAATGTGAAATTTGAATATGAACGGACTACTCGGACGATAGATGCTGAAGAAATGATAAGTTTTGAGAATCAGAAATCATCATTTGAGAAGGAAAACCATCATTTGAAGACGCAGAACCAGATGAAACCTCTCAGAACATGGAGAACACTCCACAAAGCACACCATCCGAAGATTTCACTAAGACTGAACATGACAAATCAAATAGGAGCTGGAAATACAGATCTAGTCATCCCGCAAATCAGGTCATTAGAAATATAGATGAAGGAGCCGGACCCGGATCCAAACTCAAGGATATGATAAATGCCTTTGCTCTAGTTTCTGAAGTCGAACCCAAAAGAATCGAAGAAGCTCTTGAAGATGAAAGTTGGATCGAAGCTATGCAACAAGAGTTACAATAATTCAAATTGAATGAAGTTTGAGAACTTGTACCCGAACCAAAGAATCATCTTGTTATTGGAACCAAATGGGTCTTCCGGAATAAATTGGATGACAAAGGAAAAGTAATTAGGAATAAAGCAAGGCTCGTTGCAAAAGGTTACTCACAGAAAGAAGGGATTGATTACGATGAAACCTATGCACCGGTAGCAAAATTGGAATCTATCAGATTGCTACTTACTTATGCTTGCCACTATGACTTCAAGTTGTACCGGATGGATGTTAAAAGCGCATTTCTTAATGGATATATCAAGGAGGAAGTTTATGTCAAACAACCTCCAGGCTTTGAAGATTCAAAGAACTCAGATCATGTGTACAAGTTGAAGAAAGCTCTCTACGGACAGAAGCAAGCACCCCGAGCCTGGTATGAAAGGTTAAGTAATTTTCTTACTGAAAAGGGCTTCAAAAAGGGTAAAGTTGATACAACTCTATTTATCAGAAGAGAAGGTAAAAATATTCTGCTTATCCAAATATATGTTAATGATATTATATTTGGCTCGTCTAACCAACATCTTTGTAAGAACTTCTCTTAGACCATGCAGAATGACTTCGAGATGAGCATGATGGGAGAACTCAAATTCTTCCTAGGACTACAAGTGAATCAGACTAATCGGGGTACATTCATACATCAAGAAAAATATGCCTTGGAACTAGTGAAGAAGTTTGGTCAAAATAACCGCAAGAAAACCGAATCGCCGATGTCTACCTCATCCAAATTGGATAAGGATGAACAAGCCAAACAGGTTGATTAGCAGCTAGACATGAACATGTTTGGTTCTTTGTTATACCTTATCGCTTCTCGATCTGATATTATATTCGGTGTGTGCATATATGCGAGATTTCAATCTGTTCCTAAAGAATCTCATATGTCTGGCATAAAAAGAATCATCAAGTACATAGGAGCTAATCCAAACTTAGGATTATGGTATCCCAAAATATCAGATCTTGTATTACATGGCTATTCGGATGCTGATCTTGCAGGTTGTAAGTTGGATAAAAAAAGTACTTCGGGCACATGTCAACATCTGGGATCTATGCTGGTGTCTTGGTTCTCCAAGAAACGTAATACCGTAGCTCTATCAACTGCAGAAGGCGAGTATGTAGCACTAAGGAGCTATTGCGCTCAAATCTTATGGATGAAGTAACAACTGAAGGACTTTGGTGTTGAAACTCACAACGTAGAAACCAAATGTGACAACACAAGTGCTATCAATGTAATACCCCGTAAATAGCTTTAAATAAATGAGTATTGGATGAAATAGATTGAAAAGTCAACTTATGTTGATGGAAGTGATTTTTTCCTGAATTAGTTAAGCGAACCCAAGGTAATGTAGACTCAATTTGGATTTGAGGAATTAGGACACCTTAAAGCCATGTGATGGTCGAATTCGAGATGCAAGCTTTCAAAAAAAAAAAAAAAAATTGTCCCACAGCCCTTGACCTTTAAAAGTGGCAATTTCCCTTTTTTACTTTTTTTTTTCCACAGCTATTGTAGGCTGCTAAGAGTCGGCTAAACCCACAGCCACTTTCCCCATTTTCCATCATTTTTGTAGCAACAATGGGCCACAAACAAAGGGCTCGAACCTCTTTTATTTTGACCGACCATTTTCTTTGTTTGACCTGTTTTGGCGTGGACTACCGGCCCACCAGCCCTTAAAGACCTCCCTATTTTTTTTTAAGCGGTGGCCCCCGCAAATAAAGGAGGGTCAACTCTGCTTTTTCTTACCGACTAATAGCCTCCTTTTTCACCGCCTGCAACTCGGTGCTCGCAATGCAGCGACGCTATTTTGTTCGATCGTCAATTTTGCCGTCACTCCGACGCCGTTCGCCGCCACTCGCCCGGTTCACACGCAACGCAGCTGCGGTTCCCTCCTCAAGGCAAGTAAAGCTCTAACTCATCTACTAGATCGTGTGATGGGTGTTGGGTTCGGGGTTCGACGATGGTCGAGTTTGAGTTGATTTCGATGTAGGTGTAAGACAACCGAAACTCGGAGAAACGATTGAATATATGTGCACATGGATGTGGGTGAAGTAGTTGAATGAACATATTGTCATCGGAAGTGGAGTTGCAGTGCATCGAGCGTGAGACGTCGAGATGATATATCACGTGCGGGAGACCATAAACCTGAGTGCGGGTTTCGGATTCTGAGGAGTTTGACTTTGGGTGATGTTTGGAGTGGTATTGATGGTTTGGTTGTAGAAACCGAGAAGTGAATGATTAAAAAAAAAAAGAAGAAGAAAAGAAAGAAAAGAGGGACAAATTCGGTTTGTGTGGTTAATGGGAGATGAGATGGATGCCGAGTTGGATTTCACGTGAAGGAGATTGAAGTTGAAAGGGGGGGGGCTGTAGATTAAAGAATGACCATGATGGAATTTTTCTCGTTACAATTAGTAGGTTCATCAGAAAAAGAAAAAAAAATCACTTTATGTTCCTATTAATACCTCCCATTTTTGTAGTTGTGAGTATAATATCATAAAGCAAACTATGCTCATTTGCGATCAATAAATTAGATTTTGGGTAGTTTATTTCCTTGAGTTTTTAGTGAAGTCGATGAATGAGTAAGGGGAAACACTAAGACTTGTGTAGCTGGTGGTGGATCAATCTAGGATTAATGACCTATAGATAGTTCAGTTAACAATAAATTGCACTAGTGGGTTTAAATGAGAAAGAAACTAGAATTGTTTATGCAATTGATTTTTGTTATATGATTTACTTTTGTGATATTAAGCTTTGCACCATATGAGCATTCATTTCATGAAACTACATTGAGTAAGATTCAAATAAATGGCCTTGTGCCAATGAGCGATACCCCATGGAGTTTATGGGAAGACCTTGTTGTGTGATCCGGGTAGCCCCGTTATGTGATCCGAGTGGTCCTATTTTGTAAATTGGACCCGTCTCTGTGGTGGAACGAGACGTAAATAAGAGCGCACGAATACGTGTCATGCATTGCATCCTTTATATGTGAACATATGAGCTATTCTTGTAATGTATGATTCGTTGTCGTCGTTTACTGTTACCTGCTCACCTTACTAGATGATTTAATCAGTGATTTATAACTTTGACTTGTTGAGTTTACGTTGACACCCGATTTTTAATCAATTTTTCTTTAGTTTTATTTTCCAAAATTCACTAAAAATTCACAAAAAATCAAAAAATTAAAAAATCAACATTGGAAGCCTTGGCCAAGCATAAGGAACCAATTTGGAACAAAAAATAATTTTTCATATTTTTCACATTTTTTTAATATTTTCGGAAAATAGGAAAATACTTGAAAATTCATAAAAAATACCTCACGAGGTCAAAAAAATACACAAAAATGTTCAATATTTTTATTTTAATTCCCTTTTAATATTGACCTTAAGAAAAATAAAAAATTGAGTTCAATTTTAGGTGTTCCTTCACAATGCCTAAGGTTGAATTTGCACAAAAAATACCAATTGAGTCTTTTTATTTGCAATTTTTGCACATTTTAGGTCTAGACATTCAATTGCAATCCCTTTGAACATCAATTTGATCAATTGAACCCTCAATTGCACGAATTGCATGAATTGGACAAAATTTCTAAAAAATCTTGCAATTTAGTCCCTCAATTTCTCAATTTTTGAAATTACTTTCAATTGAGGGATCTTCATAGCAAAATTGGACCATCCCCCTAGGTTTTCATATGCTCTGAATCGATTGGTAGGGTTGATTTGGTCCAATTTGATCATTAGGGCACTCAATTGAACTTTTCCCCAATTTGGGAATTTAGAAAAATTTGGGGCTTTTGTTGAAATTGACATGAACTTTTGGGAAAAATCACATTTTTATATAGAATTCAGGCCCCTAAGTTCAATTTTGAAGTTTAATTGCAAAAATTCCCACTCAATTTCAATTAATTTTGAAAATTCTATGTGATTCATTGTCCGAACCGGTTCGGACCGGTCCGATCGCCGGTCGGACCGGTCGAACCGGTCCAGAACAGTGTCATCTTCTCCATGAGCACAGCCCATTTTGCAGATTTGAAGGCGAACTTTGATCGACAAATTGAAGACCAACTCAAGCTTAATCGAATCAATTGTTGGAGGTGTTTTGTTCATTGGAACAGCCCGCGTCAATTGCCATCGGTGGCACGGTCAATGGCCGCCGGAGCACGGTGGAATCGACAGTCAAAAGCTCGGAGGCCAAAAAGTCAATATTTCTAAGCCCGCGCCAAATTAGTGCTCGTTTTGCGTCCAACAGAGGTCAGACGGATCGGGACAGAATCATAACCAATTCCGTCACCGTCCGGCGACCCAATTGCACGTGATTGCACGTGTGATTGAGTCGGCGAGTCCCTCCCCGTGCGTGCGCGTTTTTTTGAAAACCAAGTATAAAAGGCGAGAAGGTTCCAGAGCGAAAGGGGGGCTCATTCGTGCTTGCGGGATCAAACAGAATAGAGAGAGAGAAACGCTCTCGTCGTCCGCCATTGACGGTCAAAATCTCGGAGGCCAAAAAGTCAATATTTCTAAGCCCGCGCCAAATTAGTGCTCGTTTTGCGTCCAACGGAGGTCCGACGGATCGGGACGGAATCATAACCGATTCCGTCACCGTCCGGCGACCCAATTGCACGTGATTGCACGTGTGATTGAGTCGGCGAGTCCCTCCCCGTGCGTGCGCGTTTTTTTGAAAACCAAGTATAAAAGGCGAGAAGGTTCCGGAGCGAAAGGGGGGTTCATTCGTGCTTGCGGGATCAAACAGAATAGAGAGAGCTAAACGCTCTCGTCGTCCGCCATTGACGAGAGCTCGAGCAAAAACTGTGGATCGGTCGTCCGGCCAATCCAGGCCACTCCAAGCCGTGAAATCACTTCCGTAAGTTCGTCCGAAGTTCAAGGAAGCGATCGCCACCAATATCGCCGCCCGAGACCGCTTGGATCGGTAAGTTGAACTTCAAACTTTGCTTCCGCACGATCATGGCATCACACTCACACTTGCACGATCATTGAAATTAGCGTGTGTGTTTTTATACCCGAGCATCCTTGACCACGATCGCATCTTGTTTGTGCATCAATTTTGCGTGAAAATCCCGAGTCGAGCCTCCAACACTTCTAGGTCTGGTCGGACTTCGGCCGGACAAATCCAGCGACTCCGGGCCGGACAAATCCGGCGACTCCGGGCTCAATCGGAGCCCGAGGTAAGTGTCTTGAACTCGATTTATATGTGCCTGAAGCTTGGATTGCATTGTTATGATCGATATTGCTCGATTGAAGTTTGAGGTGTCGCGACCGTAATTAGTCCGATTCTCGTGATTTACTGGATGAAATTGCTTGATTTTCAATTATATTGATCCGATGGATGAGTCGAGTCGATCGGCGGTGGTTTCGCGTCGATCCGGCGAGATCTCACCGTTGGATCTCGCTGGAGGGATTCCCGCCATCCGTTTAGTGTCGTCACGAGGAAGAAGAAGAAGGTGACGTGGCGTGGTTAACGAGTCGGCGTCTTAGGTGGCAATCTATGATTGGTCTAGGTCGATGCATAGTCAACTTGGCCGTGCGCTCGAAGAGGCCGAGTCGGATTAGATCCGACGGTGGTGATAAATCATTAGGTTTAATTCCGGGTCGTAGATTAGATTTTTCTTTTATTTTAGATAATTCGCATATTAAACAGAAAATCAAAAATATAAAACGGTGTCGTTTCGCTAGTATTTGGGCGACGTCGTTTAGGTTTGAAGAGGATTGAACGGCCCCGATTAAATCTAGAAAGGATCGCGACCGTTAGTTCTATCAATAGATGCGGTGCCGTTTAGGAGTACAGGCCTTAATGCGTCGTCGTTTTGGCCTTTAAAAGGAATGGACAGCTTAGATCGAGTCCTAAGTCTAATCCTCACCGTCCGTTCTCTTATTTGATATGGCGTCGTTTAAGACGAGGACCGGAAGCGTCGTCGTTTAAGCGGGAATAGGAATGAACGGCTTAGATCTAGTCTTAGGTTTAATCGTGGCCGTTCGGGTTATTAAGAGATGCGGCGTCGTTTTAGTATAAGCGAAATCAACGGTCTAGATCAATTCCAGCTCTAATCGTGGCTGTTCATTTGTCAAGCCGTGCGACGCCGTTTTGATTCTGAATGCTCGGACGGTTGAGATTGGTTTGCAGATTGATCTCAACCATCCATTCTTTTTATACATATTAGAATATCGGGAAAAGGTTTTTAGAAAAATTCAAAAAATTAGGATATATACGTGCGGTGCCGTTTTTGTGTCGCGAGTAGTCCGTGGGCGGTTTGACCGGGTTGACCCGGTCCAGAAAATTAATAAAAAATAATAAAAAATAAGTAAAATTTCCAAAAAAAAAAATTACAAAAATACTTAGAAAATTCACAAAAATACCCAGATTTTCCCAAAAAAAAATTTCTAAAAATTTCTAGATCGATTCGGGACTCATAAAGTTTGGATAAATTTTTTTTGAGATTTCGAGGGTCGATCTGTGTTGATCCGAAAAATTCCTAACTTTTTTTTTAGAAAATAAATAAAAAATCCAAAAAATTAGAAAAATTAGAAAAATTCCATAAAATCACAAAAAATGGGAAATCGCCACATTCAACCGGCTCGATCCCGATTTTGTGATTTTCGGGTCCCGAACCCCAAAAAATGACCATTCTATCCTTCCGGGCCTTCCGCCCCAAATTTTCCCAAATCATCCCCGGAATCCAAACTCGATGTTTCTGCGGGTCGATAGGGCCATTTTAGATATGCTTATATGATTGATTGACTTGATTGTGTGCAATTATCTTGATTGTGCATTTAATTTTCATGATTGTGATTGATAGGATAGAAAATTTCCATCCGCATGTATACCTAGAACCGTTAGAACCTACCTAACCCAATATTACATATGCATGAATTCATAGGTTAGAAAATCACTCAACATCGGTAACCGAAAGGGCGTCGATGAAAATCTCGGCGTAACCAAGTCCCCCGACCCAAAAATCTATGGTTTTCGCGAATCTGAACGATTTCTCCCGACCGCTCGGTAGGGTTTTTCGATCATGCCCTCCAATAAATTGATCGGTGGCGACTCCAAATTGCATGTACACATTGCACATGCCACCCGACCACACTAAGGTCGATCTCGATATTTGATAAATTTTCTCCGACATCACGATTCGAGTAATGGGTCTTGGGAGAGACCCGCGATCCTAAATCCCGCGAACAACCGGGATCATACCCACACACACATATAAAAAAAATGGATCGGCTCGTTAACCCTCACTCACCTCCCGCGTATCGACGGAGGAGGGTCGCGACGCACTCCTCACCCCGTTGTTGTTTAAATTTTTAGGTAACAATGCCTAGCTCGTCGACCACATTTTACGGGATACCCACGCAAGTCTCCGTGAGTGTGGAGCCCTATGTGTGTTCTAGGCTACTTGACTTGGATATGGTTCGAGTTACCATCAACGTCGGGGTGAATGGAGGTTTAGACGTAGAGGACTTTTCTCATGTATATGTGGCTATATACGGCGTTACGGAGGATGACCTGGGTCTTGTGGGCCCGTTACCTTTCGACTACATGGCGCCTTAGGTGCCAAATTGTTAGAGCAAGAAGTTAACCATGTCTAACACTAGTTAGAACTTAAGTTACTTGAAAGGTCGGGTTCATATGGGAGTTTTTGTGGGGTTATAATTGTCTCTTTCTTTGGTACTGGGTAGAGCGATCGGCTACTTTTTGGAATGCCACCCGATGTGTTGCCTCCCAGGATGTAAAATAAATAAAAATGAACTTGACTTTGGTAGGCTTCCTTTATATATAAAAGAAAGTGCCGTGTTTTGTTAGCTGAACTCTTTTGTTCTCTTTATTATTGGTGAATTTCTATAAATCGTTAGTGTACATGGCGAGCTTGGGACACTACGGGTCCCGACATATTTGGTTGGTATCGTAGCCTTAGGTCCCCCCGGAGTGATAAGGTGCGCAAAAAAAAAAAAAAACTTTAGGGTCTATTGAGACTGTGCATGTAATTGTTACGGCTATTACGTTAGGTCTCGATAAAGACTGCGTTACTTATCCGGTGTCGGTGACAAGTTGAACTTGTTACTTATTGAGAAATAGTTGTTTGCAGAACACGATAATGAGTGGAATAGAGATACCACCAGCAGGAACTACCCCTACCGACCCAAGAATGGATGGCATTTTGGAGGTGTTAACCCAAGTGGGGGGCATTGATGGCTCAGCAAGCATAACAACAGTCAGCAATCAATATTGGTGGAGGTGAACGTCGTACCTAAGGACCGGTGGAACAATTTTTGAAGTTGAAACCTTCCAGGTTCACAGAACCTGGAAAGCTTGAAGAGGCGGAGTGATGGATTAAGGAAATGGAAAAAATCTTCAGTCAGTTGAATTGCACCGATGTAGATAAGATGACACCGGTGGAGTATTAGATGGATGGGAACGCCATGTATTGGTGGCAGGCGATGAAGGACACGGTATTCCCTGCAGGAGAAGAGATTGTCCGGGAAAATTTTGTCACCGCTTTCTATGAAAAGTATTTCTCGAGTTGCGCTCGAGACATAAAGCCGACTGAATTTGTGGAACCGAAACAAGAAGAAAGGACAGTAGATGAATATGAGGCGAAGTTTTCTGAACTTTCAAGGTTTGCTCCTCGCTTAGTTGAGCATGCTGAGGATAAAGCAAATAGGGTTTTGAAAGGTCTAAAGCCGGAGATACGGAAGCAATTAGCGCTGTTCGGGCCAATGACCTATCGAGAAATCTATAGCAAGGCACAATATGTGGAACAGGAGATGATGGGGGATGAGATCGAGCCCAATGTTCCAGTAACCTGGGACAGTGAGAAGTATAGCAAAAGGCCAATGCAAACAAATCGCTCCCAGTTTAACCCAAATAAGAGACGATTTAGTGGAAGTTTTTATAGGCCAAGCGGAGTAAGGATCGGAGAGGGAAAATCACATCTTAATGAAGCATGTCGTCAATGTGGCAAGTTCCATGAACCCGCCCAGTGTATAGCAGAGAGGAAATGTTTTGGATGTGGCCAAATGGGACACATAGCGAGGGATTGTCCGAGGAACAGACCACCGATCCGGGTGACTCCTCCCCAACGACCACAAGAAATGCAAGCGGTGGGAGGACGACCGAATCACCGGAGGCCACCAGTTCGGGGTAGGGTGTATGTCGTTACTCAAGAGGAAGCCGAGGCCTCCAAAAATGTTATTACAGGTATCCTCTCTATCTATGGTCATAAAGCATATGTGTTATTTGATACAGGTGCTATGCATTCGTTTTTATTTGCACGGTTTGTGAAATTACATGGAATAGAGTGTAGTCGGTTAGATGAACCTCCGATCGTTTCGACACCAATGAAGGAAGGTGTGTTGTCAACTTTAGTATGTAGGAACCGTGGAATTGAGATTGAAGGAAGAAGGGAATTAATTGATCCGGTGATATTGGTCATGTTTGATTTCGATGTTATTGTGGGTATGGATTAGTTGAATAGGCAAAGACCTACGGTGGATTGTCATGAGAAACCGATATGTTTTAACCCACCGAATGAGCCTAGTTTTGAATTTCAAGGAAATGGAATAAGTACCACAAGGGCAATTGTTTCTGCAATCGAAGCGTGCAAACTATTGGATAGTGGATATTATGGTTATTTGGCGATTGTCAAAGATGAGAAAATGTCGGAAGGGAAACTGGAGGAGATACCTGTAGTTAGAGAGTTTCCGGATGTATTTCCCGAGGAATTATCGGGATTACCCCTTGAACGAGAAGTAGAGTTTGCAATTGAGATAGCTCCGGGGATAGAGCCAATATCTAAAGCGCCTTATAGAATGGCCCCTACAGAACTAAAAGAATTAAAAGTACAGTTACAAGAATTGTTGGATCAAGATTCATAAGGCCTAGTGCTTCACCTTGGGGTGCGCCTGTCTTGTTCGTGAAAAAGAAAGATGGATCACCGAGGCTATGTATTGTTTATAGGGAATTGAACAAAGCGACAATAAAGAATAAGTATCCACTTCCAAGGATTGATGACTTGTTTGACCAATTACGTGGAGCATCCGTATTTTCGAAAATTGATCTTCATTCGGGATATCACCGATTGCCGGTTAAAAAAGAAGATATTCCGAAGACAGCATTTCGAATGGGATATGGTCATTATGAATTCTTGGTAATGCCCTTTGGACTAACTAATGCCCCAGCTGCTTTCATGGATATGATGAATCGGGTATTTAAACCATTCTTGTATAAGTTTGTGATTGTATTTATTGATGACATACTGATTTATTCCAAGGATCAAGAGGTCCATGAGCAACAATTGAGGTTAGTATTGCAGGTCTTAAGGGATCACAGGTTGTATGCCAAGTTTAGTAAATGCGAATTTTGGTTGGATCGGGTTGTTTTCTTAGGACATGTCGTCACTGGAGATGGAATATCGGTGGATCCGGCTAAGATAGAAGCCGTGATAAATTGGCCAAGGCCGACAACAATAACTAAGATTCGTAGTTTCTTGGGATTAGCAGGATATTATAGAAGGTTTGTAGAAGGATTTTCAAGAATTGCCAGTCATTTGACTCACTTGACCAGGAAAAATGTGAAGTTTGAATGGAATGAAAATTGTGAAAGAAGTTTTCGGGAACTCAAAAGAAGGTTGACTATAGCACTTGTATTGATAATACCATCCGAATATGGAGGATTCGTGATCTATATTGATGCCTCACATAAAGGTCTTGGATGTGTCTTGATGCAAAATGGAAAAGTGGTCGCATATGCATCTAGACAATTGAAGCCATATGAATTGAATTATCCCACTCATGACTTAGAATTGGCGGCAATAATATTTGCATTAAAAATCTGGAGGCATTACTTGTATGGGGAAAAGTTTGAGATTTTTTCGGATCACAAGAGTCTCAAGTATTTATTTTCTCAAAAGGAGTTAAATATGAGGCAACGAAGGTGGTTGGAGCTATTGAAGGATTATGATTGTGATATATTGTATCATCCTGGAAATGCAAACAAAGTAGTTGATGCTCTAAGCCGAAAATCAGCGTCGATGGCAAGTTTACAGACTCGAACATGGAATTTGTTCGAAGAAATTCCAAATTCTGAGTTTAGTATTGAATTGGACAAGGTAACCGGCATTTTAGCAACGTTAAGAATTGAGCCCGAGGTGGTGCAGAAAATTAGATCCTTGCAATAAGTAGATGATGAAATCTTGAGAATTCGAGATGAGTTGCAACAAGGAAAAAGAATAGATTTTAATTTATCGGAGGATGGAATCGTTCGATTTCGTGGACATATTTGTGTGCCGAATGATAAGAATTTGAAGGAAGAGGTTTTAAGTGAGGCTCATAGGAGCAAGTATAGTATTCATCCTGGAGGTACCAAGATGTACCGGAATCTTCGACGGAATTACTGGTGGAATGGAATGAAAAGGGACGTGGCTCGGTTTGTGGCATGATGCCCGATGTGTCAACAAGTCAAAGCAGAACATCAAAAGCCAGCAGGATCATTAAGACCATTGGAGATTCCCGAATGGAAATGGGAACATATAACTATGGATTTTATTCAAGGACTCCCAAGGACATCAAGTGGGTATGATTCAATCTGCGTGGTGATTGATCGTCCGACCAAGTCAGCTCACCGTATGGTCATAAGAGTCAACTACCAAATGCAAAGATGCGCCAACTTGTATGTTAAACAGATTGTTCGACTTCATGGTGTTCCCGTGACGATCACTTCAGATAGAGATTCAAAGTTTACATCTAATTTTTGGCGAGGGTTGCAAGAAGCATTGGGAACTAGATTGTAGTTTAGCACTGCTTTTCACCGTCAAACCGATGGGCAAATTGAGAGAGTTATTCAGATTCTTGAAGATATGCTTCGTGCCTGTGCTATTGATTTTAAAGGAAATTGGGATGAAAAGTTACCTTTAGTGGAATTTGCATATAACAACAGTTATCAACAAAGCATTGGCATGGCACCATTCGAAGCATTATACGGAAGGGCTTGCGGGATGCTTGCATGTTGGTCCGAGGTAGGTGAAAAGAAACCGACAGGACTCGAGTTGATTCAGATTACTTCAGATGCGATAGCAGATCCGAGAACGTTTGCGAACGGCACAAAGTCGACAGAAAAGTTATGCGGACAACGGACATTGTCCTTTGCGGTTTGAGGTTGGTGACCATGTATTTTTAAAGGTGTTGCCAATGAGAGGGATATCTAGATTTGGTAAGAAAGGAAAATCGAGCCCAAGATACGTTGGACCTTTTGAAAAATTGGAAAAGATTGGCGAATTGGCATACCGATTGGCATTGCCACCAAGGATGTCCAACATACATAATGTTTTTCACGTCTCAATGTTAAGGAAATATCAGGCAGATCCATCTCATGTATTGGATCATGATACGGTGGAGATTGACGAGAGAGTTCGCTACGTGGAAAAACCAATCAAGATTTTGGATTGGAAAGAACAAGTTCTACGGACGAAAGTAATTCCATTGGTGAAAGTATTGTGGCAACACCATGGACAAGAAGAGGCAACATGGGAAAGCGAGGCGACAATGAAACAACGATATCCGTTTCTTTTTGAATGATGTAAAGAGAATGAACAATTTCGAGGACGAAATTATATAAGTGGGAGAGAGTTTGTAATACCCCGTAAATAGCTTTAAATAAATGAGTATTGGATGAAATAGATTGAAAAGTCAATTTATGTTGATGGAAGTGATTTTTTCCCGAATTAGTTAAGCGAACCCAAGGTAATGTAGACTCAATTTGGATTTGAGGAAATAGGACACCTTAAAGCCATGTGATGGTCGAATTCGAGATGCGAGCTTTCAAAAAAAAAAAAAATTTGTCCCATAGCCCTTGACCTTTAAAAGTGGCAATTTCCCTTTTTACTTTTTTTTTTCCATAGCTATTGTAGGCTACTAAGAGTCGGCTAAACCCACAGCCATTTTCCCCATTTTCCATCATTTTTGTAGCAACAATGGGCCATGAACAAAGGGCTCGAACCTCTTTTATTTTGATCGACCTTTTTCTTTGTTTGACCTATTTTTGGCGTGGACTACCGGCCCACCAGCCCTTAAAGACCTCCCTATTTTTTTTTTAAGCGGTGGCCCCTGCAGATAAAGGAGGGTCAACTCCACTTTTTCTTACCAACTAATAGCCTCCTTTTTCACCGCTTACAACTCGGTGCTTGCAACGCAGCGACGCTATTTTGTTCGACCGTCAATTTTGCCATCACTCCGACGCCGTTCGCCGCCACTCGCCCCGTTCACACGTAACGTAGCTGCGGTTCCCTCCTTGAGGCAAGTAAAGCTCTAACTCATCTACTAGATCGTGTGATGGGTGTCGAGTTCGGGGTTCGACGATGGTCGAGTTTGAGTTGATTCCGATGTAGGTGTAAGACAACCGAAACTCGGAGAAACGATTGAATATATGTGCAAATGGATGTGGGTGAAGTAGTTGAATGAACATATTGTCATTGGAAGTGGAGTTGCAGTGCATCGAGCGTGAGATGTCGAGATGATATATCACATGTAGGAGACCATAAACCTGAGTGTAGGTTTCAGATTCCGAGGAGTTTGACTTTGGGTGGTGTTTGGAGTGGTATTGATAGTCCGGTTGTAGAAACCGAGAAGTGAATGATTAAAAAAAAAAAAAGAAGAAGAAAAGAAAGAAAAGAGGGACAAATTCGGTTTGTGTGGTTAATGGGAGATGAGATGGATGCCAGGTTGGATTTCACGTGAAGGAGATTGAAGTTGAGGGGGGGAGCTGTAGATTAAAGAATGACCATGATGGAATTTTTCTCGTTACAATTAGTAGGTTCATCGAAAAAAGAAAAAAAAAATCACTTTATGTTCCTATTAATACCTCCCATTTTTGTAGTTGTGAGTATAATATCATAAAGCAAACTATGCTCATTTGCGACCAATAAATTAGATTTTGGGTAGTTTATTTCCTTGAGTTTTTAGTGAAGTCGATGAATGAGTAAGGGGAAACACTAAGACTTGTGTTGCTGGTGGTGGATCAATCTAGGATTAATGACCTATAGATAGTTCAATTAACAGTAAATTGCACTAGTAGGCTTAAATGAGAAAGAAACTAGAATTGTTTATGCAATTGATTTTTGTTATATGATTTACTTCTGTGATATTAAGCTTTGCACCATATGAGCATTCATTTCATGAAACTACATTGAGTAAGTCAAATAAATGGCCTTGTGCCAATGAGCGATACCCCATGGAGTTTATGGGAAGACCTTGCTGAGTGATCCGGGTAGCCCTGCTATGTAATCCGGGCGGTCCTATTTTGTAAATTGGACCCATCTCCGTGGTGGAACAAGACGTAAATAAAAGCGCACGAATACATGTCATGCATTGCATTCTTTATATGTGAACATATAAGCTATACTTGTAATGTATGATTCGTTGTCGTCGTTTACTATTACCTGCTCACCTTATTAGATGATTTAGTCGGTGATTTAGAACTTTGACTTGCTGAGTTTTCTCGCCCCGTTGTTGTTTAAATTTTTAGGTAACAATGCCTAGTTCGTCGACCACATTTTACGGGATACCCACGCAAATCTCCGTGAGCGTGGAGCCCTATGTGTGTTCTAGGCTACCCGACTTGGATATGGTTCGAGTTACCATCAACGTCGGGGTGAATGGAGGTTTAGACGTGGAGGACTTTTCTCATGTATATGTGGCTATATACAGCGTTACGGAGGATGACCTGGGTCTTGTGGGCCCGTTACCTTTCGACTACGTGGCGCCTTAGGTGCCAAACTGTTAGAGCAATAAGTTAACCATGTCTAACACTAATTAGAACTTAAGTTACTTGAAAGGTCGGGTTCATATGGGAGTTTTTGTGGGGTTATAATTGTCTCTTTCTTTGGTACCGGGTAGAGCAACCGGCTACTTTTTGGAATGCCACCCGATGTGTTGCCTCCCAGGATGTAAAATAAATAAAAATGAACTTGACTTTGGTAGGCTTCCTTTATATATAAAAGAAAGTGCCGTGTTTTGTTAGCTGAACTCTTTTGTTCTCTTTATTATTGGTGAATTTCTATAAATCGTTAGTGTACATGGCGACCTTGGGACACTACGGGTCCCGACAATCAACCTCACAAAGAATCCAGTTCTGCACTCACGAGCTAAGCATATTGAAATCAAGCATAATTTTATTTGTGATCATGTGCATAACTGTGATGTTAACATTCAATTTTTTTATTCTAAACATCAATTAGCTGATATATTCACTAAGGCACTTGACAAAAATACATTTGAGTACATTAGGCAAGAATTTGGCATTACCATGAATCCCTTTTGAGCTGAGATCTAGACCGAAGAAATTGCCTAAAAACTTGAAAATATCATCTGAAGACTTTCAGTGACTTCAGAGCTTGAAAACATCACCTGAAGGAACTTAAGGATCTTAGAACTTAGAGGATCATCCGAAGACAACATCTTTTGAGCAGATACTACAAAAGATTTGATCGTTCGAGATCTTGGCTCGTAAGTTATTTTTATTTTTGGCAATAAATAAGGTACACATCAACACAATTTTCTTAAATATTCGGCAAATATTTTGTGATTGTGCTGATTGTTCCGATTGAATATTTGATTGCCTTGATTGAAATTAAATTGATTGAGTTGAAATATTTTCAAAAGAATTTCCTATTTTATCAAAATCAGGATCATCTCTTACAAAACTTCTCTTTCTTTCTAAATCGAAGTCATCTCTCTAACTTTTAAAAGGCTGGTCTTCACACTCATTTTCTTCCGAAGCTCTCTATAGTCTTCCATAACCTCAGAATCCAAAAAAATATTAACGCCCTTCATTCCTCATGGACCCCAAAAATATCTCATTCTCAACAAAATACCCCGATCTATCTCAACGTGATCTAGAGAATGATGATCACCTTTCCTTGGACGAGTTCATTGAAAAAGTCGGAAAAAAAAGAATGGCAATCACAAAAGCAAAACATGGAATACTGGAAGAAGAAGACATCTATCATAAAGAGATGTTGCCAGAATACCAAGACGCTCCGGTTGAAAATCGTGAAGAAGAAACCGATGATTCAACGCAATCGATCGAAAGCCAAGGAGAAAAATCTCGGGGGGAGGACATGGAAATAGAACCGGGCATTGAGGAAGAAAAAATGAGTCAGAATAATGACTCTAACCTGTTGGAGGATGTCCTCTACTACCATACTAAGATGAAGCACCAAACCATCGGAATGTATAATTTGCTCTATCGCCAGACAGGAGAAATGAAAGAAAGGTCGATGGAAGAGTTCGATGCACTGGCACAAGACCTTTCGGAGAAAGTAAGACAAACCCTCTTTAAAACCGACAGATTAACCAAGACGATGGATACACTTCGGGACTCCATCAACCAAAAGCTGGAAGAATTCTCAAAACTAGTGTTGATGAAATTCCCACAAGACTTTATACTATCCACAAGACTACGGAGCTCCTCACAACCAACAGGGCAGGAATCTGACCAGCGTTCCGAATTGGTAAGATCTCTCACTGCTAAAAAAGCTGCTTTTTATCTTGAAAGGAAAATAAGGCTGGCCAAAAGACAATTCTTATAGCTCGACGTAAAGAAGACGATGAGAAAACCGTGAAAGCTTTGATAAAGCACAATGGGTTCGTCTCAGAGCAAGAAGTGATCGAATATGCAACCAAGCCAACCGAGGAAGAATTGAGGAAGGCTTCACTACAAGGAGTTCAAACTGATAATGATTTTAAAATCCAAAAAAAAAATGGAAAAATCATAGAAAATTTTAAAAAAATTGGAAAATAATGGAGAAAATTTCCTAAAAAATCCAGAAATTTCCAAAAATTGAGGAATGGCCATAGTCAACTGGTCAATCCTATTTTTGGGATTTTTCCTTCTGCTTTTCTAAAATGACGATTCTACCCTTTAGGGGTAAATCATCCTTGAAAAATGCCTGAAATTTGTGAAAATGCCAAAATTGGGTTTTACGAGTCTCATCCATTTTTCGAAACGACGATTTTACCCTCAAAGGGTAAATCGCCTTCGAATTCCTTGCGAGTTGTGAAAATTGCCAGAATTAGGAGATGAGTCAGTTAGGTGGCTAATCCTTATGTTTGGGATTTTTCATATCTTGTTTCATTGAAAAAATTAAGATTTTACCCCTTTGGGGTAAATTGTTTCCAAAAATTCCATGAAAATTCTAGAAAATTTCAAAAAAAAAGCGAAAAATTAGGAGAGGGTTCACTTTAAGTGGCGAATCTTATTTTCAACACTTTTCACTCTGGATCTCTTCTAAAATGATGATTTTTCCCTTTTTGAAAAATTGTCCCCAGTTTTTCTCAAACTTATTATTTTTTCTCTCATGGACGAATCGCTTCCAAATCACTCTTGTGCTCTTTCTATGCTTTGAATATTGCTTCTCTAAGCCAATAGGGCTATACTAGAAATGTCATGCTTTGATTTGATGTGTTTTATCCGCATGTTATGGATTCCTTGATTTGTGCATTTACTTTGATTGATTATGATTGTTGAGATAGTTTTTCCCATCTGCATGAAATCTTAGATTTAGGATTCGTATCCCAACTCATTTGTATGAAATTTCGAGGTTAGAAAATTCAGTTAATTTAGGTACCAAAAAGCCGTCAACTCTGATGTCGCGACCTAAAAATTAATTTAGGTTAATGGATTATTAGGTTAATTAGGCAAATTAACTAACCTAATATGAACTCTCCCAAGTCCTACCAATTCACAACTCAGGTTTGACTTTTGTTTTTTTAGGAGCCGCCACTAATCGTTTTTTGGTATGTAGATTAGATACCTAAATAAAGTACGGGAGAATACTTTATTTTCTGCTAGCCAGAGATTTAAGGCTCGGGGATTTGATTATGTTAATTAATTTTTTTAATTACCACCCTTTCGGTACCTAATTCCATGAAATATGTCTTTTTGATTGATTTTCATGATTTGAATTTTTTTAATTTTATTTAAATGTAAATTTGAACAACATTAAATAAAAATACCCATAATATACCTTTATTTTCTGAATTTTTTGATGAACCTTCTCATTCCCGAAGATTCGGGCTAGAGCGAGATTCTATCCGCTACATTCTCAGAGATTTGAGCTAGTATGCGGATAATGGTATAAGATGTCATCATCCCTTCTCGCTAAAGTGCAGAATACAAAATCTTATGCTAAATCGCCGTCCCATCCCATAAGATCATGCTCAAGGCTTACAATTTAATATTCCGAAGGGTCGTGCACAATGGAGCATAGATTATGGGCAGTTTTATTTAAAAATGTTCAAATATTTATTGAATTTTCGAAAATCCTTAAGGGATTACCAAATTTTAAAGGGCATATGGCCCTATCCGCAAAGGATATTCATATCTTTTAAAATTGGGAAAGATTATCTGTTAGAATCTTTGAAATGTATCAGATAATTTCCAATTTTTTAAAGGATATGTTCTAATATTCGAATAGATAGACCTAATATTTGCGAAAATTTGATTAGCCTAAGAGATATGCTCAGATTTTTCAGAAAAATTCCAGACTTGAACACGTTATATTTTGAATATTTGAAATGATACACAGAATATCCCGAGGATAAGATTACTTCAAACCTGGGATTACGAGACATATCAAATATCTCACCAAAGCACATCCACGGGCTGGAGACATATTCAATATTTCCCCAAAGATATAATCCAAAATTTAACGTGAGCTTAGAATTTCCAGGACATGATTTAGTATTCCAAATTGCTCGAATCACAAAAGATGTCAAATGTTATGATAATTTCACTCAAAATCGATAATATGCCACAAAACCACAAAACTAGCTTCAGGTTCCGAGAACTCGGATTAGACATTCCCTTACCAGTTTTGACAATTTTAAGATATTCACTAATCAAAAGATTCGTTCCTTTTTTCCTCATTTGCTCGGGCACATGATTAATCAACCGATTTTTAGATTATGCGAGCCAAAATAAAAGTTGACCAAGGCGAACATCCATGATAACTAAAGTCTCCATTCGAGATTGGCATTCCAACCAATACATATTCATATCCCGAATATTGCAATAACAGTAGACGATAACGAAGGGATGTCCAGAAATATTCATGAAAGAAATTCAAGTTTAATGGGTCCCTTATAAACAATCAAGCACGCAAAGATAAACAGCCCATGATAACAAATACCCAATGATATACTCGGACATACAAAAACATTCATTAAAATATACAAATCAACCAACTAGGATAGTAAACATTCAATGATAGAAAGCTTTACCTTGAACCAGATATCGTCTTTGCTAATCGAACTTTGCACGGAACTCGAATATTCAAGCTTTGAACGTTGATCCGTTTGATACAAGAACCTTCACGGATAAGTTTGACTATAGACTCACGTCTTGGAAGGAGGATTCAGTAGTAAAATCGAACAAAGAACGAGCCCGAACAGCAGAAGCTTCGATGGCACGGACGTGTCGTTATGATCATCAAATAGCTACACTGTCGATGGGGGTTGACGGAGCACGGAGAAAAAGCTGTCCGAGATGCTAACACAGGTGGGTAGGAAGGATGTCACCGAGATGCAAAGCAAAGTGACGGCCCACAATGACCGAGAGCCTCTTGGTTTTTATCTCACTTTTCTCTTGCTTCTCATGAATGCTCCCAAAAGTATGACCGCAGAAAATTTTTGAGCAATTGTGGATGATCCCCCACAAAATTGTGAGCAAAGTTATGCTTATATAGACTTAGATTTGGGGTTTTCTTTAAGAGCAAAATCTGTTATTTCCCTAATCTAGAGCCTAAAAGATATATTCAAATCAAGATTGCTCAATTATCTAACATTTTCCAATTTGGCATTTATTTATTGCAATTTTTGGCTATTTAATATGTGCAATGGGCTTGGCCGAATTTGTGTTCTTGTGGGCTCATTCGCGAATTTCCGAGATTGAATTAAGGCTTTCTCAAAATAATAGACATTTAGTTAAAAGTCTTGATTTTTTAAATGGACTAATTTGAGCTCAAAATAGGTTCAATATTAGACTAATTAATATCAGCACCCCCTACCAATCTTAGTCGAAATTCTCAAATTAAGTTTGGTCTAATCGCTCGTCAAATTAAGCTCAATTTACTCACCTCTGATCCGTATGCAAGTATGATTGACAAAAAAAAATATGATGCATGAGAAATTAATTTTTGGTGAGAACTAATGTTAATTCTCATTTTGTACTTAAATGAATGATTTACTAAAAATCAAAATTTAGGTGTCAATAGTTAGCGTAACTAAGTCCCGATCCCATTTCTTTGGTTCTTGTAGAATCGAATAGAAGCTCCCAACTATTCGATAGGGTTTTCAATCGTGCAATCCACGAAACGATTGGTGGCGACTTCTTGGCATGCACACGTAGGACATGTCACTATACCGTAGTGAAGGTCGACCATATTATCCTCCGTTGCGATTTGGGTAAGGGGCCTTGGGAGAGGCCCGTGTCCGAAGGTCCACATGTAACCGAGCAGGAAGGACAACCCATTAGCCCACTCGCCCCTATCTTCGGAGGGGGTCACGATAACTAGCAGCTAACAAATTAGCGATGGTTTGTCCTTTCACCGACTTCTAGTTCAAAATCCTCATATCAAACCCCGAAAGAAGTACCTACCACTTGGCTAGCTTTCCCAGCAACAACGGCTTCTCCAAGAGATATTTGATCGGGTTGTTCTTTATGACCAATCAAATGGCGTAGTGAATGGTATATTGCCTTAGTTTGTGGAGTACCCAAACTAGTACAACGCAGGTTTTCTCTATCGCCAAGTAATTCGCCTCCGACGTAGTGAATTTCTTGATCTTTGCCATCCTCTAAGCTCGTCCGAGTGAGTAAAGCTCCTAATGACTCGTCGTGAATTGTTTGATAAAGAGTCAAGGGGACATCGGGGATCGGAGGCACCAAGACTGCAGGGCTAACCAAATACTCCTTAGTTATGTCGAAAGCATGTTGACATTCGTGATCCCATTTGATTTTGGCATTCTTCTTCAAAAGCTTAAAGAAAGGCTTGGTCATTTCTGAAACTAAGATATGAAACGAGCGATGTAGTTCAATCTACCCAATAAACTCCTCACTTCATTGATTGTTGAAGGAGGTTCAAGGTTAAAGATGGCTTGGATCTTCGTGCGGTCAATTCCAATGCCGTAATTACTAACCATAAACCCCGGCATCTTGCCAAATCTTGCCCCAAACACACATTTGGTGGGATTTAACCTCAGCTTATTTTTTCTAAGTCACTCAAACAACTTTCTAAATACCAAGGTATAGTCTTCACCACCCCTGAACTTTATGATCATATTGTCCACGTACACCTCTATCTCCTTGTGTATCATGTCATGAAATAGGGCAACCATTTTTCTTTGATAGGCTACCCCAGCATTTTTCAAATTAAATGGCATAACTTTGTAGCAAAAGGTACCCCCGCGATGTTATAAATGACGTTTTAGCTTTATATCCTTCCTTCATACAGATTTGGTTGTATCGAGAGAAACCACCCATAAAAGAGGACCATTTCAAATCCCGTTGTACTGTCAATCAAGTCATCGATAAATGGCAAAGGAAAATCGTCTTTGGGACTCACTTTGTTCAAGTCTCAATAGTCCACGCAAACTTGACCTCTTCCGTCCTTCTTTATGACTGGAAATATATTAGCAATCCATTTCGGGTGGGAGATAACCTCAATAAATCCCACCTTGAGGAGTTTCATTACATCCTCCTCAATTTTTTTTAGATAATTCCAGTTTCATTCACCTAAGCTTCTATTTCTTTGGTGGGATTTCCGGATCCGTTAGCGATGTATGTTTCACGATACTAGGATCCAACCCCGGCATGTCAGCATAAGACCAAGCGAAAATATTTTGGTATTCTTTGAGGAGTCCAACCACCCCGATTGCCTATGTCGAAGACAAACTTTCTTCAATTTTCACTTCCTTGACATTTTCCCAAGTCCCCAAATTGACTGCAATTGTGCCTTTTACAGTGATGGATTTGGATTCTTCGTGGCGATTCCAGTTACATCTGACTTTATTATGATCCTTATCTTCATCTTCTTCCTTAATCTAGCAGGAGGACCCTTCCCGAGAACCCGAGTCACATAGTAACCTACTATGCATGCTTAGAACGGTATGCCTAAAATGTCATGAAGGTGGTTAGTTTGCATTTAACGAAGGAAATCACCGTATAATGAATTTTTTAAAGATATTTTAATAAACTTCTTTTAAAGAGAGAAGTAAGGAACTAATCCTCTTATTATCGGACATCCTCGCTTCCCCAAAAATCATTTTGGAAACTAGGAAGTATGTGGAAAATCAGGTCTCAAGAATGATGTAAGAGCCCATTATCATCATTGACCGATTTGTGGCTCCACATGTCCTTAATGGAATACATTTTTTTCCTTTACTTTTTTTTAATGTTTTTATTTTTATTTTTATTTATTCTTTTTGTTTTGATTAAAACAACCGAATTGAAGATGCGAGATCTAATAAAAACATAAGGCATCTAGGATGTAGGTGATCTAGATGCATTAGGATAGGATAGAAATATCTTTACTCAAGAGGGAGAATGTTGTCGTCACTCCATTCGATGATCACATTGACTCGATCCTCGAGGACCAGGTCGGACAAATTCGGGTCCGCTACGGTATCAAGAGTTTCGTCCTTCAGCCACTTAGAGGTCTTACCAAAAAACCGATTCGGAGGAGTTTCGAACATTTTTCCTTTTCCCTTCCAAGTGTTCGATCCCGGATAATAACCGCTTCAATCTCCATAACCTTCATATTTCTTATGGTTGAAGGTATTGCTTCGGTTTCGGCTTCCCCGGCAACCATCGAACCGGTAGCAATGACTCGGCTCTGTCTTATAACCTAAACAGGCCCTATTCTCCACGGTTACCAAGCTTATTAGCTCACAAATCCCTTGAACAAACTTTCCTAACCCCGTTCCTGGGACGAATCCGTATCGTAGCAACATTTCTCCAGCCATGATTAATGACTTGGATAAATCGGGAGTTCTCATAACGGTACCAACCAAGACATGCATAATGGACATTCTTTATATAGCATGAAAGCTCAGCTCTTCTTCTAATGTTGGTCTTACGCGAGGGATGGTATCTATCTAACATACGAGGTCATTAGTTTCTGCGTAAATGATGACCAGTTTGTCATCGACTACCATTTTAACTTTCTAGTGCATATTGGACGGCACTGTCCCGCTACGTGAATCCAAGGCCTTCCCAATAGAAATCCAAAGGAAGCTGGGATATCCATGACTTGGAAACTAATCATAAACTCGGTTGGGATGATGGTGACAGGTAATTCTATTTCTCCTACGACCTCGGTGTCGCGACCCTCTCCGGGATTTGATGTGCAATCGATCCGTCCGAGGTTAACGAGCAGCGTTTCCGACCCAGTTGGCAATGGATCTTGGTGCGCGGGTCCCTCCCAAGACCCATTACTTGAATCGCGATGTGAAGAAAATTTTCAATATCGGGGTCGACCTTAGTGTGGTCGGGTGACATGTGCACAATGTACATGCATATGGAGTCGCCACCGATCAATTTTTGAAGGGTATGATTGGGAACCCTATCGAGCGGTCAGGAGAAACCGTTCGATTCTACAAGAACTAGAGAAGTGGGTCCGGGGACTTGGTTACGCCGAGATTTACATCGATGTCCTTTCGGTTACCGGAGTTGAGTGATTTTCTAACCTAAAAATTCGTGCAGATGAAATTTGAGGCGAGGTAGGCTCTATCAATCTAGGGTATCATGCAGACGGGAATTCACTACCCTATCAATCACAATCAGGAAGTAAAGTGTGTAATCAAGATAATATCAATCAATTCAATCAATCAATCAAGCATGATATGTCTAATATGGCCCTATCGGCTTATGGAAAGACATATTCGAGTTCCGGGGTGGTTCGGAAAATTTTGGGCCCGAAGGCCCAGAGGAGTAAAATGATCATTTTTTAGGGTTCGGGACCCAAAAACCACAAAATAGGGTCGGGTCAGTTGAATGTGACCATTTCTCATTTTTTATGGTTTTTTCAGAATATTTGGAATTTTTCTAATTTTTTTTGGAATTTTTGTTTATTTTCTAAAAATCGAAAATTTTTCGGATTGATAATGATCAACCCTCAGAACTTCAAAATTTTTTTATTCAGACTCTAAGAGTCCCGAATCGACCTAAAATTTTTTTAGAAAATTTTTGGGAAAATCTGGAGATTTTTATAAATTTCTAGTGATTTTTTTTTATTTTTAGGAAATTTTTATGAATTTTTATGAATTTTTTATTAATATTTCGGACCGGGTTAACCCGACCTAGACCCGGCTTAGACTCGCTCGACGCCAAAACGGCACCATATCCTATTTATTTATATTTTTTTATTTTCTAAAACTAATTTCCTAATATTCGAAAATACAGAAATTAAAACGATCTCATCTGTCGACTCACTCGCGCTCACGTGTGTCTCGCTACACCGAATCAACTCTGCCTTACACATCAAAACGACGCCGCATCGTTCCTAGATGAACGACTACAATTTAAAGCTAGATTTAATCCGGGCCGTCGCTCACCTAAGTTGTAAAACGACGACGCATCAGCCCTTCAACCCAAACGACGTCGCTCACTCACTTACCTAAACAGCGCCATTTCTATATTTTTTATTTTTTATCTAATAAACGAATATCTGAAAAATACAAAAATCTGATCCAACGGTCCGGAATCAAACTTGCCTAATTATCGTGACCGTCCGATCAAGTCCGACTCGGCTTATTCGCGCCAACGACAAAGCCGACTCAAGAACACTCTAGACCAACCGAGACGTGACACCTCGGACTTTGACTCGCCGACCCGCCAGGTTAGCTTTGTCCTCAACCTCTCGACGACGACTAAACGGATGGCCGAGGGCCTCCGGCGATGATCTAACAGTGAGACCTTGGCCATAACTCGCGTAACCAACTCCGATCGACTCGTCTCGACCTCTAAGTTAACATATCTCAGAATCGCACAGTTCTACCGGCTAAATCTCGAGTATCGAACTTCGCACAGTGTCGAGATCGCCGAGTTCAATCGCACCATATCAAGCATAATAGGCAAATTAAATCACAGGAAACACTCAAATGAGGTTTAGGAACCTTACCCGTAGGTCCGATTGACCTGGTTTACTCTAGAATTGTCTAGACAGGCTTCGACGATGAATGGTAATGGAGGTTGAAGTTCGCAGACTCGATTGGAGGTTTTTTTGCAAAATCGGGACAAAGCGAAGATGCAGAGATGGTCAGTGACATCTAGGGATCAAAATGCACACATCAATTGCAAGAATTGTGCTTGTAACAAAGTAATGCCATGAACGTGCAAGGTTGAGTTCGAAAGATTGACTCACCGATTTTGGAGCTTGCAGGTTGATTGAGCTAGTGTGATCGCTTCCTGGAGTTGCTGCGAAGCTTCCGGACTTGATTTCAAGCTTCGATTTTCTCGGGAATGATCGGGCGAAGTACTCACAGTGCGAGCTCAAATCCTCGACCACGCGGGCGGGAGAACAAGCTCTCTCTCGCTTTTTCTCTCTCTCTCTAGCTCTCTAAGTCTGTTGCGAGCAAAATGAACCTCTCTCCCTTGATTCATGAAGCTTCTTGCCCTTTTATACTCGTTTCAAATTTTGGCGCATCGGGGGAGCTTCGTCGACTCTAACTCGTGCTCCGGCACGTGCCATTTGGTTGTTGGACGGTGATGGAATTAGTTGAGATTCCGTCCAACTCCGTTTAGCCCTCCGTCAAACACAAACGAGCATGGATTTCATTCGGCTTCGAAAATGTTGACTTTTCAAGCACCGAGACTTTGATTGCTCCGTCCGCCGTGCTCCTGCAGTCTCCGACGGTGATATCGCTAGCAATCGACACGTCCGGTCATGGCGGACAAAACGCCTCCCTAAGGTTGTCGAATTATAACCAATTGGTTGTCCAATTTGATCGTTAAAATTCATCATCTAATCTGCAGAGTGTCGCGAGCTTGGGGAAGAAGACGACACTTGGCTGTTAGACCTATTTGACCTGTCCGATTGGGTGTTAGACCTGTCCGAACCGGTTCAGACTTAATGAAAATCAGTGGGGAATTTTTGCAATTAACCATCAAAATTGAACTCAGGGGCTCGAATACTATCTACAAATGTGGTTTTCCCCAAAAGTTCTCACCAATTTCTATAAAAACCCCAAATTTTTCTAAAATTGCATTTCGGGGAAAAGTTTAATTGGACACCCAAATGACCAAATTGGATCAACATACCCCTGCCAATCGATTCAAAGCATATGAAAACCTTAGAGGGTAGTGCAATTTTGCCATAAAAGTCCCTGGATTAAAAGTAATTTAAGAAATTAAAATTTTTAGGGACTAAATTGCAAAGTTTTTGGGAATTTTTGCCCAATTTGTGCAATTCGTGCAATTGGGGGTGAATTTGATCAAATTGAAGTTGCAGAGGGCTGTAACTGAATGCCTAGACTCAAGATGTCCAAAAATTACGAATAAAAAGATTCAAATTGCATTTTTTATGCGAAGTCAACTCTCGGCGTTGTGAAGAAACACCTAAAATTGAATTCATTTTTTGATTTTTCTTGAAGTCAATATGAAGAGGGAATTAAAATCAAAATATGGAACATTTTTCTATATTTTTGTGACCTCGGGAAGTATTTTTTTATGAATTTTCTTGTATTTTCATATTTTCTGAAAATATTAAAAAAATGCAAAAAAATGAAAATTTATTTTTTGTTCAAAAATGGTTCCTTATGCTTGGACAAGGCTACCAAACTTGAATTTTTTTTTTTAATTTTTTTGATTTTTTGTGAATTTTTGTGAATTTTTGTGAAATAAAACTAAGAAATATTTGTTCAAAAATCAGGTGTCAACACTCGATCTTTGCTCCATTAAAGGCACGAATGATGGACTTTGAAGTTCTGATTGACTCTTCCTTCACTCCTAGACTCCTAAGAGTACTCAGCGGGCATATGTTGAAGGCCAATCCATTATTTACTAAAACTCGAGATACCCGCTTATCGTGACAAGTCGCGGATATGTACAATGCCTTGTTGTGACCATGTCCCTCTAATAGAAAATCTTCTTCAGAGAAAGATACTTGATCCTTCAAAAGGACAAAGCCAACGAAGTCCTCCAATTAAACCTCATTAATTGTTTCTGGCACATGAGCCTCATTGAGCACCTTCATGAGTGTATTCCTATGCTTATCGGAAGTCTTGAACAGTTACAAAAGTGAGATCTGAGCAGGCATCTTCCTCAATTGCTCAATGACCTCGAGCTCATTTATTCTTACAATAGATAAGAGTTGTCTTCCATCTTCTTTAGTCTCCCTTCTCTATTCTACTTCGTTATCCCTCTGCGTACTGCCTTAGGGTCGTAATCTTCCATGGGAGGGAGCGTGACCACCAATGGCTTGTCCTTCACAACCCCATCCTCCAAGGTCTTACTAACTTCGTCATCAGAGATTTTGATTACCATTGGTTTGATTGAGTTGCCACTTGTACACGGGTTATCTGACTCAGTGAGGTTGATTATCAGTGGAATCATCCCTTCCATCATATATATCAACTCGTCCAGATACAGACCCTCTGAATTATACCCACATCTTGGACTAGGTGGACATGTTTCGATGGATGATGAACTAGACTTCGATGGAATGAACTCCTCATGCATCCTTTTCAGAAACTCTACAGCACTCTCTACTTTAGAGGTTTCCTCGTGACACTTCGAGCCTCTGACTTTATCATGACGCCAGGCCCATTCTATCATTTCAGCCTCTCCTACCAAATGAGCGAAGGAGTGATAATTATAGCCGTATATGGAAATAGTGAGCTTAGGCGGTAGAGCCTTTGAGAGGTACTCTACCAACTCTTCTTCTATTAATAGGGGATACACTTGTGCCGCTAGTATCCTCAATTTGTGCACATAAGACCTAAAGTCTTCCTCTTCTTCTTTATCTATATGAATCAGGTCTTCCCGAGTAAGACGGAATGATTTGTTGATGTCATACTCCTCGAGGAATTGGCTGGTGAAATCGTCCCAACTAGTGGTCTGGTGGTGGTCTAAAGTCAGGAACCATGTTAGAGCGAGGCTGTCTAGACAGAGTTCAAAGTTTCGAATGAGTGCTTGCTCATAATTACAAAGATCGAATATCATTCACTGGTAATATAAAATATGAGCTCGAGGACAATCATCCCCCTTGTACGTCTAATGGAACTTGACTCTGCCAATGTACTCTGGGGAAGCAACTTTGCCCTACCGAGGTGGAGAACTCGCAAGCGCCTTCAATTCGGCGAGTCCACTAGCCAAATCCTTATATTAGTCCTTCAGATCAGCAATCTGGCGATTCAGGCTCTCGAGCTCTTTTTGATGCTTCAATAACAACATACTGTTTTTTAGTGGTGGACCATTCATCATTTATAGAGTCATATCAGTTAGGATGCTCACCAGATTGACCAACAGCGCTTCCATGGTTGCTAGTCCACTGTGAGACCTTTCATTTTTTTCTCCGCTCTAGCTACCCACCTGGGTTGCTTGGCCAACTACCCTAGTAATTTTCTGCTCTTCGGGGTCATCCATGCCTCCCCAACCACTCGGGGCTACATCTTTTGTATTGACATAAAAAGCTTGGAGGGGCGGAATATAAGACTTTAAAGTTGTAATCTCCTCTGTCTGGCCCTAGATTATCAACCACCTCACCTCGTTTGAAGGCATCTTGCATGAATTTTCTATCACCTTGGCGAGCTTTTGCTAAACACATCTCATATTCGTTTGGCTCGTCAACCCCTTCAATGTTCTTAACATTTAGTAAATATGCAGAAGGGATCCTCCACGACTCCCCTCTTGTAGCCTTCATCTCAAACCCTTTCGAAGCTGGGTCGACCTTCACATAGAATCCTTTAAAAGCACGGTCTTTGAGCTTGCTAGCCATCTTGGCCAAGCATAGCATTTTTTGGTCCTTTGAGATACCCCATTTTTCTGGGTACTGAGAAACTAGAGCTAGTATTTTCTGCAATTTGGATAAGCCCACTTGAGATCCAGAACTAAAGATTCTAAGTTCAATTTCCAGCGAAGTCGCCAGCTATCGCGACCCGACCTTTGGACGTCGGCATTGTCATCGGGCTAATGGATTGCCAATAGTTCCACTTCGGAAGGTGGTGGGTTTTCTCGACGAGGGCCCTCCCGTGCCCATACCAAATCGCGGCGGGAGTATTTTTTGAATTTTCGATGATTATCAATCGTTTAGACTTTAGCGCAATCAAGTGACATGTGTAACATGTGCATGCAATTGGAGTCGCCATCAGTCTTTCTTGAAAGGTAGACCAGAAACCTCACTGAGCGATTGAGAGAGATCATTAAGTTATGCGGAATTAGAGATTCTGGGTTCGGGGACTTGATTACGTCGATATATCTACCAATGCCCTTTTGGTTCCTAACGTTGAATGCTTATCCTAATTGAGATTTCATGCAGACGCAATTTCGGATGAGATGAGTTTGAATTGGGTTTTCATGCAAGTCGGAAGAACTAATCCTCCCAATCACAGTCAACAAATTAAATGCATAAGCAAACATACTAATAAGGCACATCAACGCAAATTAAGGACTCCCTAGTATATAACAAGAAGGGCTTAGAGAACGTGTGATTAGGGTTCACATGTGATTTGGAAGAGATTTGGAGATGATTTTCTAGAAGGGAAAAATTGTCATTTTTTTGGAAGAATCGGGGGTCAAAATACCCAACATAGGTCTTGGCCAGTTGATTGTGACCCTTTACTATTTTTTTGGGATTTTTTGAGATTTTTTATTAGTTAAAGAAAATTTACAGATCGGGTTAAAAAAAAATTTACAGATCGGGTCAACCCAGCCCGCGCCTCTCGGGCGTCCAACCCAGACTATAAGGGTCCCGGGTCGGCCTAAACGACATAGTTTTGAATATTTGAGATTTTTTCATTTTTTACTCATTTTCTAATTTTCTCGAAATTCCCCCATCAGACACTCCAAGGTGTGCCCCGTGGGCCTCCCCTTGGGTGTCTGATCTTGTTTCTATTTTATTTTAAAAAAAATAAAAGAATAATGAGACGGTCCCAAGAGTGCCACTTGGCACAATTATAGTCATCGGATCAACATTTTTATATTTTTTGAAAATCTATTTTAAAATCTGAAAATCATTTTTTAATTTTGGAAAATCCCAAATCGCAACATGTGGCTAATCCACGGCCGATCAATCTAGGTTCTAATCTTTTTTTTATTTGAAAAACGGCCCCCTACAATTGACGTGGCTACTTGTTGGAACAGTAATTATTCTTACGAAGTCGCTGGAAGTTCACCGGAACTCCCAAAATCGAGACCAAAATGTGTGAATTTTTCAACCAAACTCACCCACTTGACTCCCCAACAACGCAAAACTTCATTTCACCTCAAAATGGCAACCACCAAGGCTCGAAGACCCCCCGAATAGCCACGAATAGAAATGGCTCCGACGATATTTTCTTTGAATTTTTTTTTTCACATACAAACTCAATTTTAATCATTCAAAAATCATTTAAAGGGTGATAGAAAGTTTACCTGAGCTCCAATGGAGCTCGGAGACCACCTGCGCAAAAACTGCTAGCTCTCGGCTCAAGCCGAGATCGACGAGAGCCGGGCTGCCATTTTTTATGCGAATCGATGCAAGACAACAACGAAGGGGGGTTTAGAGTTGCTTATGCATGATGCAAGGCAAAAAACAAAAAAAAATGCATGAACAAGACTCAAAAACGGCACGACCGAAAGCTAAAACACAACAAATGTCTCGCAATGCATTTCGTCGAGCAGTTGACATGCAATAAAAAAAATCTCGATTAAATGGCAAATTGAAACCCGACAAGCAAAACTGAGATTAGCGACTGCTCATATGCGACTGTAGGGATGAAAGCAACCTCGGTGTACAGTTGTTTTGGCTCCATTTGACAAAAAAAATCAAACGAAGCCGAACTCACAATGAACACAGGCGGCGTAAAACAGGGGAAACAAAGGAGGCCGAAGGGGGTTATGCCTAAATTTTTTGGCTGTGCCGGTGATGATCGAAAGTCCTATAAGGATGTGTTAGTTACCCTAAAGCACGACGGCACTAGCTCGATTGTCAGCAATGCTCGAAGCTCTATCTCGCAGCTAGCTTTAGCTCCCGGTCTCACTCACTCTATTTTTTTTTTTCAAAACGCCATGGCCGAGCACCTCTCTTCTCTCTGGCCCTCTCTCTCTCGTTCTCTGTGTGTGTGAATGAAAATCCTCTCTCCCTCCTCATCGTCATGCACCTCTCGGCCTCACAGCTCTCTCTAAAAAAAAACTCTCTCCCCCCCCCCACCAATGAAACGGTTATGCCAGATCTCTCCTCTGTACCCCTCACCATGTGTAGGAAAATGCCAAGGACGAGATTCTGTGACGTGGGGGAGTAACATTGTATGGACGTGAGCAGGGGAGAAGAAGCCAAAAACATGCACTTATGGCTGTGCGAGGTCTGAGTTGAAGACCCTAATCAGCTGGGTCAGGTAGGATCCGACCCGGCAAATCCAATTTTGAAATTTTGATCAAATTGGGGCTCAATTCGACTATTTTTCATGAAATTAAGGCTAAAATTGGGTTTCCCAATGTGATTTACATGCAAAATGGGTGTTTTGTGAATTAATAGCTTGATTTTCGATTAAAAAAATACCCCAAATTTTAAGTTTGACCCGAAAATGAATTTTGAATAGTGCAAAGCTCAAATGATCAAATCAATTCAAATCAAGACCGCCAATGGCTAGGCATGATGCAAACTATAGGGTAGTAGATTTTAATTTTCATGGGTGCCTGTAGAAAAAATTTAATTTCCCTTTAAATGAAAACGGCGACTAAATTGAAAATAAAATGTGCAAATAAGTCCTTTTGGTCAAAATTGAGCAAATTGTTAAGCAAATGAGCCCAATTGCAACTCATGGCATCAGATACCAATGTCATAGCTTATAAAAAGTGAAAATTGAAAATAAAAAGACTCAAAATACCATTTTTTTACTTGACTTGGGTTTATGTTTGTGAAGGAACATGGTGACCCAAATTGAATTTTCAAAGTTTAAAGTGTCCAAAGTGAAAAGGGAATTTAAAAAAAAATACTGACTTTTTTTCATATTTTTATGACCACGAATACTATTTTTCCTTATTTTTTGCTAATTTTATAATAAAATAAATCCGAAAAATACCAAAAATTATGAAAAATATTTTTTTTTTCAAAATTGATTCCTAAGGCTAGGCCAAGGCTCCTAAGGTTGATTTTGAAATTTTAATAATTTTTTAGTCATTTTTAATTAATTTTTCAAAAATTAACCGATTAAAAATCAAGTGTTAACGAAAGAGAGAAATGGTGTCGGGACAAGCTCGGGTCTAGATCTCCCTCATTCGAGTGAGTGATGATGGAGCTACCAGGATTGTGGCGTAGCTAGGGCCTCCGTGATCCGTCGGCTACGTGGGGTTGGGCGTCGCTCGAGCTCACCTGAGCTCGAAAACGCAAAGGTGGAGAGGAAAAGAGCGTGATGCGGAGGGAATGAAGCTCCTGGGTGGGTTTCGCGTGGGTGAGAAGTGAGGGGAAAAAGAAGGAGTGTTAGCGGGGGAGGGATAATATGTGGGCGGATCCCATGAAGTGAGGGAAAAAGAGAAAGAGCAAGAGGAAAAATGGCTGAGGGAAAAAGAGTCGGGGTTGGATCAAAGGGCTTTGCGCCTAAACCATAACGAAACTTAGCTCAAATAATTTCTTTTCCATTCATGATAAATCCGCCACAAAATTCATTAATCCCAATCATCATCTTGAACACTCTAAGCTCGACATTAATTATCCTGGATTATTTAATCTACCCGTTACTTCAATCAATCAAAACTTAGGCCGTCACAATTCTCCTCTTCTTAAAAAATTTCATCCTCGAAACTTCCGTCCTTACTCCCTCCTTCAAACAAGTGAGAGTACTTATTTCCATCATCATTTGGCACATTTAGCTATCTTAACCATCACTTCTGAATTCCACCATTAACATCTCTAGTTCGTTTCCATGTCTCGCCATTCACGTGCCTGCAAGTGGTTCTCCTGGTTGCGATCTTTTCACAATTCACACCCCTCCAAGACAATGCTAGGTCACTGGCTAGCTAGTTTGTGTGAGTCTCACCTCATTTAAGATTATCCATATCACATAGCAGGGATCCTCTCCAACTCACTTTCGGAGGCTCACAAACCGACTTTCACCAACTTTCCATCGTGCATTCATGGGACTTTCATACCCACAGTACCTCAATCCACTCATCCTTTTATTCTCCTTTTCGCTCAGAAAATGCAATGTAATGCCATGCATTTCCCAGAATGTTTTATGACTTTAAAATAACGCAGTTTTCAAAATACATTAGACTTCGCCTTATACCTAGACCCACTTTTTTGGGCGCATGGCTTGGCTCATTCTTGCCCCCATCGCTATCCTAGAAGCCTGCCCGGAGCTGCACCTTGTCCAAGCCTCTCTCGCACGGCGTCACTCCTCGCTCTCATTAGACCGGGTCATTGCAGGCCCACCAGCTTACACATGGTTCGTCCCCAAGCCATACATCTACGAAGTTGAGTCCCACTTGACACGTCCTACACCATGTCTCACGGTTTATAGGTACCTTGTCTAACTCACCCCATATCGAGCAGATAGTTTATCAAGTCCAACAACACAGATGATATGATATACATGTATGTTTCTCAAAATTTCATTTTAATGCAATAAACACGTGTAATGCGTGATGATCCTCGCTACTCGTTATGTATCACTCACTTTCATGTCGGTCCTTATCTTAACCGACTAATCTACTAACACAAGCGAACAATTCATTAGCAGAGATCAATAGCCTAAAACGAAACTATAGCATTGTTTCTTGGTGGCTGTCATTTTAGAATCAAAATTATATAACCACAAATGGCCCTTAGCCCAAAGTCAATAGATAAACCTCAATCCACGATCTCAAATCCACACCTAACACTTGACATTCCTTATTCGCATCCTTACGAACCTCATATCATCAGCAAGACCTTTCAACAAATTGCTTATCTAAAGCCATCAAGCTACAACACAAATTTAAGCATATGATCCACAAATGTCAACGATTCCATCACAATTCCATATTCTCAATCCGTCCGAATAGGCTAAACCATCAAACCTCGACTACTCAAGCCTAAGTTATTACCATTGAATCCATCGTCCGATCCACCCGCTAAGCACTCTGCTATAACCACAATTAAACACAAAAATCATCAATCTTACATAGTGATCAACGAACTTCTTATCTAACGAGTAGCCTAAGCTACTACTACTTATCCCCTACTAAGCACAAACTCGCGCACTTGTAATTTTATATGCATTCGTGCTTACCAAGCGATTCAGTCACTAGCGCACCTTATCACTCCACCGATCCGCTTTGATATCAAGTTGTAATAGCTGCCCTTAATCCCTTATTAATCGTATTTTGTTTTAATCTTTTATTATATATAATATGATGCATGCGGAAGACTAAATAAAATATTATTGCGACCCTCTCGCAAAAGGGAGCATGTTTTTGGGGGCTAGGTTAATGGTTCGTTGTTGTCCAACTCGTGATGGATGAATTTCGGCCACGAACCCCTCCTAAGGCCCATTGTCCAAATTGCGACGAAAAGGATTTAAAAATCAAGATCGACCTTGTCGCGACCCCCCCCCCGTGTAGATGGCGAGTGGTTTCGTTATTGAGGGTTAATGGGTCATCGTCGTCCATGCTCACAATAGCGTGGATTTTGGACGTGGGCATCTCCTTAGGCCCATTACCCAAATCGCGATAGCGAGGTTGTGTTTAAGAAAAACAAGGTTCGATCCCTTTCGTAGTGGGGAATCAGACCCTTTTGTGACATGTGCATAGTGTGTGTGCCAATGGATTCGCCACCAATCCTTTTTTGGAGGGTATGATTGGAAACCCTATCGAGCGATCGGGAGATATTGTTCGATTCCGCGAAAATCAAACAAGTGGGTTCGGGCATTTAGTTACATCGAGAATGTCATCAACACCCTTTCGGTACCTAAGTTGAGTGATTTCCTAATCTAAGAATTTATACAGATGCGTTTGGAGGCGAGGTAGGTTTTAACAATCTATGGAGTTTCATGCAAATGAGAATTTTCTATCATATCGGTTACAATCAATAAAGAAAGTACATAGATCAAGGAGTCAATAATATGCGGATAAAGCTCATCAAATCATCGATCAATTGGTCGCATGGCAAACCTAGTGTAACTCTATGGGCTCAGAGGATGATCCATTTAAGTTTGGGGTTGATTCAGGAAAGATTTGGGACAAAATGTCTAGAGGGCTAAAAAGGTCATTTTTTGAAGGCACGGAAATCCAAAAATAAAAAATTAGGGTTGGGCTAGTTGACTATGGCCATTTCCCATTTTTTGTAATTTTTTAGGAATTTTTCTGAATTTCTCATTTTTTATAATTTTTTTGGAATTTTTTTTATGATTTTCTATTGACTTTTTGAATTTTCTGATTTTTATTAATTTTTTTAAATTTTTAAATGTTTTTCGGATTTGAATGACCTGACCCACTTGAACCAATCACTCGGCCCAGACCTTAATAGTCTCGGGCCGGCCTAAAACGGCACCATTTTTTATTTTTTTGCCATTTTATGATTTTTTTTAATTTTTATTTATTTTTCAAAAATTTAAAATTCTAATATTGAATTCTACGGTCCGGCATCGCCCACATGGCTAAGCCACAACCCTTGGATCAGATTACTAAATCTTAAAGTCTAGATCGAGCGACGACTAAATCCTGAGATGTTCGATTAACATACTAAAATGGACGGTCAAGATCGAACGGGGCGACTAACTCTCAGCCGTTCAATCCGCATATTAAATCCTACGGCGACGATTACACGGTGAGAATAATTCTTGACTGTCCGATCATATTTTATTTTCTATATTTCCAAAAATGGTTTTGTAATTCTGAAAAATCATTTTAATTTTTGAAAATTCTTATATCATGACACATGGCCTTAATCCAACTGTCCGATCTAGATTTTATTTTTATTTTTTGAAAAATATAATAGAATATCGCCTCGGCTGAAGTGGCCGCCACGTTTCTAGCTACGTGGCGCCACGTCAGCGCCACATCAAACGTTGACCAAGTTGACATAGTTGATTGGTCTTTGTCTTTCTCACTGAGACAACAACCAACGAACAGCCGAGAACTTCCCGACGACGATCAACGGTGGATTCTCCACCGCTTGACTTGAAACTTGCGCCATTTGACTCACTTGAACTTCCTTTACAACATATCTAAAATCTAGAGCAATCCAACAATAAAACGAACACGATCAAAGCTCACACGGTTCGACAATGGTAGAATCCAAACATGCATTCTAGAGCATAACTATGCGATTAACTAACATGATAACATTACATGAAGTTCATAAGACTTACCTAAGGTCTTGATAGAGCTCTAGGTTGCTAGATGTAGCTAGGCCCTTATAGGAGGCTCGACTTGGGGGAATTATGCAAAATCAAAGCGAGAACAAGATGTGATCATGCTTAGTGGAGTTCAAAGAGTAAAATACCTCAAAAATTTTCAAAGACCATGGTCGAAAAGGTGAGATGCCATCGATGCACATAGAAGAGCTCGGGACTACAACTCACCATTTTTGGAGATCACAAGTGACTTGAGCTAGTGCGATCGACTCCTTAGAGCTTAGGCGAGCTTCCCGTGGTGGTCCGGTGGCTTGGCTAGCTCTGGATCGTTGCGACGAAGTTCGCGAAGCTCCCGCCCGAGCTTACTCCAATGGCAATCCGATAGAGAGAACTCTCTCTCTCTCTCTCTCTCTATTATGTTGCTCTGTGAACAGAATGAATGAACTCCCCTCACCAAAATGCGTGAATTGGTATATATCCATTTCAAATTCAGTTTCGTGCATTCGGGGGTAATCACCGGCTCTCCTCCACATATGATGGCACATGCCAAATGGTTCAAACGGCGATAGCGGCGATGGGAACTGCCGTCAAGTTTGTTAGGAGGTCCAACGAGGGCAAATTGGATGTCAATTTAGATGGTAAGTGCAAAAGTTGACTTTCGGAGATGCTCCGACGTTGACTGGCTACCTAGCCCAATTCTAACAACCATTGGTCATGATATTTATCCCAATCTATGCAGGGTGAAGCGACGAACAAAACCCCTCACTAAGCTCCTCCGATCATGGCGGATTGACTCTTCAATTTGGTTGTCAAATCTCGGTCTACAAAGTTGTTTGAAGTCGCGTGGGAATGTAGGTTGGGGAAGAAGGTGCTCGCCCGGGTCTATGGGTAGGATCCAATCTAACTCGGCAGACTCAAATATCCTATTTTTGACAAATTAGCCTGCAAATCTTGGAAATTTGTCAAATTTAATCTCAAAATTGAACTTAGAGACATGAATTCCCCCTAAAAATGTAATTTTCCCCAAAAATATGTAGAGATTATACAAAAGTCCCAAATTCTTACTTTGACCCGGTAATGAAAATCGTGTAATTCAAAACCTAAATGGCCAATTCAATCCAAACGATCACCACCAATCGATTCGGAAGGTCAAAAACTATAGGGTAGTGGTCTTGGTTTGCTATGGCAGTCCCTAGATTTTGATTAATTTGCATTTAGGGCAAGATCTAAGGACTAAATTGCAAAACTTTTATGCATTTAAGTCCAATCCGTGCAATTGAGCAATTTTCTAAAATTTTTGGGCCAAAAATGAGTGCAAAGGACTTGAGAAAATGTCACAACCTGTAAAAAGAAAGAAAAAATTTAAATGACTCAAAATATATTTTTCAAGTCAATTCGAAATTATGTTCAATGAAGTAGCCCATAGTTCCGAATTGAATTTTTCAAAATTTAAGAGGCCAAAATGAAGAGGGAATTAAAAGAAAAATATTAACTATTTTTGTGTATTTTTACAGCCTCAAATACTATTTTTCCCGATTTTTCAGGCATTTTTCTATTTTTTAAAAAATATTAAAAAAATAAAAATTATGAAAAAAAAAATTTGTTCAAAAATGGTTTCTTAGGCTTGGGCAAGGTTCTCAAAGTTGATTTTGTAATTTTTTTTTTTTTACTTTTTATGGATTTTTAAAAATTTTCTAAAAAATAATTTGATAAAAAATCAGGTGTCAACAACTACTCGTCTTTGAGAGGGATCTCAATAGAAGTTACTCTGAAAGACAAGTGACACCTGAGTTTCAATCGACTCGACTGGGGAAAATTGAGAAAACAAGTCGTGATATTTGACTCTCATACCTTTCGTGCGAAAACTTAAGCCTAAGAGAGGTCACAATCTGTTCCTTTTTTATATGAGAGAGAGAAAAAGAGAGATTTACCTGAAGCTTACATGTCATGTGCTCGAATGATGTTGATTTGTAAAGGATGAATGAAAACCAAAGGATTCGTTAGAAGAATACCTAAGACGAATTAAAATTTTGACCCATATGGCGAGTCCGACCATGATAGGGAAACCTAAGGATTCATGATAAGAATACTAGAGGTGAATTGAAACTTTGACCTGTATGATGGGTCTAGCCATGAGATAACTCTTAAAGATAGAGACAGCCTATGAATATATCTTAAGGACAAAGATAGCGACAGCCTATGAATATCTCTTAAGGTTAGAGACAACCTATGAATTGGATCATCCTTTAGAAAGGAATTACTAATGGAATTACCCTAATGTTGCTTTTTTCGAGGTCAACAAAAGTGGTAAGGATTAAAAAATTGGATTATCCTGTAGAAAGGAATTACCCTAATATCGCCTTTTTTTTTCTGGGTAAAGTGATAAGGATTAAAAGATTGGATTATCCTATAGGAAGGAATTACCAATAGAATTACCCTAATGTCGACTTTTTTGGGGTCAACAAAAGTTGTAAGGATTAAAAGATTAGATTATCTTGTAGAAATGAATTACCAATGGAATTACCCTAATGTCGCCTTTTTTTGGGATCGACAAAAGTAGTAAGGATTAAAAGACTTCTAAGAGAGGAATGTGATCCTAAAGTTTGGGAAAGGTAGGAATCACAATAGGATATACCAAAATGGATTTGTGAAGGAAACTTGTCCAAACACTTTATCACACAACATTCATATTCAAAACTTCACTGGGGAGAAATCTTGAATTCCATTACTTAAAACATTTTTCAAAAAGAGTTATTTCAGAAGATTCAATTAGAGTACCTTCATTTAAGAGGACTTTTCACAATTTTTAAAGGAATTTTTGACTTCATGTTGTGGAAATGTTTTCAAAGAAACACTCTGTCACGACCCGAACCCCGCGAGCTCGTTAACATCCCACCTGGCCACGATTATGTACAGTTCTCCAGGATCCAAAGGCCAACAAATTCATGCGGAAGCAAAAACAAATCCCCGTACAGAAACAATTAACATCACAATGACTTGGGACGGTAAAAACAAACTTATATACATATCCACACGTTCTGTACAATTTTCCAAACCTACGGCTTCGGAGGCCACTGTACAATCCTATGACCACTAGAACAAAACGATTACGTGGTCGAAGCCTACTATACATCCAAAATAAAACAACCAGCAAAAGTCAAGAGGCCAACTACCCTAGGCCTCGTCCTCGCTATCTGGTACTATATCATCTCTCGCCTCCAACTCATCCTCGTCAAGCTCAAGTGGCTGTTTCGAATCCGATGGCTCTACACCCTCCCCATCTTTTCCCGATACCATGACCTCGGGGAATACCGAATCTCCTGGGCAGATCATTCATGCTTGCGGCGGAGGGTCTGAAAACAACGAACCCACGACGGGGTGAGATAAAATCTCAGTAGGAAAATCTCTAACCCTAGATCAGGTCGCTAGTGCCTCCAGACACAATCTAGGCGAGCAACAATTTCCAACAACTCTTTCTTTCTTACCCAAAACAATTCCACAATTAATTCCAGAAAATTCAATTCTTTCTCCAAAAATTCTCACACCTTCTCAAATATTCTACGTTACTCCCGTCTCTGCGTTCCACGCCTCGCTCTGACAATAAAATATTCTACGTGCTCCAGGGCACGTTTTAACCACATCAGGCCATAATATAAATATCCACATTACTCCGAAAATTGTTACGTTACTCCGAAAATATTCCACGTCACTCCAGAAATATTCCACGTCACTCCAGAATATTCCACGTTACTCCAGAAATATTCCACGTCACTTCAGAATATTCCACGTTACTCCAAAATATTCCACGTTACTCCAAAATATTCCACGTTACTCCAAAATATTCTACGTTACTCCAGAATATTCCACGTTACTCCACCGCCATCAAATAAGTTCATAACATTGAGCCTCGGACCTTTATGGAACATGGCTCTATACATATACCCGGGTCTCGGACACATAGGAATACGACCCACGGATCTCGGTCTCGGACACATAGGAACACGACCGGATCAAGTCTCGGACAATTAGTCGAACACGACTCACTTTGGTCTCGGACGACTTAATTGAACACGACTTTCTTACTTTCTCGGTCTCGGACAATCAGACGAATACGGCTCACTTTGGCCTCAGACGACTTGATTGAATACGACCCTCACATTTTCTCGGTCTCGGACAATCGGACGAATACGGCTCACTTTGGCCTCAGACGACTTGATTGAATACGACCCTTCTCATTTTCTCAGAATAGATCGGGACCACGTGATTCACTCACGTTAGAGAATTAATAATTCGGGATCACCCGATTAATTCACACTAATCCAAATATTAATTCAGACTACCCGATCAATTAATACTACCATAGTATCCAATCCACGTCATGCGACCATATTACGCTAACGTAGCAATTTATAAATCACGTGCCATTACAATTATACTAACGTGGAAATATATCACGGCCGAACAATAATAATTTTCTAACATATAATTAATTCACGACCATAGTACTATACTATAATAATATCACATTTAATTAGCACCGTGGCATAACGACTTTATGTCACATAAAAGTAACTCTAGTTAATATATTAACTAACCATGGTTCAATAACTAACTAGAGTCAAATACTAACCTAACCATGATTAAACAATAGCATAAAGTAACTCTAGTTAGGGCATAAAGTAACCATAGTTAAACTTTGACTACTATTATCTTCTTGACTTTACTATTCATGCAAGAACAAGCTTTCTCTCCCCCTCAAATCTGCAATTTTCGTCCAGCCCCTCCACAAGCTCAAATCCAACACTTTTCTTCATCAAAAATTCACAATTTCATGGTCTTTTAGCAACCTAACCACCTAATTTAGGTTTAGAAACAATCCTACCTCAAAAACTCGCAAAAATCCCCGTTGAACGGTTGAGGAAAAGCCCAAACCAAGCGGCGGTTCCGGCGATCCTTGCACGGCCGGCGACTCGGCGACGATCTAGCGATTCCAAGCGCTCCAAAGCGACACCAAAGAAGGCTTGAAGAATTTTCGGCAATGGAGGGTGAGAGAGAGGGTGTTCGGCCAAGTGAGGGAGAGGGAGAGTGAGGTAGAGAGAAAGTGAGCTAGAGAGAGAGAGAGAGTTCTTGGATAATGAAGAAGAAGAGGCCAATATAATAATTAATAGAGGTTAATAATAATTAATTATGCCCACAAAATCAAGAGAAAAAAAAAATAAAATAATTATCTCCCCTCATTGACTAGTCAATCTCGGCCAAAAGGGGAAATGGCCAAAATACCCTTCGTTCCAAGTGAAAAATAGGGTATTTTTCGAGGGCAAATGGGTCATTTCCCATACCCAGTCCAAATCTACTTTTCCTGAACCTCCTTGGGGCGAACCGCGAAGGAATTTCACACAAGATGAGGAAACGTCCAAAATTTTTATTTATTGAAACCCCCGAAGGTCCGACGTCAAATTACGAAGCTCGATTCGTGACCAATCTCGATCAATAGAATTTTCAGCGTATCTCAAACTAACGGGCGGCTTTTAGGAGTTACGCGTATCGACCCGTGATTAAAATCACGTTTAAGAATTACTCGAGCCATGGCGACCTTGGTTGTCATTCAATTGCGAGGATCAATCACTAGTCCCGATGGACACGATCGTTAGAAAATAATTTAGGGACGTTCGGAACCCATACGAGGTCAAACGGAATCACCCGTGATCCAAGCGTAGGGTATTATCCAAATCGTTCCTTAATCATTCTAGGATCGGCCTATATTGGTCCAGAATATTCCCTCGACAATTTTCATGGCCAAAGAGTCAATCCAGGATCAAGTTCTTAGGTCCACGTACTTGATTTTCCTAGCTAGCCATTCCCATTTGGTTAGTCTGCTCGAGAGGGATCAACTCCGAGTGAGATTAGACTGAAATACATCAATGAGACCTTTCATTTACTCAAAGCTTCGAAAGTGGGTCGGAATTCAGGATGTCACACACTCAAATTTCCTCACAAAACCTAGATCTAAGATTTTGGGATTATTCCTAATGCATGCAATCCGATGATCCGAAAAGGTCTTTTCAAAGGACCGTAATTTAAGCTAGGTTAAAGGTTTCAAGCACTTTGAGGCTTAGAATAAAATGTATATCAGAATTAGCTTCTCTGGGTTTACTAGTCAAGAACCTTGAAGATGAGATAAGATAGGATTGTACTTACTTCTTTATGCAGTAGCTTCCTATGTGAACTCCCATATTGACCCGAAACATCTTGATTAGAGGAATTTTCGGGAAAGGTTGTAATGTTGGTTTACGATAGGCTCAATGAAACACCATTTTTCAAAAAGAGGGGTATAAAGTGCTGGTGATTACCTTTGCATCATTACTCTTTCTTACATTCACTGAGTATATTCATTACATTCTAAGGGTATACTAGTGTGATGTGCTATCACCTCACTTACCACTCTTTTACACTTGATTGCAACAAAAGCATTGTAAGTTGCGAAAGCATTTATTTTACGACCATATGTTTTAATCTTGTAAGGTATGATCTAAATACAATATAAGTACTAGTAAAAAGTTTCATACTCCTAATATTAGTGATCGATTGTGCATTTGATTTTTTTTTTTTTTTTGGGTTTTAATGGCCAATTTGTTGGCCGCATGCCAAATCAATGTGCAGATTTATATCCGTGCAAGAAAATTATCCCAATTTTTAAACGATCAAAAAAATGGATGAGCTTTTTACTTTTGAGATGATAATTATACTTACCATTAAGTTATCCATCCATGTAAATTGACAATGCTGCTTCAAATCTTAGATGAGTAATTTAGAAGACTTGAACAGGATGTCCGTATCTTTGAGAGATACTACGCACATTATGCCTTGCTGACGTGTCTATTGGAACATGCTACAGCCATTGGCCACGTCAAGTCATAGATTAACTTGCTTGGGCAAGAAACTTTAGTTTAAGGTTTTTTTTGTCTGCAGAATGACAGTTCCAATACTAATATTTGTGTACGGTGCTCACTTTGGTGCTAATATTTTTTTTCGGCTCACTTAAGTATCAATTTTTTTAGAAAACAGTTATTTCAGTGCAAACTCTAGTGAGCTTTGCCGGAATCTTATGTGGTATCCACTTGACTCGCCGATGGATCCCAATCAGCAATTAAAAAAATATAAATTAATAAAAAATTCTACATAATATTAAAAAATTTAAAATACTAAAAAAATAAGCTAAAAAAAAAGAAGTTGTAGCGGCGAGGGCTAGCCTTGCCACTTCAACCAATCCATTTCGTTTTTTTACTTTTTTTTATTTTTTAAGCTGATTTTTCTGTTTATTTTTAATTTTTTTAAAAAATTAAGTTAGTTTTAAGTTTAAAAGTCCACGTGGATGCCATGTGGCTTGATTTTTTTTTTAATTCCATGTAATGTTAAAAAATTAAAAATAAATGACACGTAATTAGTTCGCCGAAATTTCTCACCATTGGTACTAAAGTAATCATTTTTTCTCCGATTTGTACTTAAGTGAGCCCAAAGTGAGTTATTTACACAAATATTGATACTTGAAGTGTCCTCCTGCCTTTTTTTGTCCCATTTGTTTTAGGTCATTCGAAGTAGTGATATTTTCGTCATGCAGGTATGAGTTCATGCATTTATTTGGCGTTTGACCACAACTTATTTGTGTAGGCTTATCATCACCTTTGCTTTTGAAAATCCTTCAATCTTCGAAATAAAAACAAAGGCATTTCTACCCTGACATGGGTCAACATAAAATTGTCGATCCAAATGAAATAGCGGACAATCAACGACCAACGCTCTAACGACTAATAATGATCCTCAACGAACAACTGACAAGTGTCGTCAGCTCTCTAACGGTTTGACGATTTTGCCACAATTTTCCAACGACATTGCCAAAAGGTCCGGACGGCAAACATTAATGTCGAACATAATCTATTGTCTTAGTTTAATATATTTTAAGATCACTCTTTTTCTTTTCTTTTTCAATGAAAAAGCTCATATATGCAACTTTTTTTTTTATTCTTTATGAAATAGTTACTGCCACTTTTGCTCTCCTATTCGAGGTCTAAAATATTTATCGAAAATCTTTATAGGCTTAAACTTACCCAACAATGGCGACGTCACATACCAAATAGAAAAATAAATAAATGAAACAGAAAGTGACTTGACATACCTAAAAAAAAATTTTGCATATTGTCGATCTTCAAGGTCAGAGGAAGAATGTGCTGGCGCATGTTTCACATTTTTTTTTGTCCTTTTCCCGTGTATGGATATTCTTATTTGAATAATGCTCGACATACTAGAACCAATTTATCTAACTAATTCACAAAGGGAAGCGACAGACTTTTGTAAAATATTAAATGATACTTTAAAGAGCTTTCCATTAATTACCAAATTCTTGACTTTTTTTTACCTTTTGTCAACAAAAAAATAAAATTAAGGAGTGGGGATTGAAATAAACTTTGAGAAATAATAGCATATACCGTAGGTTTAAAAAAATTTACACAAGCGGCTATGTACACCCTTGAATGAAGAGAGTGGATAGTTATAATCCTAACCGGTACGACATTAGCAAGTATATCTAATATTGACATTCGACTTATCTAGAATATTGAATGTTTACATTGCATTAGATACCTATAACTATTAAACTGAATTTGAACCGTAGAATTCCCATTTGAGAATAGTTGGCAAAACTTGTGTGGGCCATGTTTCTTCTTAAATAAACACGACGATACTAACTTTCCCGTACTATTCTTGAATAATTGAATTGTCTTCTATGGACAAGTTAGGGAGCATATAGATTTTGCATCGTTGCACACATAGTTTTGTTTTCGGAGATATCCGGGTTGGAGTATACATTTTGTTTCTAGGTACATAACAGACGTCGGACTTGGAATACAGTCGCCATTGAGAAGGCAATGCTCTTCCATTTCTAGCTCGTGTATTTGGAGAACTTAAGAGCAATTCTGTGCTTAACACTATAAAGGGGAATCAACAGCATTAGTGTTACAACTTTCATTTAACGCTCACTTGAGTATGATAATTTTTTGTTTCAATCACATAGGTGCCATAATCTATATACAACGCTCACTTGAGTGTCATAACTTACTTTTTTATTATCCATATAATTTTTCAATCAATCATCCGAGCACCATAACTTTTTAAAAACGTTTACCGTAAATGTCATGTCACGTTCGATTTTCGACACTTGAGTCAACGTTTTTTTTTAAATGTTATGGTATTCAAGTGATCAATTGAAATATATGGCACTCAAGTAAACGTATTTTAGAAGCCATGACACTCAGTGGTCGAAAAAAATGTTATGACATTCAAGTAAGCCGTATGGAAGTTATGACACTTATGATGTCCTCAGAAACATGACATAAAATGTTAGCGAATTAATTAATTAGGACGACTTGTTGTGATTTTATCAATGATTATATCCTGTTGTAGACATGGTAAAGGTTGGATGTCGCTACCCGGTGAACCATGCGATAGTTCATGGAGACTGTACGTGCCCCGTTTTGATGCAATAGTGCTCAATAAAATGTCAATGTCACAATGATTATGTAATTGTACATAGTAACGCGTCGCACATTCTTCTCATGCTGCCCAAAACAAAACATGCACTTGCCCTTTCATTCTATATCCACCATACATAATTTGTGTTGACCGGCATGGTGATGATTATAATAAAAAAAAAATTAAGTAAGAATAAGCAACCGTCATTGATATCTTTTCCTTTTATGCACGTGATTAGTATTTGTGAGAACTATATTATCAAATTATGCATAGAATAAAAAAAATTGTCCCTTCCATGTGGGGTTCTTACATAAGTCCCCATTTTCTATAGTTCACACGGTTTTCACATGTTATATTAATTCCATAAACGAATTCTCATCTCATTCTACCTTGACTTGATGAGAAAATGAGATTTTTAGCTAACTTCTTGTTACCACCGAGATTGTAGCTCGACACGATAGTAGCTAACTCCCCAAGTAGTCTCCCTTCAAGTGATTAGATATCCGAATTTCTAGAAGTCTAGGAATTGAATTCTATGTCATCCTACGTTGAAGGGGGCTTAACTCATATGTGCAATTGGCATACTTCGAGGTGGTTACGGTGACGGACAGACCTGTCCTCGAAAGACCGCTTCAAAGGTCGGTCCGTGGCTCTGTCGAACATGATCCGGTGGGATGATGCAATAGCCAAATTGGCTGATTGCAAGGAAGCAAGGCTAATCGCCCGTTCTCACAATTTATTTTTAGAGATGAGCAGTTTCGGGTTCCGTATAGGTTTTACCTAGAACTTGGAATCAACCGTTATAATAGGTTCCTCATTTTTTGGAACCAGGAACCTATCCAGTATAACTTGGAACCTGAAATATATCCTGTCACGGGTTTCGTGATCGGTTTCGGGGTCTACCCAAGTTACACAAATATTCTTAATTGAATTATTGCAATAAATCATCACCTTTGTAGACTATCACTTCCTGTTAAAATCGACTAGCCACAATTCATATTTAGACACACGAATTAATATGAAATTTAACAAAGTAAAAATATTAGTAATAAATATCGCTAGAAATAGAAACTCATATTAGTGGTTACATATTACACACTCATCATTGGACGCTGTGGAATACCGTAAGATCACATGAAGACATATACCATGAAAAATACAAAACTTGTTGCGGATTTTAGGTTCTTCCCAAGTTCCATCTGTATTCTTAATTGAACTATTGCAGTCAAGCATAATCTTTAAGGACCATCATTTACTGTTACAATCCATTGACCATAACTCATATTTAAACATGCGAATTAATATGAAACGTAACAAAGTAAAAATCTCAATTATAAATATAGTTAGAAATAGAAACTCACACTAATGGTTCCATATTACACACTCTTCATTGGACGCCGCGGAATACCGCAAAATCATATGAAGACATATGCCATGAAAAATACAAAACTTATTATAGATTTCAAGTTCCTACCCATCGAAACACGTTTTCTAATTTTTGAAATCTGAAAAACCCTCTTTGCAAACCCTAGAACCCGAAATCGAATAAATTCCCTCTCTGTCTGGTTTAAATTTTTGGTTCTACCATGAAACCATGCTCATCCCTATTTATTTTCCCATAGGAAGGTCTCGACAGTGATTCTATTTATGGAGAGAGTTCTAATGCCGGAAAAAGCTTCCACATGGGCAATTATGACGTGAAGGAAGGAAACTGTTTATAAAGTGTGGTCATGAGGAGGGGAGTGTCGTGGACCTAGGGTTTATATCCATTAGCTCACCATATAATTTCTCATTTTGGTCCACTTTCTTGTGTCACCATCCGAAGGCGTTTTCCACATTTCATTTGTTTCCCCCTCCTTTAACCGCGGATTGGCTAAAAGGGAAACTTCCCCCTTTTTCTCGGGACATTGCAAGTTTGGAAGAGACAAAGTAAGGGTCAAATAAACCGAGTGCAATGTTTTTTTCCCTAAAAAAATCGAATGCAATGTACCTCCTCAAACGAGAAGGCATTCCTCTTCCCTCTTCAGATAGGCGGAAAAGAAGTCGAATAGTTCGGTGTCAACTTGTCACGATGCATACGAGTCGAGTACTATGACTTCAGAAAAGAAGAACGATAACAATGATGTCGGTGGGTCGTCCTTGGTAAAAGAACTTCTCAATCTGACAAGCATATTGAGGAAGAAGGTGATGTTTGAGAAATAAATGAGCCTTCCTGAATAGGAACTCCTCCTTTTGTGGGGAGAAATATCCGGCTTGTCACCATTTTTCTTCTACGTAAGTCCCCACTTTCATATGCAACACTCTCCCCCTTCCCCCGTCCCCTCTCTCTCTCTCTATATTTTAGGACAGGCATCTCACCCCAGCACCACCCTTGCAATACTTTAATTAACTAAATTCATGGTAGTTTAGAGGTGTCGCGAGACTTACCTACTAGGACACCAACCGTATCAAAGCAAAATACGACCGAAGGCATATATAACTTCGATACTACTGTAGGTAGTGCCACTCGGGCGCCAGCACAATATGTCCGCTTTGGTCGCAGCTCACTCACACTCTTCTGACTTTAATTAAAGTACGTTGTGCTAGGTTAGAGGTTGCACGAGGCTTATCTAGTGACACAATAGCCCATATCGACGTGATTTGGAATCAAAGACACCGCCGTAAGCAGCCCCACTCGAGCGCTGGCAAATTGTTGTTCACTTTGGTTGTGGCTCATTGCACCTGCACTGCTTTAAAACGCACGGAACTAGTTTATGTTTGCAGGGAACCTATCTACCATCCCATAATTGAAACAAAATTAAGTTTCTGTTGTCCAGAAAGTCTGGCAGGAGCTGCCCTTTCTCCGAACCCTCTCGCCCCTGACGATCACTCTTCCATCCTTGTTGGATTGCGTATGGGCCTAGTCCATCCACGAACTACACATATACTAGAGGGGGTCTTGGTTTAATACCATTTGTAACAACTAATCTCATCCACGAGGAGAAAGGCCTCAAAAGCAATACTTTGAGTGAACTCTAGGTGGTGATCATTTTAGATGATTATCTATGTCAACACATCTGTCAACGATATGCACAATCAAAATTAGATATACTCACAAGTCTAAGAGATACAAAGAATCAAGACAAATATTCTAATCGTTTCTAACAGAGAAAAACATCCTACAGAAAAGATCTCTAACATCGAACACACTGAATATTCATCGTACCGTGAAGAGTAGATATCATCTCGTACCCGCGATAATCGACGAGTGAAGGGAGCTATGGCCGACTTTCTCCCACGTTTTCTCTCTCTTCCTTTGTTCAGAAGGCCGGCCGTGAAAGACCCACGTAAGTACACAGTACGTCGGTCTGACTCCATCACTTTGCGAAGTTTATTACAGCTTCATAGGTACTCCCACTCCATTTTCAACATGTGGATATACAGACGCCCTGAATTGTGCATATTATCAATCTTGTCTACACTTTTGGAGTCCATTTTAGGCAATGCTTACTAATCATTCTTTGATATGGTGATCTCAATCGATTGACCCTTTTATCATGCAAGCCGTTTATTTAAAAAAAAAATGTAACATTTCTGGAAAACATTTTTCAAAAAAAAAAAAAAAACAGTATATTTCGGGATTTCGCTGAAACCTGAAAATAAAATAGAAAATATTTTCCTTGATTTGGTATTAAAAATTTTAATTTGATTTTTTCAAATAAATATACACTATTTAGGTATTAATAACTTGGGCATGGCCAGCCGGAGAACCGAATAGAGGTACAGAGCCTCGGGTCCAACCTTGATGGACCCGAATCGGGTGCCGGGGATCGAGGCACATGCACTTGGGTCTCGAACTTGACCTTGATGGACCGGATCGTAGGCACCAAGGTCCAAGGCTCAACCTCGATGGTCTCGGGCTCGGGCACCGGGGGTCTTGGGCCTCGGCCTTGATAGACCATGGCTCGGGCACCCGGGATCCAAGCCTTAGCGCCAAGGACCTAAGCACAACTTTGTGGACCCAAGCTTGGGTGTTGGGGTTCCGAGCTCGGGTACTGGGATCTCGCACTCGACTATTGTGGATTCGAGCTTGGGTGCTAGGGTATAGAGCATGATCACCAGATTTCGGGGTTGGCCTTGATGGACATGGGTACGGGCTCCGAGGCCTCTATGGACCAAGGCCCGAGTGCTAGAGACCTGGTTTTGGACGCTGGGAACCACTGTCGGGGATCTCATGCCTAACCATAGAGTTTCAAGTCCAGGCGTATATATTTGGTCATATTGTGGGAAATGATTTTTGATTTTTAAATGAAAAAAAATCATTTTCTTGAATTTAAGCATAAATTTTCCGTTGATTAGGAAAATATTTTGTATTTTTTGCAACACAAATAGAGCATTTTTGTAGAGCACATACAACCGTAGCGCAAAAATTTACATGACCCCCTCGGCCCCAAAAACGCCAATAATCTCAAGTGATTTGAACCATGACATCAAACAAATAGCTAGACGAATTTCGCGATACGAGATCTCAAGGATGACATGGATAACGAACCAAAGCAACGGCATTATCCAAAGGGGGGAAAAAAAAACAGGATGATTGCAAAATAATGTATGCTCTATTTCATCTCACTCCCAGTCAAAAATAGTGAAGGGATATCTTTCCTTTAGTTTCTTCTTTCACTGTCGATGAGCATCGGTGATTGTTAAGGAAGGGAGACCCTTCAGGTTCCCCTATTTACACTAATGTCCAGTGCTGGTTCTATCGCATTAACTTGATTATCGGCACTGCATGCTTAGCATCTTTTTAGCCGTTGACTTGAAAGGACAAGTGGAGCTGACGAAGCCGTTCACGAGGTGGAGATAAGTCTTGAGCTCGTGACACGTGGCCATGTTCCCTTCTCGGAGGTAGGGAGATTCTCTGCTGCTGAGTCTCAGCTCCTGTCCCACGTCAGCGTACACCCAGCGCGCGTCCTGCACGCTCTTCTGAAACCACCGTGGCATACCCGCCACGTGGATCGACTTCTCGTCTGCTGACGTGTTGCCGTCCTCGACGACGAAGCCCGGTAGCCTGGTGACTAGATCGTCAGAGTTGACTATGCGTAGGATCTTGGTACCACTTTTCTCCAGGTGGCGCCGGAAGCTCCGGTTCCCCACGCGTGGCCCGCCGAAGGACATGACAGTCACCATCGGCACCCCCTCCAGAGTGGAGCTGATGTCGTAGGCAGCCAGCGTTGCGAGAGCTGCGCCAAGGCTGTGCCCCGTGATGGTCAGGCTGAGCGGCTCGTCGCCGTAGGTCTGGACGACCCGCGCGATCTCCTCCCTTATCATCTCCCGTAGGCTCGGGAAATTGGCGGTCCTCGAAGTGTATAGCCTCAGGAACCCGCTCTCCACCATCGGCGTGTCGTCTTCGGTCCCGTCGTGATGGTCATGGAGGCATGTCAAGGTGGCACGCAGGTTCTCAATCCACTCGAGGCACGTGCCTGTGCCGCGGAGGGCGATCACCACATCACGCCTCCCGAGGCGCTGGATCTCCCTTGGGTCCTGACAGACGGCCACGTAGCCGATCCAGCTGGACCGGGTGGACATCCAGCCAGGAGCCATCCCGGCCCAGCGCGGCAGCTGGACGCCGCACGTGGCGCGCAGGTTCCTTGTGAGCCGGTACCCAGACTCGGGGATGCCCGAGTGGGCCAGGAGTGAGTTCCGAGGGTACTTGCAGGTGCCGTAGGTCGGGGAGGAGGGGTCGAAGTCGAAGGAACGGTAGGCAGCCTCGACAAACTCACCATATCGGAGGATCTCACGGCGGAGGATGTCGTCGAGCGGGTCGAGGAGGCCCTCCCAGTCGTTGCTTCCCTGATACTCCATCCATTTCTTGCCAATCTTGGTGGGCCGGAGATCGGCCATGCCGACACAGTATTTGACCCGGAACTGGGCGGTGCTGGAGGAGCCGGTCTTGCTGATTCGGACGATCGGTTTGCAAGTGAAAGAGCGAAGGCCGGTCAAGTTGTCCGAAGTAGGGGGAGGAGCGAGTGGATTAGGAGTTCGTACGAGGAGCCTCATGCTCGGATGAGTGAGTGCGTGCGTGCGCGTGGGTTCTTTAAGGTTTGAGTCGGGGGACGAGATTGTCTTGGATTGGTCGGTGAGGTGAAGTGAAGTGGAGTGGAGATTTTATAGCCAGTGCTCATGAGCAAGAGCCGGAGAGCAAAACCGAGTAAAGGGAAACGGAAAGAGGACAAGCAAAGAACGTGGGTGGAAATCAGGGTATGTGGACGGCAGGGAGCGAAGTTGAAGGAAGAGAGAGTGAGAGAGAGAGAGAGATGACTTTCACATTAAAAAAAAAAAAAAACAGAGAGGAAGAGAATTTGGTCTTTTGGTTAATGATTATCCGGGATCCACATAAAATCTTACTAACTTTATGGCTAAGAGGAGATCCGACTCGTAATCTGGAAACCAGCCGAATATGAAACCGTTTTGTACTTGATCGTACGGTGAGTTGATCCTGTACAATGCTCCTCATCAGCACGCCAGAACGCAATGAATATTCTACTCGGCATGGTGCTCCACGTGATAATTCAATGAATTTCACCCATCTGATTAGAAAAAAAAGGGCTTTTGTCGATAATCGAAATCTTGTGGAGAAGTGTCGAAAGAGGCTGTCCTAAACATCACAAGACATGCTAAAGTGGTGTTATAATCCTGATATTTTCATCAATTTGATGCAAGGATGCATAATTCGAAACGTTTTATCGTCAGGTAGATCTATCCAAGCTATGCAAGCGTTTACTTGCAAGGATTTCTTTGGAGATCGGTGTGGGACCATAAAAAAAAAAAGTTGATATTGTTAATGAACAAAATCAAAGGATGTGATGATTGAAAAGGAGGGGGTCCTTCCCAATTATTGAAAGCGATGGGCTTGCCTTTCCAACTCAATGTCTCATGTGGTCTTCGCTCGTGCGCGTTTTTCCATTCTTCCTTCGGTTTTCGTTGGCGGCAGTTCCCCCGATGGAGCCACACTTCCAAAAGCAACGCCAGTTGAATGACCGCTTCCTGTATACACTTGACTCATGCGAGCTCATTTCATCTCGGTCATTATATATCATAAATTTCGCGTGAGCATCCAAGGCGATGGTGGCTAGAGGTGGGCACGGTGGTGGTGCGGCCTCAATTGCAGTTGACGGTGGGAAGAAAAGGAAAAAGAAAGGAAAGAGAGGAAAAATAAATGAGCTCGAACATTGGTCTATGTGATTTAAGAATCGCTAGGGCTAATGGGTCGATTATGTAGGTGTGATAAATTTAAATGTGCACCCTAAATGTAAAGATTCACTATTTTACAAGGGTATATTATATAAAAAGTTCTAAACTTTTAATATGAAATGTAATCAAGTACCGAATATTTCATAAAGTACAATCAATTTCTAAACAGCTTAAAATGTGTTCGATCAAGTTCTAACTTTGTCGGCATGCAATGTTTTTTTTTTTTTTTTGGTCAAATGCATGCGATGTTTTTTTTTGTTTGGGACAGAAATGCACGTGATGTTTTTTTTTTTTGGTCACTCGTCGAAAATTTGGAACATTTGAAATTCCAAATATTGAACATTATTTGTACCACAAGCAAATAACAAAGCACGTGGGTTTTCATGTGGCTGGTCACTCTAAACCGCATTTCTACCCGGATATTGCTGCTCCACTACCGCAGGATTACCGAAGGCACATGTGCATTCCGTCGGTTGAGACCGGACTCCGTCGACCACCTATTCTTCGGGTGCTCCGTCACACATAGCTTGGCCCAGTTTTGGGCTGCCAAGTGCCACCTACCTTGGACGAATCGACCGTGGCATGACCACATCATGTGGGCCATAAAGCACATAGGCGGGCGATCTTTTGCTCATCGGATCTCCAGATTCTCTCTTGCGGCCCTTGTCCACATTATATGGATGGAGAGGAACAACATATTATTCCGTGACAAGCCTTTTTTTGTACCGGGTATGATCAAGCACCTTATCAAGGTCGTTAAGGACAACGCTATTTCTTTAGGAAGCATAGCCGACCTTCCCCCGAACCGGCGGTTGCGGCACGGCTAGGGTTTCTCCACAACCATCTTTGAGGTTCGGTCCTAGCTGCTTAGTAGTGGGTTGCCTACTGGTTTGGCCGGGTAGTCCTTAGGCTTTTTGGTTGTTGCCTTGGCCGTTCAGCTTGTCATTTGGCCGGTTGTTTGGCCTTAGTGATATTTAGCTCTTGTTCATGCACATATTTTGCGCTGCGTCACCTTTGACCCCCCTAGGACATCTTATGTCCTAATTGGGTCAAGGTTTTTGTATTCGGCCTCCTTTGTTACCTGGCAATTTGAAAAGTCTATACATATTTACTTTACCACAAAAAAAAAAAAAAAAAAAGCACGTGGGTTTTGTCCATCACGACTATCGAGCTTGATTGTGACTATTAATTGAAATTATAACTTCATTTTTTTTTCCAAAATCTATAGGTGGTAAAAGAACCTAAAATTGTATCATGAATTTTAATATAAACCATAAACGGGAAAATTACAAAAAAAAATCTCCTAAATCTATTGCAATTGTGCCAATGGAGTCCTAAACCTCTTGTATTTTTGTCAATTCAATCTGTCAAGCCAATTTTGGCCTAAAGTCGCCGATATTGATATCGACCATCCTATGTGGCAACACCGATACCGATATAGACAATTTTTGTATAATTTATGGCTTTTTCCATGTTATTATTTTTCTTTTTTTCTTGTTTTACGTGGCTGGCAAGGCTCGAGCTTGCCATTGCTGGCCAAGGTCTACCTTGCCATCAGCTAGGCTAGCAACGGTTGCCAGCCACAAAGAAAAAATAGAAAATGAAAGGGAAAAAAATAAAATATTCTAAAAATTATCCACATCAAAAGCCCGATGGCGTGACGTAAAATGATCAGCGTCCTCATCATTGATTTTGGTCAATTTTTTATTGGATAGACCAAGTTGGCACAAATACAAAATATTTAAAGCTGAATTGGCACAAATAAAGATTTGGGACTAAATAGGTACAAGTGCAATAGGTTTATGACTTTTTTGATAATTTTTTCAACCATAAACAGTTCATCAAAATTGATTAATTATTCATATATACTCGAATTAGAGAATGAAAAACCATTAGTCTAATTTCAATAAATTGATTAAAATCACCGAATTTGAAGTAGCAATATCGAGTTGCAAAAAAAGCTAGAGTTGCTCAACTCCAACTCTCATTCAATAAAAAAGAACATGATAAATAGGATAAATTAAACAGTCTACGATGATCTTTACATAATTGTAAGCACCTAATATTGATTATTGAATTTTGATTCAATTGAAGATTTCATGGTTCGATTTAGGCTCCATTTATTTCGAGAAAAATGAATGATTCAAAAAACCATTTCCTAAAAATAATTGCATGTATTGCTTAAAATAATTAGTCAATAAAAAAAAATTTCATTATCAACACCTTTTTATGTCTAGACATTTGCACAAAAAATGATGAAAATATATTTCTTTTGTTAATTTTCCTAAGCTATATAAGCAATTACCTCATTTTCTACGAAACAAACATAGTCTTAGGGTCTTATTTGGAACTATATTATTTCTTGATTCTGTCTCAATTGAGTTATGTATTGTCAATCAATTCTCATGAAATTAGTCCCACAGCCAACAACGACCATAAGCGTAGCCATGTGCTTTTTACGTTATTATGGTCGAAATCATGCTTAATTTGATAGGGGTCTAAAACTTTGGTGGTCCTATACCCAGTAATTCTAGGATTCGATTGCACTTATCTTAAACTTTTAGAACTCGATTGTACTTAATGCAAAAATTTAGGACTTTTGGTAGAATCCTTCTTGTTTTATTGTTATCGTTTTCTTGAGATGGAAGATTTGTATCTTTCAACTCAATTAATTACCATGAATGCATTGCAAACCTCCCCATTTATTTACATAAGTAAACTTCTCCAGATAAAATGGCACATATAACAGTTAAGATTACTAGGGTGAGCGTCCGTTCAGGGTAGACCCTAGAACCAGAGCATTCATTTCCCGGCTGAATGGTTCTTTTTTTAGTTCATGGAGGTGTCTAATCTATCTCCAACTTACCAAATGCAAGCACATCATGGAAACTTTTCCTGGACATGGATTGTTTGATCTCCACCTCCTTCAAAATCTTCAATTCTTTCAAGCCGTCAACATTTCTCAATACTTTACAATAACATAGCTAAAGTTGCTTGTTGCTTTTGGCGGATTAGAATTTATGTTGTTTTAACTTACATATTGCTTGACTAAAGGATGAGTTGGCCCATAACTTTTGAACATATAACTCATAATCTTGGTCTGATGATTTTTTTTGTTATCTTAAGTTTGCTTTGTTTTGAAATTGTCTGAGATTTATTTTGATTTGCAGTTGAACTAGGATGTTTCTCTCGTGTCTAGATGAAGTGAGCAAAATGTTATTTTGACCAAAAAAAAAAAAAAGATGAGTTGGACACTTCCCAACTGCTATATTTTTTTGTTTGTTTTGTAGCGTACTTTTCGCTGTTTTGCTTCTCTACTATTTTATTGTACTATTTGTCTCGATGGTAAATAAGGGGATCTTTTTCCTAAAATTTGTCCTTTCAATGAATAAAAAAGAAGAAAAAGAAAAAGAAAAAAAAAAGATTGGATCTCGGGTAGACCTTGGAATCGAACCCGGTCGACAAGGTCAATTTTAAGGTCTACAAGGTAGGTTCTAAGTTACAAAAATTGAAAATCGATCATGTTAGAGTACGATATAAGTTCTAGATATGAAATCAACCCATTCTAAAATTGCTTACCGCTAAAGATTACTCTGAGTAGGAATAAAAGGTCACATTGTGATTCGAACAAGGGATCTATCGCAAAGGAAACAATTAAGTACTTATTCACTCCCTTGGGAATTAAAAAAGACAAAGTAGAGGAGTGACGTTACTGTGAACTATTTCTTTCTAACAATTATCCTTCATTTGATCTTTTCGGTCCTGACATCACTAATGAGGTTGGCGATGTCTTTTTTTTTTTTTTTTACTTTCCAATCTGCAGATTTTATTTAACTATAATTACCCTTTTAGACATGTATTCAAGACGAAGCTACTGATAAGCACCTATGAGTGTGAAAAATTATCAAAAAAAGTTATAAATCTATTTTACGGATGCCAATTCAGTCCCAAAATTTTTAATTTGGCAAATTTAATCCTAAATATTTTTATAATTTGCCAATTTAATTCTTTCACCAGTTGTACGTGACATGAGCGATGTTGACGTATTTGATTTTAATTTTTCTTTTCGAATTTTCTAAATTGTTCTTTTGTTTTCCTTTTCTTTTCTTTGCTTTCTTCTTCTTTTTTTCTTTCATCATGCACAAGTCGCCAGCAAAGGCCCGCTATCGGCAAGGGCTGGCGAGGTTCATCTTGATGGCCTCTAGCGAGGGTCAGCAGCGTTGGGTGAGTGCATCATGGCCCACACTAGAGGTCGGCGAGGTCAAACCTTGCCCGAGACCTACAAGGTTGGCCATCGCCGAGGCCTAACAATCGACAGAGGAAGAAGGCAAAAAAGAAGAAGAAGAAGAAGAAACTAATTCTTTTTAAAAATTGCAAAGTCGTCCACGTTACCATCGGTCGTGTCATGTAAAATGGTCACCATTGATTGGACCATCATGTTAACAATTTCGATCGGAATGACTACATTGAAAAATTATCATAATGTTTAAAAATAAATTGGAAAAATTAAAAAGTGAGAAATAAACTACCATTCATAGAATAGATTTAAGACTTCTGCTCCAGTGCAGAAATGGAAATCGAACAAAGCTTCACGAATATTTCGTTCTGGATAGTATCCCCTAGTCATACATATATTTATGTCTATCATTTAATTTACATTATATGTGCATAACTAGACTAACGAATAGGTTCTCCTCATCCTGATGACCATTTCAATATTAAGGGGGTGTGCACCTAAATTGATCCGGTGGTGATCAGCATTGGTAGTCCCCTTCATGGACCTTTTTGGTCCCGCGAAGTTTCTGAGAACTTATCTAAAAATTGTGAAAGAGAAAAACTGAAACTTTACTAACAATAATTAATAAATAAATAATTAAAGTGAAGCTTTATGAAAAATAAAAATGATGAACAAAAAGTTGGGCAACCGTGGAATAAAGTGAAAAAGCAACCGGCTTTCCGACCATTGCAGTGCCTAGAAAAGAGAACACTTTGCTCCGTAAACGCTGTTCATTAAGGAAAGTATCCCCCTGCCGTCCCCCAGAGAATATGCAAAAATAGAGTGACAGAAAGTGAAAAATATTATTCTCGCACACCGGCAAAATTTCAAATAAACACATCAGCTTATACCGGCAAGGCAAATATATCCCCACTTTTAAGTGGATGTGCTATGAATTTTGATGTGCATGTAAACTACCGATAGAATTTTGGTCAAATGAGGTATTCAAATTTCATATACAGGATTTCTTTTTGCCACATCCAGAGTGGTAAATAGGTCACGGTACAAAGATCAAGAGTTTGGTTCACTTCGTGAACGAACATTTGATATGTTCATGCTACGCTGTCTAGTTGTGGCATGCCTTGGTAAAGAGACGTTCTAGCTACTAGCATTCGGTGAGGCTGTAGTAGTGGGCCCGCTAAACCTTTGATTTTCAAGTCGCGGGTGGTGCACGGTAATTATGAATCAATCCGAACATTCTATAACAAGAGTTGGATGCTTATGCTACGCCTAAAGGGGATAACTAGTGCTGGTTGTTCTTTCCCGCTCTTTTACTAATAAAATTGTTGTTCATTATTATGGAAAAAGAAGAAGAAGTAATGATCTTCCAGATAAAAAGGTTAGTACGATTATCAATTTTACCTTTTCAAATTATGTTTTAGGGAAAATAAGAAATTAATGGTGGTTAACATTCCCAAAACAATAAGTATCCTCCCACTAAATCTTAGGGTTGGAGACGATGTATGTGTTTTCCTTTATCTGAGGTAAGTTCGAATCTTGAATCGATTATGACAAGAAAGCACCTTTATTTTTTATTTTTTTTGGTACGACAAGAAAGCACTTCTAAGACCAAAATGAAGTCAAAAAATGACTTCCATAAAAGACTAAAAGTCACTCAACCACTGTTTGATCTAACATATAGGACAAGAAAGATACATTAATTATGTCAAGGATACCTAATTGAGTTGTTAAGGTCTCAGACTGATATGGTAAAATTCCTTCAGGGTCGAAGGAAAAAGACGATGATTTCTTTGAAACCTAATAATCCCGACATAGATGACCTATCTTTGACGGAATTACTCATGTGCTAATGTTATATGAGGGGGGAAAAAGAAACAGGAGGTTAAGGAAACAATATTGTTGTTTGATGATCAAACGACAGAACCATGTAATACCTCAAATGGAGAACAACGCCAAGTCAACAATTTTTTGGTGAAAATTGATTGGAAGAAATAAATTGAAATTCGTGCAAAATTTTAGGATTGAATTGGCAAATTTAAAAAGTTTAGGATTGAATTGTCATCTTTGTAGGTTTGAAATTAAGTGGATAATTTTCCCTACATCAAAATCAAGTGCACAATCTTTGAAAAGTTACGAGAAGTTATAGCATGATTTGTAAATCCTCCAGGCTAATATTATCTGTATCATTAATTATGTGGGTATCCCCTTGGGACCCAAACTATTGATGCTTGAGATGAACTTGGTTTGTATGATTCATAGACCATTTTGTTAAAATATATATTTATATGTGATTTATTAATTGTTATTATAATTATTAATTGGTCTAATAAAGAAACAATATACAGTTTCTTATTTAGTCTAATATGGAGTTGGATAGTGTGGACTGAGATAAGCCTTATCTATAATGAGGGGATATGTTAAAATCTTTATAAATAAAACTCAAGTCCCTCATCTAAACTATAATTTGCACATATCTCACATAAAGAGTCGTTAGAAACGATACGTGAGTGGCTGTCTTATTGAAGCCAGTGCATAAAGGGGTTCATAGAAGAGAAGCTCTTGAGCATCGGACCGTCGCAATTTCTCATAGAGAACAATGGATTCGAAATAAGGTGCGTCAATTCTTCTACTTTATGAAACCGTGATTCGTATATCTATGCGAGATGATCTTGGGTCGCTGCATAAGGTAATTAATCACAGCTTACACATTTAATTAATTCTCTTTTTCACAAACTAAAAGTGATGAATGCATTTTGACACTCAATTGACGAAAGCACATTTTTTGGGAAAATTACCCAAAAAAAAGTGCTAAAGTTATTGTATTTGTGCCAATTTTTCTCTAAATTTTTCAATTTGACCAATTAAATCCAATCCATCTATACAATTTTGCTCGAAGTAACTCGACGTAGACAACATTTACAATTTATAAAATAATATTTCTATTTTTTTTTATTCTTCTTGTTTTTGCCAGTAGCCGGATGCTTGCCACTAGCCACAAGCAATGGTGGGTGACGGCCCTCCAACAAAGCTGGTGATGGTGAGACCTGGTGAGCCTCACCTTGGCTTGGGCGAGGGTTGGCCCCGCCAAATTTGGCAAGGGTGGCCCTCACTAGGCCTTACTCTCTCCTAGGCGAGACCGACAAGGCCAACCCTTGCTACCCAATGCATATGGTCAGCTGCCGGCTACTAACCACTACCAAAAAGAAATGGGAAAGAAAAAGAAAGGAAAAAAAATCAATTCAAAGAAAAATTTAAAAAGTATCCACATCATTGTCGAACGTGTCACGTAGGACGGCTATGGTCAACCTCATCAATTTGTTGCCACAATTGATTAAATGAACTACACCGGAAAATTGTCATAATAAGACGCAATTGACAAAATTAAAAGGTTTAGAATTCAATTGATATAACTGCAATAAATATGGTACTTCCTTGGTAATTTCCCTCGCGTCTTTCCGCAGAGTGTAACAGCCAACTACCAATATGAGCATTGACGCAATCTCCCCTTTTTCTTCAAAATTCTTTCGTGATCCAAAGAGGAGGATTATCTCATCGATTCCTTCTTTACACGTTTGATTAATTAGAGATAATCTCCAATTCTCGACCTCGCTCACGTCCCGTACAAGTCATGTCCAAACTCCAAAAATCATCTTTTCGAGGCCCGCCTTGGATTATTAGTCTTTGGCAGATTCCTCTCCATCACTAGGCCATCGGATATCCAACTTTTGTTGAATTAGCAAATAAATAAACAAGATACTTTCTTCATAGCGATCATCATTGCTATCTTTTGCTAACGTCAGTTTAAAGATGACGTGATTGATGTATATATTTATCTTCAATCGCCAATTCCTTGTCCACGTGGTAAAGTTACTCATAAAAGGCAATGGTCGAACGTTCTGTCCACCTTCATAGAAATTGAGGATCATTTCCTCAATTTTTCTTCTTCTGCTTCTTCTTCTTTTGTTTCTGGTTTTTTCCAACATAGATAAATTATTAAGGAAATAGTTTATGATTGGTGCTCTAACCCCTACTTCCCATTGATGCCCGGAAGACGATTCTCTACTCTCCATGGCTATCTCATCTGGGATTCACCACACACGGCCAAAACATTAAAATCCTAACCCACCTACCCTGGACGGCCTCTTCCTCTCTCTCCACACACCTAGGGATGTCAACGGTTCAATTCGATTTTGTTTTTTAAGAACACCGAACCGAGCTGAACCATTAAAAGGTGAGTTTGAACCAAGCAAAATCTCGCCTTGAACTAAACAGGAACCGAAACAAAATTTCAATTCAGTTTGATTAGACTTAATTCGATTTTTGGTTTTTCCTTTTTCCCATTTCAATTTTTATTTTTATTTTATTTTTTCCTTTTTTCTTTCTTTTATTTTCTTTTTCCATTTTTTGGTGGTTGAGGTCACCAAGCCCTAATCGAGGGCCAATGAGAGGTCGAGGTCCTTCACAGACAGGGCATCGCGAGCCCTCGCGACTTGTCACCCGCCATGAGGGCTTGCAACGCCCTCACCTTCTTCTGCAAGGGGACCATAACCCCTCGCTCATGGCCGTCGAGGGCTTCACGACCCTCTGTTTGGGGCCAGCGGAGGTTGCCACCCCTCAACCAGTGGCCGGAGGCTCCACCAGCCCTCGCTTAACAAAAAAGGAAAAAAAAATTAAAGAAAAGAAATAAAAAAATTTAAAAAAGAGAGATTTTCAATTCGGTTTGGTTAATCGAACCAAACCGAAATGAATTGAATGAAAAAAAAAACAAAGATTATTTTTCAATTAACCAAATCGATAACTAAACCGAACCAAAATGTATAGATTTTTGGTTCGGTTAGTGGTTTAGTTTAGTTTTTCGGTTCGATTTTGACACCCCTACCATCTATCTAATGAAGGCTATGATCTGCCATACTTCGTTAATTAAATCTCATCATGGCCGTCGAGATTTGAATATGACCCTTGAGATTGGTGGTAGACCTATTAAACGTGTGAGTCGGGTCGAGTCATGAATTGTTCGATCCAAATTAACCCATTTAACTCATTTATGGCCAATTTATTTCAATGCAAATCTAGTGACTTATACCTAACCCGACTCATAACCAACATATACTCGACCTGATCATATTGCTGAAAAGCTTTGCTATTTAAAATCAATTTAGAAAAACTTAATCCAAATTGAGGTTAGAGTGCGGAGTGAGTAAACATGAGATCAAATAAAGTCAAGAGAAAATGAAGAGAAAGTCATATAAGTGAATTGGGTTTAAACAAGTTGTAAACCTATTTATGACTTATTTTAATACCCATGTTATGTTTAAACCTTTTTATGGTACATTTATCGAATATAACTAATACATACAATAACTCAGTCCATCATATATGAGTTAAAAAAAATGATTCATAACCCATTTTGATAGGTTTATTGGTGGTGAAGAACTAGATCTAGAGAAGAGAAGGGCCTCCCGACCTACATAGGCCCCCTCCTCCAAGTCTCTTGCCAATTGGCACCGCAATAATCAATGGCAATATGATGGAGCTTGGTGCGCAGCATCGAGCTCCATAACTCGTGACAAGCTCGATGCTGCCAAGTAAAGCAAAGAAAATCTTTCGAAACGTCGTCTAAGCTCTCCAGGTTGAGCTAGGATTTCCCTTTCACCATGCATGAGGCCTGCCAATTTGACCGAGAAAAAGTGGAATGATCCTAAATTCTTATGCACGGGACATTACTTGAATTATGTGTTGTCTTTTATGTCACCTGGTTTATTGGGTAATTGAGTAGCTCATGAAATATAAATCAACTCAATCATGAAAAAAAGAAAGTTATTGGCGACTAAACCTCACATCATATCTCTCAAGTACTGAGGTGGATCAAACGCATCGACATTGACCAAAAACCTACGGATTAATCGGCCGCGTCTTGTGTTTCTAGAAGTGGCGTGTTACTATGATGTCCTTTCCCACTAAATTACTTTTTACTGTTAGACCATCATATCTGATTAAAAAAAAAAAAAACTGTTAGACCATCTTATCCATATGTCATCTCAAGGCTATAGCCATCGAAGGAACGTGCTTATCATTTGGTAATTTGGTGGGTTTGCTTTTTCCAAGTAGAAGAGAAAATGATGGATCGGTCATATCAAAATAAGATACTTTTTGGCTCCCCAAAAATAAGTCACATGATCTTTACGTCATGAAAATCAATCCGAAAGAGTTGGCGAAAGTAGTAAATTTAATTTTTCTAATTTGGATTTTTTATTTTTATTTTTGAGAAATGAAATGAATCAATCATAAATAGACCTGTCAAAATGGGTCATAAACACATTTTTAGCCTCATATATAATGGGTAGAGTTGTTATATAACTTAATTATATTCAATAAATTGATCATAAATAAGTTTAAATATAATATGGTGTTAAATGAATTATAAATGAGTTTACAACTTAGTTAAACCCAATCCACTTGCATGACTCTCTTTTTATTCGCTCTCGCCTTCACTCGATCTTGCAATTACTTGCGAGTTTTCTTAGACAAATTTCGTTAAATTGAGTTAAATATGGAAGTACTTTAGGAATACGTGTCGGGCCAAATATATGTCACTAGATTTTGCTATGCATGAAAATTGATCAAAATAGGTTTACTTAATTTATTTGGGTCGAATAATTTTTTATCTGACTCACTCATTTAATGGATCTAATCACAAGGTTGCATCAGTTGTGCTTGACCCTTTTTAAGTGCCGAGAGCCCACCAACTGAAGAAACATTGAGATATGAAACATGACATATTCATTCATAGGTGAGGGCATTCTATCCTTTGGAGATAATGTACTCCACCTCCGGTTGTCATTGCATATTTTTCATGTTTCCAATCTTATTGGGTTCGCGTGGAATCCTATCATGAGGCACGCACCTCCCTATTTTTTCATGTTTCCAATCATTTTGGGTTGAAGTGGACTCGGATAACGAGCCGGATACCTTCGCATTATAAATGAACCACATTTGTTGCGACCATTGAATTCGATGAGTTCCATAAGTGGGAGTTGCATGCTCTAGCGTCGTGACGCATTAAGCTCGCATGGATCCGACGTATCCAGATGGGTTCTCCATGTTGAGCGAGGCGTGGGTGTTTAGGTTTGATGGAAAATTGGAACCCCGGGTTGTGAGCCTTAAAGTTGGATAGACATGTCTTGCAATATTACAATTGGCACGACATATGAAGTCAAAGTAAGGTACGATTGATTTGCATTTGAGCATGCCATCCATTTCTCGTTTTCTTCATTGTCATTTGCCTCCCTTATTTGTCTCGATCATCCATCTTATTGTTGTGTTATGTTAGCACACTCTGGTCTTATACAACTGGATCAGCGTTATCAAGAAGGTCATGTCGTTTGAAAGGCTTTGAGAGTTAATAAGCTGTTTGTTCAATTTTACAAATACTTGTTGCATTTATCGGGAGATAAGTCGATGCATTAACACTTGAGAATGTATATGTGTCATTTGATTACTCAAATGAGTGAAATCCTTGTTTAAATTAGATCGTCGGTTTAAAATATTCACTAAGTTAGTTTTACTTCTTCTTCGTCTTCTTTTTTAAGACCCACCTAATCCAATGAAATATACGAGTTGGTCTCACCATGCGCCAAAAGAAGTCAATAGTGTCTTAGCTTAGACAGACCGGCGGCTTACCGGCGGACCGATCCTCTGGCGTAACTAATCTTAGTTAGGAGCATTTCATCTTAACTCTTATGCAAACTGTCCCAATATATAATGAACTTACGATTTTTACTTCAGTGTTTGCGACCAAAGGTGTGAATTTTCTCTCGCTTTGATCCCTCAAGGCTCAGGCCACCACATCCACGAAGAACCGGTTTACAGAATACACAACAATGGTCCTAATTTATGGTCCAGCAGGCAACCTCTCGCACCATCGCGTCCTAATATTTGATATTCGTGTGTTTCATTTTGGGATGAGTCCGAGAAAAGACTATGAAGATTGAGTTCAGCTTCAGATTAAGTCCTGGGATACTAAAACTTTTTTGCATTTGAATTTAGGATTTCATGGTCTAATATAATGTGGGATTTTAAGGGATGACCGTAAATTATTCTAAAAACTTAAGCTCTTAGCTGAAAATATGATTTAACATTTAAATAATTGACACCCCACACGAGTAGGTTGGATTTTGGCCTAAGCCCTAAAGAAACTGTTAGATGAAAGGAGGGAGGCAAATAACGGTTTCCAAAGATTTGAACTATTGAACTCCAGTCTTGATACCATTTGAGATTTTGTGAGATCACTGTCAAGGGTTCAAAAAACTTAAATTATTAGATGAAAACCTAATTTAATATTTAAATATTCTAACACCCCCTCACCCAAAGGCTGGTCTTTGGCTTAAGCTTGAAGCGTGGAAACATATAATTAGGAAGGCGGATAAGGATCTAGAAAGATTTGAACTAAGGACTTCAATTTTGATACCAAGTAAGATTTTGAGGAACTACTGCTAACTGTTCTAAAAATCTAAGCTTAAATTTCTTAATATGATATTAGAGTGGGTGGTATCTCTTTCCTATGTACATCGGATCCCATCAATCAAATTTCACGTGTCCTAAGCAAATTACATGGTGCTCCTCCCAATCCCGCCTTCATGTGAAATGGAGTGTTAAAATATTGTCCCGCATCCTTTGACAATGGGTCTTATATGCTCTTTGTGTTCATTAATCGCCGCTTACTTAACACCTTAAGTTGTTAGAACAACTAAAAGTGATTTCACAAAATCTCATATAGTGTTTAGCCTCATATGAAATTCGGGAAAATCGTCAAAAAAGTCTTAAACCTATTACATTTTTGTCAATTTGGTCCTAAACCTTTTAATTTTGTTAATTTAGTCCTAAACATTTTTTTATGCCAATTCAGTCCTAAACCTTTTACGTTTATACCAATTCAATCCATCCGGCCAACTTTAGCCCTCCGAAGATGACGTGGATGTCGACCAATGGTGACGTGGACTATTTTATTAATATTTTAATATTATTTTGAATTATTTTTTATTTTTATTTTTCCTCTTTCTTTTTTTTGTTTTTCTCCTTTCTTCTTCCTCCTGCCCCTTCTTGTTCCTCCCGCTATCGCCGGTTTAGTGACCGGCCAAAGGCTAGCTAGCGAGGTCTACCTCACCGGTCACTATCGGGATCAAGCCTCACCGGCACCAGGCGAGACGCGACCTCGCCCAAATCTAGCCTGGGTGAGGTCAGCCAACTCGTCGTCCATGGAGAGGCCGCCATGCCATGGACGGCGAGGCATGACCTTTGGGCGAGGTCGGCCCGGAATGGCGAGGCTCGCCCTTGCCGGAGCCGACCTCGCCCGGCCATGGCGAACCCGGATCTGGGCGGGCACCAACCAATGCAAGCCATAGAAAGAAAACTTCCAAAAATTAGGGCAAATGATCTTGGGCGATGTCACTTGCAGACGGGCCGCGTCCAATCGCGAGGATGAAGCCATGAACTCCAATCCTTGCTCTTCACCTTGGCGAGGTGCAACCTCACCCAGATCTGGTGCGGGCGAGGTTGGCCAACTTTCCGTCCATGGCGAGGCCACCATGCCATTGACGGCGAGGTGTGACTTCTAGGCGAGGTTGGCTAGCAATGGCGAGGCTCGCCCTTGCCGAGGTCGACCTCGCCCAACCATGGCAAGCCCAGATCGGGCGCAAGCTATAGAAAGAAAACTTGCAAAAATCAGGGCAAAAGAATTGGACGATGTCACTTGCGACCGGGCCGAACCCAATCGCGAGGACAAAGCCATGAACTCCAATCCTTGCTCTTCACCTTTTGTGTTTGTACCAATTCAATCTATCGTACCAACTTTGGCCAACCGATGATGACGTGGTTGTCGACCGGCGTTGACGTGGACTATTTTTATTAATATTTTAATATTATTTCGAATTTTTTTTAGTTTTCTTCTTTCTATTTTCTGTTTTTCTCCTTTCTCCCCCCTCCCGGCCCTTCTTCTTCCTCCTGTTGTTGCTGGTTTGGTGACCGGTCGGAGGCTAGGCCGGCGAGGTCGACTTCGCAGGTCACCGTTGGGACCAAGCCCCGTCGACATCAAGCGAGGTGCGACCTCGCCCAAATCTGGCTTGGGCGAGGTCGGCCAACTCGCCGTCCATGGTGAGTCCGCCATGCCATGGACGGCAAGGCGTGACCTCTAGGTGAGGTCGGCTATCAATGGCGAGGCTCGCCCTTGCCGAGGCCGACCTCGCCCGGCCATGACGAGCCCGGATCTAGGCGGGCACAAACCAATGCAAGCCATAGAAAGAAAACTTGTAAAAATCAAGGCAAAAGATCTTGGCGATGTCACTTGCGGATGGGCCGCCCCCAATCGCGAAGACGAAGCCTTGAACTCCAATCCTTGCTCTTCACCTTGGCGAGGCCACCATGGGCGACCAACCTCGCCTAGGCCGGATCTAGGTGAGGTTGTTCCACGCTATGGCTAGCCTCACCCGGCGTAGGCGAGGCTCGACTCCGACGGTGGCCGGCAAGGTCCTAGCCTTTGGAAGGTCACCACACTACCGACAACAGTAGGAAGAAGAAAGGATAGGAGGAAGAGGAAAGGAGAAAAAAAAAAAGGAAAGAGAAGAAAACAAAGAAAAATAAAAATAAAAATAAAAATAAAAATAAATTGAAAAAACATTTAAAAAATTAATAAAAATTGTCCACGTCACCGCAGACGTGCATGTCACTGCCATTTGGTATCCACGTTACCGCCGACCGGCCAAAGTTGGTCGGATGGACTGAATTGGCACAAACACCGAAGGTTTAGGACCGAATTGACACAAAAAAAGTTTAGGACTAAATTTGCACAAATGTAAAAGATTTAGGACTGAATTGACAAAACTAAAATGTTTAGGACTAAGTTGGCAAAAATGCAATAGTTTTAGGATTTTTTTGACAATTTTCCCTACGAAATTTAGATATTTGAATTTATTTAATGAAAAAAAAAATCCTCCATCCCATACCCAAATAGTATATCTTCGACAGAATAATGAAAGAAAAATAAATAAATTATAATTATAATAACTAAACCAAATCGTGGAAGAGAGATATTTTTCTATAGAATGTCCCTCACTTGCTAGAACAATCCAAAATTTAGTTATTTCAGCTACAACATATGATCTTTTAAATTGGTCATGGCTCTCTAGTTTATTACCTTTGCTGGTCACGCTTATGGACGGAGGCTTTTGGATTTAGATATTTCTCTTAGAGTCTAGTTATCTATTGCAGGTATTTTGCTTCAATCAATCTAACAATTACCTAGACACTTAATTCAAATGTAAATAATGCGAATAAATTGTTATAATTCTCGACGAATTAAAATGTTAATTGATGGTATACTGTGCTTGGTGTTGTGGGCTTTATAGTTCAATTATTATTCCTCCAATATGCCTTAACATAGATGAATGGCGAAGGATAATTTTTTACGAAGTAGCATTTCAAATGACAATTAATGTGTAAAGTTGTTATACAAATAAAAACTAAAAATGGATCAATTATGATATTTTCTTGGACTTGACTAAAATCTGAAAATGAAGCAGAAAATATTTTTCGCTATTTGTTATGAAAAATTGGATTTGACTTTTCACCGTAAACTCATTAATAATATTTTATTTTTATTTTATATTTTAATTTTAAAAAATCAAAATTTTAATTATTTTTTATTCTTTTCTTTTTCCTTTTTCTTTTTCCTTCTTCTTAGGCCGGTCTCTGGCCACGGTGATGGCTAGAGACCTCCCTAGGTGAGGTGGAGCCTCGAATGTCACCGATTGGGCAAGGCCTCGGGCATCGTCGCTCTCTAGCTAGGATCGAGCTGGCCTCGTTAGATCTGCAAGTTTCGAGCCTCAGCAGATCCGACGAGGCTTGAGCTCTTCGATTGTCATCATGGCTGGGGAGCGGCTGAAGAAGAAAGAATAGAAAAAAGGAAAAAATAATTTTTCTAAAAAGAAAAGGAAGAATAGAGTAAAGAAAAAATGAAAAAAATAAAACATAGTTAAAAAGAAAAGAAATGTGAAGGAGTGAATGAAAGAAATATGAGGGAAAATGTTTTCCTTTTTTCAAAAAGAGAAACACATTTTTTCCACTTTTGAAGGAGTTTTTTCGTGGATGAAAATTGTTTTCCTTGACTAACTTATTTTCCGTGAACCAAAAGCCAAAATATACGAAAAACATTTTCCTAAATGTTATTTTCCATTAAATAAATGGAGCCTAAAATTCACAATTCACTCCAACAATCCACATATTCCTATGAGCTCGCCCCGCCATTGTGCGACCACCTTGAGGATGGTGGCGTTGCCCACAATGGCTTGGCCGAGGTTTTGGATCCGATGACTGCGTCCAAAGGACAATCACGCAATTGCCGAGAGGAGGTCTCCGTGGCAATCTTGTGGGGAAAAAACGCAAAATACCAAAGTTAAGGCTCCGTTGGTTTCGCGAAGAATGCATAATTTGAAAGATATTTTCCTAAAAATGATCTCTTGTTTTGCTTTTAAAAATAAACAAATGAAAAATATTTTCATTACCCAAGAAAATATTTGGACATAGATTGTTGTCAATAATGAAAAACATTTTTCATATATTAAGTATATACACCGATATAAATAATTATATTTTTAAAAAATATTTTTTAAATCATCTACTTTTTGCAAATCAAACATAGCCTAAATAAGGTTTGAATTGAAGCCCGTACTGAAGTTCAGAGTCAATGTCTTGGCCAAACTCTGGGATGATGCGCAGATTTTTTAGGGCAGCGATGTTGTGCGAATGGCGACGGATAGAAAACACGTGGATTTCTTGAACTTCTTCCTCCTCGATACTTCTCTGGTCGAGATCGGAATTGGACTTTGACCCACCACAGAGAACTCTTTTGGTTTTGGGTAGTGATGGCGACTGTGGTGGAGAAATGAACAGAACTAGTGCACGAGAACAATGCCTTTGCCACTTTCAGTTGCACTTTCGATCGAGGAAGGTTTTCTTGGCATTTTTCGCACTCATCTTCGCCCCTTTAGTGTTGAGATTCTCGTGTAAATAGTATTAAAAAAGTCTCACTTGGATAAGTGACATAGAGTGGAGCAGTTAATATATTCAAATTTGCTCATAACTCGTTGATTTAAGATTTTGAGTGAAGATGGATGCAACGAATATTAATTCGTGGGAAAATTTGTGACGAATACTAAATTTCGTCGTAAAATTTGCGACGAAAACTAAATTTCGTCGTAAAATTTGCGACGAAAACTAAATTTCGTCGCAATTGGGCTCGATTGTTTTGCGACAAAATTCAGTTTTCGTCGCTAAAAATCATCTCTAAACTCCACCGACACTTTTGCGTCGCAAATTTCAATATTTCGTGGCTAAATTCGTGGCTGATTAAAGTTTCCCCCTTTAAAATTCCGTGACCTTCTCTCTCACCGCACCGTTGTCTCTCTCTCTCTAGTCTGCACTCTTGTTGTTCGACCGCTCTCTCCTCTCTTCATTTTGCCTTCTGTCTTCTTGCTTCTCCATTTATATGTGTCTTATGGTAATCATAGAATAAATTATTCTTTATTTCATCATTTTCTTCTATTAAATGGTACGAGCTTCATGAAAGTTAAGTAATTTTTGTTTGTCTTTTTTTAGATACGTGTCTATTTGAAGATCTCACAATCCAAGTGAATGTTGCGATTTTCATCAAATTGAGCACTTTCTCCTACAAAATATTGAACCGGATACTTGGGTAAGCCTTGTTGACATTGCAACTTTTTTTTTTAAATTGCAAAGTAAAGTTGAGCTCATAAGTTAACGTGTCTCGGTAGTAATGCAAGATTAGCGATAATATTTGTGACATTTTTCCGAAAAAACGTTCATATAGGGTCGCGGACTTGCAGTGAATTTCGTCTTTTGTAGGTGCTAGATGAAAATTTGTCCGCGAATTTGCGACGAAAAGGGCATGTTGTCGCAAAATTTGCGACGAAAACTGAATTTCGTCACAAACTATACTTTGTTGTTTTGTGACGAAATAGATTTTCGTCACAAAATTTACGACAAAAAATGTATGTCGTTGCAAAATGTTGCGACGAAAATAAAATACGTTGCAAATTTCACGACGAGCACAGTTTGTCGTGGCAAACTACGCTCGGTTTGTTTTGCGATGAAAACCGAGTTTCATCGTAAAATTTGCAACGAAAGTTGAAAGTCGTTGCAACATAACGACGAACACATTTTTTCGTCGCTAATTGGCTATGAATTGCTTGTTTCATCGCTAATTAACAACAAATAATCTTTGTCGTCGCTAAATTCGCATCTTATGGTAATCGTAGAATAAATTGTTATTTATTTCACCATTTTCTTCTATAAATTGTCATAAGCTTCATGAATCTGAAGTAATTTATTTTTTAAGATACGTGTCCATTTGAAGGTCTCGCAATCCAAGTGGACCTTGCAATCTCATCAAATTGATCGCTTATATTATGGCATATAACGCAGTCTGGGATTTGGTTGAGCTGCTCGATGGTAAGAAACCTATTGGTTGTAAATGGGTCTTCAAAACTAAGAAGGACTCATTGGGCAACATAGAGAGATATAAGGCTAGACTCGTTGCCAAAGAATTCACTCAAAAGGAAGGAATCGATTACACGTAGACTTTTTCTCCTGTGTCTAAGAAAGATTCTCTTCCTATTATTTTGGCGTTGGTTGCCCATTTTGACATGGAATTGCATCAAATGGACATAAAAACGGCATTCCTCAATGGACAACTAGAGGAGAAGGTTTATATGAAACAACCAGAAGGATTCCTCTCTAGTGATGGTGAGCATTTGGTGTGCAAGCTTAAGAAATCAATATATGGCTTGAAACAAGCATCCCACCAGTGGTATTTAAGGTTTCGTGAAGTTATCTCTTCATTCGGTTTTGTCGAGAATATCATGGATCAATGTATATACCAGAAGGTCGGTGGGAGCAAAATATGTTTTCTCGTCTTATATGTGGACGACATTTTACTTGCAACCAATGAAAAGGGGTTGTTACATGAGGTGAAACAATTTCTCTCTAAAAGTTTTGACATGAAGGATATGGGTGAGGCATCTTATGTCATTGGCATTAAGATCTATAGGGATAGAGCTCGAGGCATTTTGGGATTGTCTCAAGAAACCTATATCAATAAATTCTTAGAGAGATTTCGAATGAAAGATTGTTCACCAAGTATATCACCTATCGTGAAGGGTGATAGGTTCAATTTGAACCAATGCCCGAAGAATGCTCTAGAAAGGGAAGAAATGAACAACATCCCATATGCTTCTACTATCGAAAGCTTAATGTATGTTTAGGTTTGCACTCGACCCGACATAGCTTTTACTGTGGGAATGTTGGGAAGATATCAGAGTAATCCAGGTATGTACCACTAGAAAGCTGCAAAGAAAGTGATGAGGTACCCGCAAGGTACAAAAGGTTACATGCTTATGTATAAGCGAACCGACAACTTGGAAGTAATTGGATATTCGGATTTGGACTTTGCTGGTTGCGTTGATTCTCAAAAATCAACATTTGGATACATTTTTATGCCCTGTGGCGGAGCCGTATCCTGGAGGAGTGTGAAACAGACTTTGGTTGCTACTTTTACTATGGAGGCTAAGTTCGTTTCTTGTTTTGAGGCCACCTTGCATGGTGTGTGGTTGAAGAGTTTTATATCTGGGCTTAGAATTATGGATTTCATAGCTAGGCCATTAAGGATGTTTTGTGACAATTAAGTTGCTGTATTCATGGCTAAAAATCAGAAAAGTGGTAGTCGAAGCAAGCACATCGACATTAAGTATTTAGCCATTAGAGAACGTGTTAAGGAAAAGAAAGTGGTCATAGAACATGTTAGCACTGAATTGATGTTAGCTAATCTTTTAACTAAAGGCATGCCACCAAGGAGTTACAAGGATCTTGTGGATAGAATGGGAATTGGTCTCATCATGTAAATTTTCTTCGTCTAGACGAAGTTGTGGAACTCTTATGTATTTATGATGTTTTTCTCAATTAAGGTGCACATTAAGTTATTATGAGAAAATCGATCATTTTGACCTAGAATAAACTTAAGGTTTATTCATTAAGTAGACCTGGAATAAATATAAGATTTATTCATTAAGTTATGTTATCACATATGGGCTGATTTTGATGAGATAAGATGCATTGTGATACATGGAAGATAATATTCGCTCTAAAAGGACTTGTCATCATGATTCATGTGTTTTGTCTTCGGGATGAAATTAATGTGTATTTGGTTCAGTATTTCGTTGATGAATGTTGGGATCCAGCGGAAGAATGTTATATTTAATTGATTGTGATCCCACATTAATGATATACCGACATTTAAATTACATTAACGTTATATTACGCACATTAATTTTAAGTGATAACCATCACGCCCAATAATTGTCTTGATGGGAGACAGTTATCTATAAGAGTCGGATGTCAATTTAAATAGGTCATCTAAGCCAAACCCCCTACATTAGTTTTAAAAAAAAAGGGCCGATTACGATGCCTTTTGCGTCGTTATTTTTCCTTTCTTCAGAACGTACTTGAGAGCGTACGTTGACGGAGAATACACACACCATCAGCATCGTAAGGGGCAATTGGCTAGAAAGAATCTGTTTTTGCTGGACGTTTAACACACGTATTCGTGATCATCATCTTCATCAATGGCTGGAGGTATGTTCGTTTACTATCCACGTTTCTACATTTCGTTCTCGATATTGCACGAGTTTCGTTTCGTGATTAAGGAATCGGGATCGTTAGTTTATCTGGTTTTTAATTCTTACAGAAGGACCTCAAAGAACAAACTTGAATCAATTGCAGAAATAGACAGACAAATAACCCAACAAAGGTAAGTTGATGTTCTTTCTCAAGCTGTCGTTATCTTTCCTAACTTTCTTAATAAAACTGCTCATTTTTTATTAGAAGCTTGTGATTTATTACTCATACAGCTCCTTGAGGGTCATCAATAAATCTAACGACCGTACAAATGCCCATTTATATATTTGACGGTAGCTATTTTCAAGAGCAAAAAAGCCCGAGCAAAAGACATGGGTAAAAAAGTTGCTGAGATAATAGTCCGGTCGTGTTGGACCTTCGGTGTTTGTCAAGTCACTTCTTCCAAAATCCCCTTGTGGAAGGTGAGGAAATAAGATTTCTTCTCTCCGTAATCTAAATTTGCAAAAGCAATCTCATGATAAGAACTTTGTGACAAACTCAATTTAGCGTTCCACCACCTTTATAAATCTCATTTTGCATTTTCACTCAGTTTCAATAATAAGGAAAGAACATGTGAGAGAACTAAAAGAAACCCGATCCTCCTTCCGGAAAGCATAGGACGGGGCCTTCTTCAGAAAAGAAGTTCTTGCAAAGAGAGAGAGAGAGTCCCCATTTTTTGTTTAATGGCAATCCTACCTTATTTTTCGTTCGATGGACATTCATCTCTAGGTCGAAAGATCTCCTTGTATTGAATCAGAAATCGTTGTAATTTTCATTAAGCTGAAAGGGGTGTTTATATATATCCAAGAGTACATTCTAGAAGATTTACTAACAAAGAGAAAATACATAAAATAGAAAACTACGATTCCAAATCAATCAAATTAACAGTGCAATCTTTGATTGATATCCATAGATACGATTCCGAATCTTTCAAAACCGATAGCTCAATATTCGGTTAATACACTCCCTCAAGTGGAAGAGTTGGAGACTGCAAATCTTCAACTTGCCTCGTAAAAATTCAAAAAGTGATGTAGGAAGAGCTTTGGTGAGAGCATTGGCTAATTGGTCGGTTGTGAAGGTAAACTAAACATTGAGTTATTGTTTAGCGACACGATCCTGGACAAAGTGGAAATCAATTTCAACATATTTGGTATGAGCATAAAAACCGGATTTGTAGATAGATAAGTGGCATCGATATTATTGCACCAAAGGAAGGGAGGACCTTAAAGAGGGAACCCAAGCTCTTGAAAGAGTGACTCAAGCTAGATGAGTTTAGCTACGGCATCGACAAGGGCTTTATACTCAAACTCTATGGAAGAGCGCATTATGATTTGTTGTTTCTTAGAGCTCCAAGAGATTAAGTTAGGACCCAAAAAAATGGCATACTCTCTAGTTGATTTCCTGTCGTCAGAGCCACTAGCACAATTCGTATCGAAAAAAGCTTGCAAGTGAGTATCATTGCATTAGGAAATAAACAAACCAGATAACCTTGTATGTTTGAGAGATATAGTCTTGTCAATGCATTGGGAAATAAACAAACTAGCGAGTATCATTGCATCGGAAAACGCTTGCAAGCGAGTATCATTACAAGTTTAAGATGCGTTTCGCCATTTGCTAGTGGTCTTCAGTCGGTGCATGCATGAATTGACATGCTTTATTAATGGCAAATGAGAGATCTAGTCTTATCAATGTCACATATTGGAGGACGCCGATCGTAGACCAATATAGAGTAGCATCGTACATCAGAGCACCCCATATTTTAAATGGATTTGTAGTTGTGGCCATAGGAGTTCGAACAGGCTTGCACTCAAACATCCCGGCCCGATAAAGAAGATCATCAATACAATGTCCTTGAGAGAGAAGCAACCCTCTAGATTTACGGATAGCCTCCATTCCAAGGAAGAAGTGCAGTGGATCGAGATCTTTAATGGAGAACTATGCGCATAATTTTTTTAAGATCGAACCGATAGTAGAAGGTGCATTACCTGTAACCAAAATGTCGACAACATAGATAAAAAATAAATGACATTAGTGCCTCTTCGATAAATAAACAATGATGGATCTACTTGTGATGCCGAGAATCCCAAATGAAGCAAAAATTGAGAAAGTCGCTGAAAGTAGGCTCTTAGAGCTTGCTTGAGACCATATAGCGAACAATGCAACTTGTAAACATAGTCACAATGAGTTAGGTCTTCAAACCCAAGGGTCTGCTCCATGTACACCTCTTTAGAAAGAACCCCATGTAAGAAGGCATTGTGCATGTCTAGTTGTCGCACTTGCTACCCTTGAGAGATAGCAATAGACAAAATGGAGCGAACAAGGGTAATTTTCACAACCGATCTGCTGGAGGCTATTTTGAAAAAGAAAGTTTTTCGTCCTTGGAAAAGCTTCATTTTGATCTAGAAACTAACGAACAAAATTTAATTGCAGACTTGGCCACCTCTAAATTGCGTTCTCCAAAAAAGCAAGTTATCGGATGATGGAGTAAGTAGCTTGATTTTCTATGGCCTCAAGAGGAATTATTAGCAGTAACATGTGTTGGCTTTACGCTATGGAAACTTTGGAGGTACTAGCCAGTGACCAGCTCAAAGAACACATATGGTGACTAATACCTATTTGACCATTAGGACTCGTATTGCCTTGTGCTAATTGCCACTATTTAAATGAGCAATGTGGACATTTGCTGCTGCCCTCGGATGAACAATCCGAATTTAGCCGGGTAGAAGGAACAAAGAGCTGTGAATGTGCCATTCGTATAAGATATCTCATACACAAAACGGGTTTGGTTATCCCATTTAAGCTTGACCAATAAACTTTAATATATTTGTTAGTTTCCGTCCTTATGCGTATTTGTTGTTGATTAGTCTTGTTATTCGCGCTAATTCTCGCGGGTACTGTTCACACAAAATGCTCCCGCGCTGGTAGCCTCTGGTTACTGTTCACGCGACGGGCTGAGGTGATTTCCAACCACTTGAGATGGCGGTTAGGGCTGGATTTTGGTGTCTAACTTCATTTCCTCCCCCTCTCCCATCCGGCTAGCTAGATTCCCATTTCGTTTTGTCCCTACGGTTGTGGAACGGATCCGAGTTCTTCTAGGTTTGAGCTTCGACAGGTCTGGTTTCTCTTTGATTCTCAACCGATCGATGGTTATCTTCGTTTGATTTCGGGTGTGAAAGTTCGTGTCCCTCCACACCCCCCCGGTCCCCCTATACGATTTCTCATTTGGTTGCTTCTTCTGTGCCCTCGTCCACATCTGATTCTTGTTGGTCCTATTCACCATGAGTCCGGATTTTTGTTTCTGGAGATCAATTGAGGCCCGGGCTGTTTTCACTCGTTGTTGTGTTGCTCTCCCTTTGATTTTGGGTGTGTTGATGCTTGGTGTGAATTGATACTGGTCTGATTACCTCTGAACCTGGCTCTCCTCCTCCCCCGTTGGATCCCATGGCTAAAAGTTATGAGCAAGCTGCCGAGGTAACTCCTCCCTCTTTCCCCGATAATCAGAACCTTTCCATTGGTGTTGTTGATGTGGCTGGTAGTATCCGGAGACCCGTAATCGGGGAAGAGAATGTCCAGGTTGGTATTGGCCTGGGGTCTTAACGTACGATTGGGAATGCGAAGGGTAGAAGTCGTAGTAGGGGAAGAGCTACTACTAGGCAACCTATACCCCTCCCGATGTGAGGCGACTCGTGTGGAAATGTTGGTGTTCGAGATCGAAGCAAGGCCACCCTTGGCTCTAAGGTCCCCGCACCCGCTCAAGACTCGCATCAGATTAAGTCATGGGCTAGTTTTGCCAAGTCGATGGAGAAAGGTTACAACCTATCTTACGTGCCACCTATCCTGGTTGATGGCAAGTCCATTATTGATATCTCTGCTGCTATTGTGGAGGATGAGCACCCCATGTGGAAGGAGTGCCTTGTCGGTTATTTCGTGGTAGGAAACTACCCTTTAAAATGACGGAAGAAGCTATTAAAAAGGCTTGGGGTACCCATATGGTTGATGTCGGGTTGAACGAGAATGGGTTCTTTTTCTTCCGCATCCCGGATGAGGCTTATAGGCGGAAAATATTAGATATGAGACCAATTACGGTGCTTAGAAGTACTTTGATGCTTCAAGAATGGCTGCCAAAGATGAAGCTCAAGAAAGGCCACCACGATTCTCTTCCAATGTGGGTTAAATTGAGATCAATTCTGTATATGATGTGGTCAGCCTCGGGTATTAGTGCCATAGCTAGTGCAATCGGGAAACCGTTATACGTTGACTTGCGAACCGAGCAAATGAGGAGAATTTCTTACGCCCATGTCTGCATAGAAATTAAGGCTTCTCAACCTCTTCTTGACTTGGTTGAATTCCGATGGGATGGGGAGATCGAAGCGATTGAAGTAGAGTATGAATGAAAGCCCTTGGCTTGTGTAACTTGTGGCCACTTTGGCCATAAAAGTGGCGCTGTTGGACACCCATGTCATGTGCCCCGTGAGATCCACTCTGATGAAGCTATAGCCTCCTCTATAAATATGGCTGTACATGTTGATGATGGATGGGAACAAGTGAGACGTAAGTATAGAAACTCTACTGCGGAGATAGTTCCATTGGGACCTCTTCCGATAAAGCAGGCCCCCGTTATTAGCCCGCATACCGATGTTGTCTTGGGAATGGCTGAACCAGCATGTACCCCTGTTCAAGGCCCTCTTACGCTTGCTTTTCAAGCTAATGCAGAGCTTGGCATGACTGTTCCAACAGGAACCCCTACATCTTCCTTGGTTTCATCCTCGGATTCAGAAGATAGAGGTGAGGGCACTGCTAGTGAGATCGGTAGTGGGGTGGATGAGGACCCTCTTTGTCCCTCTCCACCGTATACTAGATCAAGGAAAACCGTCGTCGGCCTTACTTCATATCATAAGGTCCCCGCCCTATTGGACCCCGCCGAATCGCTAGTGACTCCTATTGCTAGTGCAGGCGGTATCTCCTCCTCTTCCCAAAGTGCCATCCCTAAGCCTAAAAACAAAAGGGGTGGCAAAAAAAGAGGTAGTGGTCTTTATCTCCTATTTGTATGTATACATATATATGTTTTTTGGAGTCTGGAACATTCGGGGTCTTGTTGCTCCTTTGAAACAAGCGGAAGTAAGAACTTTTATAAGGTCCCGCAAGTTATCTTGCATTGGTATTTTGGAGACGAAGATTAAAGAGGCTAGGTTCTCGGAGATCTCTAGTGGACTTCTACCAGGATGGTTGTGGTCTACCAATTATGGTTTTTCTCCCCATGGTAGAATATGGGTGGGATGGGATCCGAATGCAATTGATCTTGCTGTCCTCTCTCTTTCGGCTCAGGCTTTACATTGTCGATCGCGATCGCTTGAGTTGAATAAGTCCTGTGTCTTCTCGGTGGTATATGGGGAACACACATTTGTTGCTCGTCGTACTCTTTGGGCTGACTTGATTAACTCCAGTGCTATGTTTGAGAGGGAGCCATGGGTTGTGGCTGGTGATTTCAATGCCATTAGAGATCAATTTGACAGAGTGGGTAGCTCTAATGCTTGGATTTCGGCGTTTGATGAATTTGGGGAGTGTCTCATCGAGGCAGGCCTTGATGATCTACGCTATGTAGGTCATAGATTTACTTGGGCAACCTCTACTGGTATGGATAGAAAACAACACAAGATAGATCGAGTTCTTATCAATGACCAATGGAGTTCGGTGTTCTCCTTTTCCGAGGCTTCCTTCATTGCTCCTAGTGTGTCAGACCACACTCCCATGTGCATCAAAATTGCCCCTCCTCCCTTGGCCAGAAAGCCTTTTAAATTCTTCAACTTCTGGATGTTGCACCCTTCCTTCAATGACATTGTCACTCAAGTTTGGAGCACTCCACTTTTGTTGGAACGCCGATGTTTGTTTTATGCTGAAGTTCAAGCTTCTCAAGGCTCATCTCAAGCTACTTAATAGAGACACCTTTTCGGATATCTCTCATCGTATCGCTCGTGCACGGCATGCTCTTATTTCCACACAGGATGCTCTTGAGCTAGATCCTCAAAACTTGAGTCTTACAAACAGAGAAAAGGAACTACTTAAATGATTCTCGGACCTTAGAATACAAGAGGAATCTTTCTTCAAGCAAAAATCCAGGATTCGCTGGCTGAAGGAGGGAGATCAGAATACAAAATATTTCCACCACTTTGTCAACAAAAACCAACTTCATAACCATATTCTCTGGGTTAAAGATGCGGATGGAGCTGTTATCATTGACCACAATCTCATTCGGCAACACATAGTGGATCATTTTCGAAACTTGCTCAATGGGACTTCTCAAGTATACCAGCCACAAGTTCAGCAGATCGGGGACTTCCTCCCCTGTGCTCTAGATGCTGATCAGACCCTTTCCCTCTCTCGGCCCATCACCGAAGTGGAGATCCGTACTACTATGTTCTCCCTAGCTACCGGTAAGGCGCCAGGCCCCGATGGGTTTAATGTTGATGTCTTTAAAGTAAACCGGGATATCACTGGATCGTCAATCACGTCGGCTATCACGAACTTTTTTGAAACCGGCATGCTGCTCAAGGAGATTAACACCACTATTCTCGCAATGGTGCCCAAAATTCCTAACGCCTCGGCTATGTCAGACTTTAGGCCAATTGCTTGTTGTAATACCGTGTATAAGTGTATTACTAAGATCCTTGCCAATAGAATTGCAGTTGTGCTGCCCACTCTTATTAGCCCATCGCAAAGTGCCTTTGTCAAAGGCCGACGGATTAGTGACAATATCATGCTAGCTCAAGAACTGTTTGCCGGCTTCCACCATGATCCTTATCTTCCCAAGTGTGTTATTAAGGTGGATTTCCAAAAGGCCTACGATACATTGGAATGGGGATTCCTTGAGGTGGTCCCCCAAGCCTTCGGCTTCCCAAGTTTTTTTACCAAGTTGATCATGCTATGTGTTTCTTCTCCATTTTTCTCTGTATCCATCAATGGTGAATTGCATGGATTTTTTGGAAGTTCTAGAGGGATACGCCAAGGAGACCCCATATCGCCATACCTCTTCACTTTGGTAATGGAAGTGCTCTCTGGTATACTCAAGGCGAAGACTAACTCTACTGGGTTTAAGTTCTTTTGGCGTTGCAAACACACTCAGCTGTCGCATCTCTTCTTCGCGGATGATGTTCTATTATTTGTTGAGGCAAATATGCCATCTATTGCTTTGTTGAAGGAAGGGCAGGAGCTGTTCTTGGGGTGGTCCGAATTGCAGCCGAATGCTAATAAGAGTGAAGTATTCATTTCGGGTGGGTCAACTGGACTTCGGAATCAGATTTGGGCAGCCTTGGGCTTCCGAGAAGGTACGCTGCCCTTCCGTTATATTGGTGTCCCTATCATTGCTTCTAGACTTTCCAAGTCCGACTATAACACTCCGGTAAACTCCATTACTACTAGAGCCCGCTCTTGGTCCCAAAGATTCTTATATTTTGCGGGTTGACTACAATTTATTAAATCCGTCTTGCATGCCATCCATGTCTATTGGGCTACGGTTTTCACCCTCCCCATGTCGGTTTTATCCCGGATTGAAACTATTCTAAGACAGTTTCTCTAGAAGGGTCCGGACTTGGGTGTCGGGGGCGCTAAGGTTCCTTGGGATTATGTCCGCTTGCCGAAGGAAGAAGGTGGACTTAGGATACGGAAATTGTTGGAGTGTAATAGAGCAGCAATGCTAAAACACATTTGGATCTTATTCTCCGATAAAGAATCCATGTGGTGCAAATAGATACACTCCAATTTCCTCAAGAGGAAGAATTTTTGGATAGTCGCCAAACCAGTTTTTTGCTCATGGACTTGGAAGAAAATCTTGGACCTTCGGACGGAATTCTTAGTGCACTTTAGATGGAGGATTGGCGATGGGCTAGCTACCTCATTTTGGTTCGATTGGTGGCATGATCATGGCCCCCTCTTTAAGCTTTTTACGGATGGGGATATATACCGATCCAGGATACCACGTGATGTCTCGGTCCGTTCATTCTATGCCTCGGATTGGCAAATGTCGAACACTTTGGCCACCATTTTGGCTTGGCCAGAACTAGGCCCTTCTTTTGTGGATGGAAGAAATTATCAATTCATTTGGCAGAACAACTCCTCGGGTATTTTCTCCGCTGCATCCGCTTGGAATTCGATCGGACGTAGGGGTCGGGCTGTTTTTTGGCATTCCTTTGTTTGGGATAGCTATATATCCCCCCGGCATGCCTTCCATCTCTGGTTAATCACTTTACACCGTCTCCCCACTTAAACATTGCTTCTGCAACACCGAAGACTTGATCATGGGGTATGCGCCTTTTGCCACTTGAGACCAGATTCTGTCCACCTTTATATTTTGGCTGCTCTGTCACAAGTTCCCTCGCCCTGTATTGGGCTACCAAATGTAATCTACCTTGGCGGAACCGTCCGTGGGATGACCATATTCACCGGTCTATGTGACTTTTTGGAGGTTCGTCCTTCTCGCATCGTATTGCTAGATTTTCTCATGGAGCTTTATGTCATATTATCTGGATGGAGAGAAACAACATCCTTTTCGGGGACAAACCTCTCTTTATCCCGGCCATCATCAAGCATTTCCACAAGGTGGTCAGAGATATGAGCTTATCACTTGGTCCGATTGATGACATTCCCGCAACAAGCGTATACAAAGAAATTGGGGCCTTTCCCCTTCTATCTTTGAGGATCGGCCCGTTGCTTAGATTAGCTTTTCTTTTGGCTGTTGTTTCGCTCTTGACTCCTTTCTACCGTGGCCATTGTTTGGCTCTTTAGATCTTTAGATCCTTCTTTTGTTGTGTCTTTCTTGACCGCTACACCTTTGCACCCTTCGGGACACTTCCAAATGTAACGATGGGTACGAGGTTTTTGTGTTCGGTCCTCTCTTGTATTTGGCACCTTGAAAAGTTAAATACATACTTATCTTACCCAAAAAAAAAAAAAAGATAAACCCAAAAGACAGTTTGTCCTTTTACTAAGTAAAATAATGGAATACCTTAGATATCTAATATGCTTTTGCTTTCATGTATCTTTATGTTTCCTCTTTGGGCAGTATCTTATAATAGTGCGCTTTAATTCACATGCTATGCATGTGTTTCCTATCCACATTGATTAGAGGTCGCTTAACCTACTGCCACCAGGCTTGACCTGTTTCAGTATCTCATGTTTGGGGTTTAGTTTCTTGTTCCTTTTCTTCTGAATCTCCTTCCCATAAGCCATTTATGGGTATAAGATAATGTTTCCAACTAGAGCCAACCCCTTTTTAAGGAGCTTAAAAGTTTCGGCATCCTAAGATTTCTTCTTAAGTTTGTCATGTCTCATGTCATATTCTTCTGGAGCTGTATATCTGAAAGATGGTTTGTTAATTGACAGGTAGCATCTGTTGTCTGTCCCTTTAGGAAAAATGGGTAAAGATGAAGTGCCATTAATTACTTGGAGGACCACCAGGTCATCTTCTGCCACAGCAATTTCAACCAAGAATAATGTTGTTGAAAGTACAACATCAACCAACATATGCTCTCCATCACCCATTGATCTTTTATATGGAGGAGAACCCATTGATTTGGATGTCCTGTTGTCTAACTTTCCAGGTAGATGTCCACAAATACGTGAGCTTTTGCAGATTTTGGGTCCTTTGAATGCGCCCATGCTTCCTGTCTTTGTTTATGGTGGTCCTTCAACTGGAAAAACCGGTATACTGCTGCAGTTATTTAGACATCTGAATCGACCCTTTGTCTATTCGAGCCACCGCATATGTTACAGTCCTAGAATACCGTTTGAATCTGTTCTGAATCAGCTGTCATATCATCGAAAGAATGCAACAAATGGATATGCAAGTGTAAAGCGATGCGAAAAGCCATCTGATTTTGTGAATTTTCTTCGTGAAGCCTCGGTTGGTATTGTGAAGAGTCTTAAGGAGAACAGGGGGAAATCAAAGTCTAGCAAGAAGCTAGAGTGATCGATTGACGGAAACATGGTCTACTTGATATTTGACAAACTAGAGCTTGTTAGGGGTTGGGATAAAAGTTCCACCATATTGCCATTGTTATTCAATCTTCTTGATAGCATCCCAAACATTCCTGAGGTTGGGTTAATCTTTATCAGCAGTACTCCTGCTGATACATTCTACTCAAGTTTGGGTTACATAGAGCCTATGCCTATTTATTTTCCCACCTATAATGAAGATGATCTTCGCCAAATTCTTGCGAGAAACCAAGCAAATCCGAAGCTCTATTCCTCCTTCCTTGAGTAAGTTGCTTATGCTAATTTTCCTGTTCAAGATTATTTATTCATATTCTACGCACAATTTTTTCTTTTTTTTAATCTAACTTGTTTCTGCATTTGTTTGTTGCCAAGTGTGGTACTGAGGCCTTTCTGTAGAATCACGAAAAGGTTGGATGAATTATCGGCCATCTTTTCGCCATTATTCGTCGAATATTGCAAGCCTCTAAATGACCTGGCAATTGTTCCCAATGAGGATCTGAAAAGAAAGTTATTTGGTAATCTTCGGCCTCATATATCTCTTTTTCTGAATGAGACATTTAGAGTTCTATGTCAGTCCTCCTTGGGAGCCGAAAGAACTAAGGACAGAGAACCAAGAGGCAGCAAGAGGAAAGTAGGAACCTGTGAGGACTCTGATGAGTTGGATTTTCACACGTCTTCCTCTTGTTCGAGAAACCCAGCAACTCTCAATGCATCATTTTTTCACTCCTGTGGTGGTTCCGCCAATGGCCGAAAACGTCGACGGAACTAAGTGCCTTTTTCATTTACTCATGCCATCATCCACTTTATCTGCAGTAAAATTATGCTGGTAGCCATCTGCTATTGATGTCCACAATCAAAATGCTGATATTCATTATTGTCGTTACTGACGTTGAACAAACTCCTTTTTTCGGACTAGGCTTGATTGCAATTAAATTTCATCTCCTCTGAACGAAGATTAATTTCTTAGTCTGAGCAATTTCCACATCCTTTAGCATCATGTTCTGTCACAAGCTTAATCTCATTGCACCTATGCCCTCATTTGCGGCATAAATTGATTGGACCTTTAAGTGACAGGAGTTCACAAAATGTACCCTTAAGTGACAGGAGTTCACAAAATGTTCATATCTTCAGTGAAGGCCCCCTTGGCCCTCTCTAGACTTATTATTGGTTGAGGTTTCTTTTGTGCTAGTATGGATAGGCTCCTGAAGGTCCATGACAACAAATGACTCAGATATGTCCTCCAACTTGATTTTCACGATAAATACTCATGCTATGCCCTTATCACTTTTTTGTAAGCATTCGTAAGAAACTCTTCTGCTGTTATCAGCAGGGACGGCAATATCATTATGCGAACAACAGAAAATTGTGGCTCTTGGAAACAGTTGAATCTCCCCGTCCACATCACTTCTTAGTAAAGGGTCCTCTCATCAAGTTTCTCTCGTGGTAGTCTTCCTTCACTTGCTGTCAAAGTCTGACCAATTTTACATGCCGCTTCTACCTTTTGAAATGAGAAGATTGATGATACTTTAATATCTGTGCCCCTTTATTCCGATTACAATCCCAAACAGGACGCCTCCTCATTTTAGGTTGTGGAGACAATAGATGGGCGACTCGGCAAAGAAAATTCTGCTGGGTCGCATGCTTGATGTTATCTTTTTATTTTCTCATACAGAAGTAAAGCACCACCACTCCGTAAGCAAGCTTCCACAGGAATTAAAAGGCCTTTCTTTTTTTTTTTGGCAAAACCATATTGTATCACTGTAGAGATGTGTGCCTATCATTTGCAAAAATTCTGCCAAGTACCTTTTGGGCTGCAAAGATGTACTTATGAGAATCTTTGGCTGCAAATTCTTCACGAACCGTTTAAAGCCAGTGGATTCCATCCTCACCCTGCATTATGAAGCAATTATGGCCTCAATTGCTATTTTGCATATCGAATCATTACTTTCTCGGTCAAAATCAAAAGTTTATTATTCTATCAGGAAGTTGAAGCATGTACTGCACCAGGAGAAGACTGAAGCTTCAGCACACTGAAAGAAGCACTCTTGCCTTGTTTTACTCTTTCCTCAGGAATAGTCCTTCCTTTGGAGCTGGCATCACCATAAAAGTTGCGTTAGTTGATATAACCAGCTGCTCAATGTTTATTTGCGGATAAGTACGACTCTGTGCTCCCCAGCATTTCATCATCAATCTTGGTCACAACCTCCTTTCTGCTTGACATAACATGTTAGTTGAATTGGGACCTGGGACCAAAACTACTCTTGAAGTTTGCACAAAGGTCTTAATCATAGACAATACAATTGGGAGAAGATCTGAAACATCGCTGCATGACATGCATGGCACTGCAAGAACCGACGCCTTGCATGTCCTGGACCATCTTAGGATTACATGACTTCCTTTTTAGCATGTTGGTTGGTGAGTGTCGTCTTGTTCTTTCTTTTGTGGAGACTTATTCCTGCTTTCCGATGTCTTTCTTTCCAGTCTTCAAGGTATCATCTGCTTTATTTGAAACTTCTCATTTGCAGGCCTTCTGAAATGGCGATGGGGCAAAAGGAAGCTGAAGTACAGGAACTACTCACTAAAGGACCAGGAAGTTTCCCATTAGAGAGGCTATTAGAAGTCCCTCCGGGCAATTTGGACTTGCATGTTTCTTCGAGGTCACTCGTGTAACTTGTTGCTGCGACCGAATCTTCAATCTATTTATATCAATTAACTTCTGGTTGTCCAATGTACTGTAGATGGTTTGTTAATCAACGCTTTCTGCTTATGTAATATGTCTGTCATGCCTCTCTCTGTCAGTTTAGCTGGAGAAGTTCTTGTATGAACTTACAAAGCAGAATTACTTTATGTTTGGAGAGTCGAATCTAGTGGGACTCACATCTTTGATTTAAAAAAACCGTGGTTTGGTTTAGTGTATGTTATATATGTTCATGAAATATTTTCTCTAAGCGGCGTAAAGTGAAATTTTTAATCCATGAACCTGTAACTCGCAATAGGTGATTAAGATCAAATTTATGAACTGCTGAGGTACCACAAACTGGTATCATGGCTTTTGAAAATTACTTACTTGTCTTGGTCTTGGATAGTGTTATCCTCGTAAACTGAAATTTATTACCACATGAAGTAGTCACACGTGGGTATTACCATACAAATTTTCATCCCATTTCCCTACAGAAGTTAGCTGTACATCAAAGATTATATATGCCAATGCACGATCTCTCCGGCTCGAGCGACAAGCTCCTCCGGCGGTCCGCTTTGCTCACCTTGCATATGTCCTCTTGGGTTTTACCTCAAGAAGACCCTCTCATCGAGTAGAAAATCGGCCTAGTTAATTTCTATCCTCATCGAGTTCAATGGAAAAATCACCCCATAAACGAATCAACTTTCATATCGAGTTACTTGGCCAGAATGAAGTATCTACAAAAGTTTAGCTTAAGCATGCTTAATTTGAATGGCGATATTCTTTAAAGGAGTAAATTATAGTATTAACAGGTAGAAAGACTAATTATAATCGATACAAGAAGAGGGTGACGTATATTGGCAATATGTTTCCAAGTTATCCTACGCATCAGAGTTAAGGAAGCCAATTAAATTTGTAAAACTCAAGTGTTGAGTGAACGAGCAAATGTGCGGTCGGGCGCGCTGAACCCCTAGCGCGCGAGTACTCCTGGCGTTGAAGGTGATCCACTTGCTTAATTGTCCACGCACAGTTTGCTACATTCCCAGATTTCCTAAAGCATCCCATAATCAAACAATAAGTTTTCGGACGTATCTCCTGGGAGAAAGGAGCTTCAGGGTCAAGAAATCCACCGATGATGTACACGGTCACGAGACATCCGGACACCACAAATGTTGCGATCCCAAGCCCGGTGTCTTTGGACAATACGACATATGTACCACAAGCAAAGGCCAGTACCATCGCGAGTATCGCGACATACATGCTATAAGACGCGGCCTTGGCATATCCTTACTCGCAGCCTATCGCTCACGAAACAAGTATCGAGCTATAAGAACAATGCGAAAAAAAAAAAAAAAAAACGCTCCGACATCGACATTTTTAATAATATTTTAATATTTTTAGAAAAACAGGAAAGAAGAAGATTTGACGAAAGATAGGAAATAAAAAAGGGACAAGTGCATTGGAAGTTCTAAAACATATCACAAGAATGCGATGGAATTCTAAAACTATCAAAAAGTATAATCAAGTTTTAAAACTTGTCAAGTTTATGTAATCAAATCGTTCCATAATTCGATAAAAAAATCATTTCCTCTGTTCTATCCAATTAGACCGACGGAAAATAATGACGTACTTATCTTATTATTTCTTAGAACACGTGGGACCGATGTGGTGCCTAACAAGAGCTCCTTCAGAGAAAGAAAATTAAAAAAAAAAAAACATGAAACACAAACCAAATTAGATTTAAAAGAATAAAAAAGCTAGAAGTTAAAGACCAAAATAGGAATGAAAACACACAACAAGCTTACCTGCGTTTCAGAGCGGCAACAGTAATAGATCAAACAAAACAAGAAACATGTAGATCGGTCACTGTTTCGTATACAGGCCCCCCTTCAATCGTCTTCTGCCCCCAAAATCAGATATATCTCTCTCTCGATCTCGCTCTCTCGCTCTCGCTCTTGCTCTCGATCGCGATCTCGATCTCTCTCTCGCTCTCTCGTCCACGGATCCACCTCTCGGCGTTCCCTAGGGCGCGCTCGCTCCGCTCTCTCTCTCTCTCTCTCTGTGGCGGATCCAACTGGATCGAATACTCCTTACCAAAAACCCTAGCTTTCGATTTTCTCGAATTTCCGTTTTTGCTTTAATTTTTTTTTTTTTTTGGGTGTTTTTGCATGATATCCATCCACTATGAGCCGGCGTAGCCAGTTTCTGCAGAGAAGAACTTCTGGAGAAAACGTCAGTTTATCTTCTTCTTCATGGGTTTGTTGTCTCGGGTATCGGGTGGTGGGCGTTAAGAGTAATCAATTTTAGGAACGAGTCCCCCAATCTTTTCAATTATCAGTAAGTTCATCTTCTTCTTCATGGGTTTCTTGTCTCGGGTATTGGGTGGTGGGCGTTAAGAGTAATCAATTTTAGGAACGAGCCCCCCCAATCTTTTCAATTATCTGTCTGCATATTTTGATCAGGAATCGTTAGTCTAAAGTTTTGTCCTTTCAATTGTGACCACCAGCTGGACCGATTCATACCCAATCGGTCGGCCATGAACTTCGACTATGCCCACTACATGCTAGTGACCCAAGCGAGGAAGGGGAATGAGAATCGACCGGTGATATCCGAGTCGACTGAAGCCTACCAGAAGCAACTGGCTGAAGCTTGCGACATGAACAGAACTCGTATCTTAGCTTTCAGGAGCAAAACCCCCCAAACCCGCGTAGATTTTACCCCGCTTGAACTCATTCCTGCGAAGCCAAGGAAACCCCGCCGCCGCATTCCTCAGGTAAGAATATATATATATATATGTTTTTCTTTTAATGTTTTATCATTGTCTTTGTTATCTGTTTCTCATGAGGTGAGGTGGCCCTTAAGCGCTTAACTTGGTTGATCTCTTATTAACAGACCCCAGAGAGGACATTGGATGCACCCAATCTTGTGGATGACAACTGCCTCAACTTATTGGACTGGGGTAGCAGAAATATACTTTCAATTGCCCTGGGGAATACAGTGTATCTCTGGAATGCTTCGGATGGCTCTACCTCAGAACTTGTCACCATCGACCACGAAAATGGCCCAGTTACCAGTGTCAGCTGGGCCCCAGATGGTGACAAAATTGCTGTCGGCTTGAACAATTCTGAAGTGCAACTATGGGATTTGACTCGTAATAGCCTGGTCAGTGGTTTTCTCACTATGAAATTTTGTTTTTATAATCATCTCATGAAACACCTGTGTTGTGATTCCAATTTGGGTTGAATTTTTCATTGCAGCTAACGACTTTGAGAGGTGGCCACACATCTCGGGTTGGGTCTCTGGCATGGAACAATCACATCCTTACAACAGGAGGAATGGATGGAAGGATCGTGAATAGTGATATTATGAGAGTGGGATCTCCCACTGTTGAGACGTACAGGGGTCACACCCTGGAGGTCTGTGGGTTGAAATGGTCAGCATCCGGAAAGCAATTAGCTAGTGGAGGGAGTGATAACATCCTCCGCATTTGGGAAATGTCCATGGGATCTTCACTTCACCGGCTCGAAGAGCACAGAAACACTGTTAAAGCCCTTGCCTGGTGTCCCTTCCAGGAGGATTTGCTGGCTTCCAGTGGAGGTGATCGGACCATAAAGTTTTGGGACACACACACTGGCGCGTGCTTAGACTCTCTCGATACCGGTTCCCAGGTCTCTGCTCTTCTATGGAACAAGAATGAGAGAGAGTTGCTTAGCTCTCATGGATTTTCTCGCAATCAGCTCACTCTCTGGAAGTACCCTTCAATGGTAACGATTGCAGAGCTGACTGGTCATGATTCTAGAGTGCTTTTCATGGCCCAGGTACGTTTGCAAATTCAGTACTTTCTGGTTCTAGAAACTGCATTTCTGCATTCACTGCTTTCTGATGAGTTTTAGATCCTCAAGTAGTAACGTTGTCTCTTTCCTGTCAGAGTCCGGATGGTTGGACTGTAGTATCGGCGGCAGGGGAAAAACTCATGTTGTGGAACGTGTTTGGTCTTCCAGAGCTTGCTAAACCAGCTCAAACGGCTAATCGAGTGCCTTTTGCTGGCTGGAATGGCATTCGCTGAGAGGAAACGTCACCACGGCTCAGCCTGCCAAGCCAACAAAACTCCGCCGATACATTCCTCAGGTAAGAATACATTTTATTTTTTTTTAATTCATGTTGTACAGCTTTTTGGTTAATGCCTAGTATTGAGGGAATGTGGATAAATATGGTGGGGTAAAGCGGCTCATTTTATGGCTATATTCTTGACATTGGACCAGGCTGTTGGTATATAGTACTGATGAATGTGCATTTCGAGTAGCCAAATTTGCTTTCAAAGGTATTACAACCTTCTAGTTGATGGTAAAATCTTGGTCTTTGCCTATTGTTGGGACGTACGATTGATGAGGCAAGCAGAGGCCGTCACCCCAAGGACCCACCGTGAAGTAAAGAAAGCATATTTCAAATTTTATTCAGTCGACTTTCATATCGTATAGCTTTAGAGTCGATGACTACAATTCAGTGCAGGTTAGTATGGTGGTGAAGTGGCTCATTCTTATAGCTATATTCTTGACATTGGACCAGGCTGTTGGTCTATTGTAATGATGAATGTGCATTGTGAGTAGCCGAATTTGCTTGCTCTTAATAATGTAGAATAATAAGGTCATAGCAGGCCTTCTAATGTCTATAAGAAACTGATTTTAGGATAATGAAATAGGTAATGCTGATCTTGAGGGAAGACTCTAGCTGGCAGAAGCCCACATGGAAGTGCGGAGAATATTGGCATTTTACCATGTCTGTCTACCCCTGTCTTTTCAATACATTAACCTTAGGGCTCTTAGGGTTTTATTAATCAATCGGTTTTGCTGCGATTATCTGACAAGTTCTTTGGTAGGGAACTTGCATGAGTGGTAACTTCTAATTGTGTTTAGACAGTTGGGTTTACTCCATGCAGCACATGCATCTTTCCTCCTTGAGTAATGAGCTCATTATGAAATTGTTGATGAACATCTCAATTTTTACCGCGTGTGTAGACAAAATTTATGGCCATGTGTTTCTTCATCCCTAATTAGAGAATTTCCACCAATCAGTCTTATGATTGGAGGTTACAAATAATATGCATTTCACTCATATTTACATTTAACCGAGTTTGCATGTGGATGATATTTATAACTTGTAACCCATTAATGAGAGGCATGGTTAGAGTAAAATATAGCCCTAAGTTCTATTGGTTAGCATTGTGGTTTTCTCATGAAAGAGGAAATCTTAGTAATGTAAATACATCATTCTAATACTTTTAAGCCTATTTGTCCATAATTAGTCATTCTCTTTATCTTATATGCAAGTGACACGGGCCAGGAGTTTCATATCCTTGGAACAACGCTGGGGATCGAATGACTGGTGCCGTCGAGCCCTTCCACACTCATAAACCTTGAAATGATGCTTGTTGGTGTCAAACATAGTGAATGAGCGATGCAGGGGGGAAGTCTCGTGTACAAACCGGTCGGGAGCCGATGCTGCTCTTCCGATGAGGCCATGGCAGGCCGAAACCAGTTGTCGTGCCTAATGTAGTTTGCTATCCGCTCGATACAAAGGATGCTCGAGATAAGCTGAGCATGGTATGACCCGATACGAGAGAGATATTCGCTTGAGTGTTCCATGAACGACTATAGAAAGAGGGTTGGCCTGGTCTTCCGTGACACGCCGGGCGCCCCACGGGCGGTTCCATGGCCAAGGAATCTCCGAGCCCGTGACACAAGTCTAATGAGTGTCCTCTTTCTTTTTAAGCATTAATTTTGTCATGATGATGGATAATCCTGACAATGTGTAACAGTTGAAGCCTCAGCAGCATATGTTGATGTCATATTCATGTTTATCAGGTTCCAAAGCCGATAAACTTTTTTTCTGGAGGCGCATTCAGATGAAAAAACTGTGAAGCAGATATTCTGCCTCATACTGTCCAAATTTGTTACCCGCCAAGCTGGTCAATCAGATAATGATTGGGCAAGTATGTGGCATGATATGCAATCATCGCGTGAGAAGGCATTTAGTTTTCTTGATGCAGATTATATGTTGATTGAATTTTGCAAAGGACTGCTGAAGGCTGGCAAGTTCTCTCTTGCTAGAAATTACTTGAAGGGTGCAATTACAGTTGCTTTGGCACCAGAAAAGGCCGAGAACCTCGTTATTCAAGCAGCTAGAGAGTATTTTTTCTCTGCATCCGCTCTCACTTTGTTATCTGTTTCTCAGGAGGTGGCCTTTAAGCGCTTAACTTGGCCAAGAGGACATTAGATGCTCCCGATCTTGTGGACAACTAGTACCTCCACATTTGGGAGGGGTCCATGGCATCTTCCAATTCAATGGTAAAGATTGCAGAGCTGACGGGTCATACTTCCAGAGTGCTTCATGGCCCAGGTGCCTTTGCAAATTCTAATTTCTGGTTCTGGGAATTGCATTTCTAAAAAGATACAAGGGAACGAGGAACATATCCTGATTCTCAACTCTGCAATCTCATTTTTAGTTGGCCAGTTAAACATATAACCGGCACAAATGGTGTACCGATGTTGATACATATTCTTAAAACAAATAGTTTTGTCTATTTTGTGGTAATCTAGCCATGTGGGATTGACTTAGTCTTGAGGATGGACACGTTGCAGATGACGTGTTTGATTTTCAAATCATCAAAAGTAAGTAATGTCCTGTTTGGCATCCACCGGGGCTCGGTCACGTCTTACTTATTTTATGAGTTAGTGTATATTTCTTAGGCTCAGGTTTTATCTATCTAAAGTGTCTTTCTTGTCATAAAGAGAAGTGAAATTTAATTAATTGTAATTAAATGATCTGAATTTTCCTTATCACAGGTACGAGTTATTTGTTGGCCAACCTTCATTCTGTAGTAATACAGTATATGCTCTCATTCGACACATTGTTAAGGTAATCATGTTAGTATTTGTGAAAGACTTACGCTAATGCTTGAAGCCATGTTACATACCTGGATCCAGTAGAATATCCTGACAAACATGGGTGCAAATTTCAAGAGCTTCTTGAAAGGTTTGCTCTCTGTAAGGTAGTCTACTGTTTGAAAATAGAAATGTCTCACCAATCATAATGTCATATTTAATATCCACTCCCCAGAATCTTCCAACCCCTAGCCTTACCATTGGGCCTTGGAATGTAGGCACCTCAGAATCGGCTGACTTGGCCTGCTCTCCTTGATCATCCATTTGTCAAAGAATGCTCCGTTGAAGAAGAAGCCGTGGTATTTTGCTATCTCTTCTGAAGTAGGAAGTCTGGGGCACTGTCATCTCACAAGAGAAATTTTTAGTGCCCTCCTCTATTCGTAAAAAGATCCTCAAATGTTAAAAGTTCTGTGAAAATCCATGTTTAATAGTTAGGTCCTATCCTGTCAAGAAGCGTATTCCATCGTGGACCTGTGAAACTAAATGGGCATCATCATTCTTATCATCTATGATTGGAGGAGATACATGCTCCTAATTCAGCAACGCGCATTTGCTCTCCTACAGAGGAGTTCCCTGGCTTTGCAAGTCCCAACGACATTGAAAAGAAAGGTAAAGTTCACTTTACCACAGTTGCTCTTGCGTCAGATAAGAGAAGCAACACAATAATTTCATGTCTTCCTGCAACTTTGTCTGCTCAATTTTGAAACTCTTAAGATAATAATAAGTGGGGTCTGAAATTTTGTTCTCAACGTACATATCTAGATTACATCACATTGTGGAAGATACTAAGATGATAAATTGAATGATAAGTGAAAAAACTCAGTTAATGTAAACGACACATAACATGATGGTGGAGTATTGCTTTTGGGAAAAACAAAGCAAAAAGACAACAAAAGGAAAATATTTGAAAATCGCTACGCTATACTTACCCTAGAGAAGAGTTACCTGCATTTGTACCCTTTCTGTGCATCAAAAACTCACTCGCAGTAGCCGAATGAGTTCTCAATGTATGTTGACATAATCGCTTGAAGGCCTAAGCAACAGGTGCAGAGCTAGAATTTGCTTGGAGAATACTTGTTGCTCTCGTCAAGCATATACTCTTCAACTTTTCATGGTGTGTTCACTGTCAGCTATATGTCATTTGTTTGAGGGTCCAAATAATCATCTAAGCCCATTATTTATGTTTTTTTTTTTTTTTTTTTGGTGCGACTTAGGCCCAGGATTTTGAGAAGCTGCCTTTGGGAGTGAATGACTGTCCTTTAAGTTTTGGCAACTGAATTAATATTTCAACTTGCTTTTCGTTAGCAAATACTTCAACCATCTGATTGCAACAGTATTTTGATGTTCAGGTTGTCAAGCACTCGACAAGCTAGTGAACAACTCCCGTACAGTCAAAGGTGCAAAAGCAATCCGTCAAGATATTGAAGCATTGGCCGTTATTTGGCTATGATGTGAACATCGAGCCCCATCGAGGAGGAGGTGCTAGGGATCCATTATCCTATTCGCTAGGCCCCATCACTCGAGCGAAAGCAAAGAAATTCAAGCAAGCTGTCGGCGTCATGGTTCAGAATCTTTGGAATAGAGACAATATGGATTCAAGACTTAAAGATTCTGAAGCTCCTTGACGCAACAATATCACTTTTGGTTCCAATGACTTCGTGACGCTTGGAAATGGGCCACCGATCAATACACACTACTTTAGTAGTAATTGACGACGTTTTTTAGCGATTCGGAATCATTTAGACGGACTTTTAGGCTTTTTTTTCTATTTTTAGGCGAATTTTCATTAATTATGGATATTTTTGTAATTTTGTCTTATTAGGGCTAGCATCCTATATAAGGGAGCTTATAGGTTTCTGATAACTCAACTTTGATTCAAAATATTATACAGAGAGGTTTTCTTCTTTGAGTTCTCTTGAGAACTAGATCTTATCAAGGCTCCCTTGTGGCGATCGAATTCAACTTATCGAGCAAGATCGCGAATTCTCTTATTCGTGGCGTTATAGCGTTGATTAGTTGACACGGATTCGTCAACATGTCACGTTCATACCGAAATTACCAATCACATGTTCGATTGGGGGTTGAAGTTAGCAAATTTGCAACTCCTAGATCTTCGTAGAACGATCACCTTCAGCAACGATTCACATCATTTGGTATCGGAGCTGGTTCTACAAGATCAAGTTATCTTACTTTTACTGTTTTTCGTTCAACAATCTAGGGTTTATAGAATTAGAGATTCGTTGTTAATCGAATTAGAGTTTTGAATCTGTTCTTGCTGCATTTTCAATTTTGAATGAGGGTTTTCGGTCCTAAGGTTTCGTATTGTATTTGAGTTTGTAAAAAAAAAGGTGCAAAAGCAAAAAAAAAAAAAAAAAAAAAAAAAAAAGAAAACAAAGACAAACAAAAAAAAGTTTCGGTAAAAAAAAAAAAAAAAGGGCCGAACAAAAAAAAATCAAGAAGGCGACTCGTTTGTTAGTTGGACCGAATTGAAGTTTCAACAATAAAAATTGAGTTTGAAATTTGAAAATTAGCAAAAGTTGTTGGATTGCTGAATTGAGCGGTATATTGCCGGATTGATTTCTGATCTTGCTTGGTGGTTTAGTCAACTATTGTGAGGAGCTTGAGAAACTGGATTTAGTCCGATAAAGAGTTTGTGAGAAAGAAACGAGAGATAAAATGCAAGAGTGTGTGAGCTTAATTGAGAGAAGAAAAAGCCGAAATTAAGTTAAACACGAGAGGAGTGATAAACACCTTCAACGAAACACGTGAGAGAGTGTTTGGTGAGGTTTCTTTATCTCTAACGTTTTTCTTGCGGGTTTAAGTTATGGCGGGTGATCAAGAAAGCGTGAATTAGAATGAGGATAGTTCCAAACAAAGGGATAAAGCGATTTTAGCAGGCATCCAGCGGTTGGGCTTACAACTTGAAGCACTTAGCAATCGAGTTGTGAGGTGTGAGACGAGACTCGATGGTGATCGAGAGCCACCACAAGGGAGGCTACAAAATTAGCAAGATGAGCCTAGGGAACAACCTAGATGGCAACGGCAATTTGAAGATGAATATGTATCCAATATAGAAGATGATCGAGATGGCGGGTTTGGGAGGAGGAACAGACGTCGAGGATTTGGAAATCAAGAAGATGATGAACTTGGTAACATCAAAATGAAGATTCCATCTCTCCAAGGAAAGAATGATCCCGATGCATATCTAAATTGGGAAAAACGAATGGGGATGGTATTTGACTACCAACGATATTCGAAGCTCAAGAAGGTAAAAATTACAACTGTTGAATTCACTGATTATGCTATTATATGGTGGGATTAACTTGTGACTAGCGGGAGACGTAATGGTGAGGGCCCGATAGAAACGTGGGATGACATGAAAGCGGTAATGAGGAGGCGCTTTATACCAAGTCATTACTACCGAGACTTGCTCCCCAAGCTGCAGAATCTCACACAAGGCAATAGGAGCGTGGAAGAGTATCATAAAGACATGGAGATTGCCATGATCCGTGCTAATGTGGTAGAGGATCGTAAGGCTACAATGTCACGATTCTTGAGTGGCTTGAGCCGAGATATAGCAAGAGTGGTAGAGCTGCAACATTATGTTGAGTTGGAAGAATTGATGGGTAAAGCTATCAAAGTTGAGAGGCAATTGAAGATGGACCGAAATTACAAGAGCAATGGAGGTTCAAGTTCGAATTGGAAGCCCAATTGGAAGGGAAACAACTCTAAGGCTGAAACTTCAAAGGAGAAGGAGAAGGACGGCAGAGTTGGTTCGAATCCGACTTCGAGTAAAACTGAAAATCCTAACACTAGAACTCGTGAAATAAAATGTTTCAAGTGTTTAGGCGGGGGTCATATCGTAAATCAGTGTCTTAATAGGAGGGTGATGATAATGACTAGACCTAGAGATGTTCAATCCGAAAGTGACAGGGAAGAAGAGGATGTTGAGATGCCACCGTTAGAAGACTGTAGCGATGTTGAGATGCTTGTCAAACGTGAATTGATGGTGGTTAGGCGTTCTCTGAGTGTTCAAGTTAAGGAGGATGAGCATCACCAACAACAAGATAATCTGTTCCATACAAGATGCTTGGTGAATGGTAAGATTTGTAGTTTGATTGTTGATGGGGGTAGTTACACGAATGTAGCAAGTTGTACCATGGCAGAGAAGCTTGGATTAAGGACTGAAAAATACCCTAGACCATATAGATTGCAGTGGTTAAATGATAGTGGAGAAATGAAGATGTCAAAGCAAGTTCGAGTCCCATTTGAGATAGGGAGATATAAAGACGATGTGATATGTGATGTTGTACCTATGCAAGCGGATCATCTTTTACTTGGTAGGCCATGGCAGTATGATCCGAAAGTACATCATGACGGGTACACCAATCGATATTCGTTGGTAATGAATTAGAAGACTTACACTTTGGTACCGATGACACCTACCGAGGTCCATGAAGATCAACAGAAACTACAACGTGAAGTCAAGAGGAAGAGAAAAGAAGATTTTAAGAAGCAAGGAAAAGCAGTGGCTGAAAAGAGTGGAGTGGTAAAAGCCGAGGGAAAAGGAGAAAGGAAAGAAAAGAGGGAAAAGAATTTTTTTGCAAAATCGAGTGAAGTGAGGAGAGCTTTACTTCTGGATCGACCGATACTTATACTTTTGTACAAAGAGGCATTGTTTCTTGCTAACAAACTTGATCCAAGTTTGTCTAGTTCTGTCGTGTCTTTATTGCGGGGATTAAAAGATGTCTTTCCTAATGAGATTCCCGGAGGTCTACCACCGATTCAAGGCATAGAGCATCAAATTGATTTGATTCCTAGTGTACCATTACCTAACCGATCTGCATGTCGAAGTAATCCCGAGGAGACAAAGGAACTTCAGCGGCAAGTTAATGGTTCGCTTCGGGGTAACAAATTCTCCGATGTATTCTTCTGATTTTGTTCTTTTACTATTATATTTTGCCAATGTGGATAGTTTGCTTGGCTTATTTTTCTAGAATCGGGGTACAATTCCTATCACTTAAGGGGAGAACACAATGAGAATGAAGAAGATGAGGAACATAGAGAAGAGAAAGAAAAGGGAAGCAAAATAAAGTAAAATGTAGAATGGGACCCACGTTTTACTTTAGTTATTGTCAATGAGTATAAAGTGCTAAAAAAGTGAGACCCATGAATGATACTATAGTTAAAACACTATTTTGGGGAGTGCTATAGGTCAAAGGGGGAGCAGAAAAATTTCGATCCTAATTTATTTGTGTAGGCTTATCATCACTTTTGCCTTTGGAAACCCTTCAATCTTTGAAATAAAAATAAATGCATTTCTACCCACGATAAAATTGTCTCTCCTAATTAAATAGCCAACAATCAACGATCTAACGATTAATAATGATCATCAATGAACAACTGAAAAGCACGTCGGTTCTCCAACAGTTCGACAATTTTGCCATGGTTTTCCACGACATTGTAGAAAAGGTCTGAAAGGTATACAATTAACGTCGAAAAAAATCAATTATCTTAGTTTAACGTTTTAAGATTTCTCTTTTTCTTTTCGTTTTTAATGAAAAAAGCTCGTACGTCCGACTGTTTTTGATTCTTTATGAAATAGTTACTGCCACTTTGCTCTTCTACTCTAGGTACAAAATTTAAATCGAAAATCCTTAAAAGCTTAAACTTGCTCGACGATTGCGACGTAACATGCCCAATGGAAAAATAAATAAATGAAACAGAAAGTGACTTGACATAAAATAATAGAAAATGGATATAGGTTGCATCTTCAAGGTCAGAGGAAGCATATGTTGCCGCGTGTTTCACATTTTTTGTCCTTTTGCCCGTGTCTGGATGTCCTTATCTAAATAATGCTCAATAAATTAAGATCGATTTAACAAACTCCTTCACAAAGGGAAGCTTAGACTTTTTGCAAAAAATTAGATGATATTTGAAAGAGCATTTTCCTTTAATTACAAAAGTATGGACTATTTTTTTGACCTTTTCTATGTTTAGATTCGACACATTATTACAACGAAGTAAAACGTAAAAGTGAGAAAGAGAAATCAATAGATGAGATTTTATCACGATTCACCTTGAAACTAAGGTTGCGTTCAGTAGAGTATTCCATTATAATTAGCACATCGCAATTCTCTCGTTACATCACTCAGTTACAAGCAAAAAAGAGTATACACAACGATAGCTATTCTTGGGCTTAAACTCAAATTAGCAATGAATAAATATGTGCTCAATTTATAAAAGCCCTCTGGCAGCTCGGGGGCGCTGCCCCGACAACCCTTGCCGAGGCAACTCCTCCGATCCCACTAGCTCATCGGGTAATAGAACCCCTATGCTTTCCTGTTGATAGAGAATATAAACCACACTCTAATATTGACAATGAAAATTTGAAAATTAAGGAGTGGGTGTTGAAATAAATTTTGAGTTTAGCATACACTGGAGGTTTAAAGAATTACACAGGCGACTATATTCACCATCGAATGAAGAGAGTGGGTAGTTATAATCCTAAGTGGTACGGCATTAGCGAGTATGTCTAATATTTACATTTGATTTATCTAGAATATCCAATGTTTATTTTGCATTGGACAACTATAACTATTAAACTATCGTACGATTGAAAAATCAATATATCTAAACCGTAGAACTTCCTTTTGAGAATAGTTTGCAAAACTTGTGTTGGCCATATTTCTTCTTAAATAAACACGACGACTCTAATTTTGTTCCTACTATTCCTGAATTGTCTCTGCTGGATAATTAGGGAGCAAAAAGATTTTGCATCAATGCACACGTGGTTTTGTTTTAGAAAATTTCCAGGTCGGATTATTCATTTTGTTTCTAGGTACATAACGGCCGTCGGACATAGAGTACGGTCGCCTTGAGAAGGTAACCACGCTTTTTGATTTCTAACTCGTGTTGTGGAGAACCTAAGAGCAATGTCGCGAGGGATAATATAAAGGGGAGTGTATAGTATGGGTGTTATACTTTTCGTGCGACACTCATTTAAGAAAAGTACTAAAAAAGCCCTAAACCTTTCAATCGGACCGATTTAATTCTGAACCTTTTGCATTTATACTAATTTAATCCATCCGGTCGAAAATCGCCGATGTGGATGCCATTCATCCTATGTGGCGTGATCGATGCTAACGTGTACATTATGTAATAATAATTTTTTCTCTTTTTTTTTTTCACTTTGACTTTGGCCAACATGGATCACTCGCAACCCCCATCGGCCATTGGGCGAGAGTGGCCTTGCCCACGGCGGTGAGGGCCTTCGCAGCCCCGCCCGTCACAAGCGAGACAACCTCGCTAGTAGTCATCTAGGTTAGCTTGGCTCTCCCAGCGGCGGGTGAGGCCTGGCTACCCTCTCCCAGTAGCCATGAGGGTTGCTGGCAATCCTCATTGGCTAAAGCTAAAATGGAAAAAAAGAACTAACAAAAATAATTTTTTTGAAAAAATATATGTTTAAAATATATCAATAAAAAGAAATACTATGTCACATAAGATGGCTAGTGTCCACATTAATGATTTTCGGCCAAAATTGGCCGGATGGACCGAATTGGTACCAATGCAAAATATTTAGGACTAAATTGATCTAATTCAAAGTTTTAGTACTGAATTAGTATATGTTTAGGACTTTTTTGATACATTTCCACACCCATTTGAGTGTCACAAGTTTTTTTTTTTTTCAATCACTTGAGTGCCACATTTTAATGCCATAACTTTTTGGAAATGTTCACCGCAAATGTCATGTCACATTGGATTTTTGTCACTTAGGTAAATATTTTTTAAAAAGTTGTGATATTCAAGTGATTGATTATCGACAAAAAAAGTGATGAATTGAAAATTATAACTCTTAAATAAACATTCATAAGTCATGACACTCATGTGGTTGAAAAAAAAAATTGTGACACTCAAGTAAATGCCATATAAAATTCACGGCGCTTATGAGGTTTTTAAAAACATGACATAAGATGTTAGCGCGTTAATTAATTAGGATGAATCTTCGTATTTTTGTCCATGATTCTAAGCTCTTGAAGGCATGGATAGAGGTTGGCGCTCGACAATGACAATGTGACAATGATTATAATTTATCGTACATAGGAATGCGTCGCACATTCTTCTCGTGCTGCCCAACACAAAACATGCACTTGCCCTTCCCTTCAATATCAACCACTCATAATTTGTGTTGATATGTGTGGCGATTATAATTAGAGAATAAAAATAAAAATAAGCGACCGTCATTGATATCTTTTCATGTTATGCGCATGATTATTGGAATCGGCGAGAACTGTATATTCTATTTATGCGTAGAAATATAAAAGAAATTGTCCCTTCCATGTGGGGTTTGTTACTTTGTATTTCTGTAGTTCACACGGTTTTCACATGTTATATGAAACAATGTAATCTATGCCCCACAAATGTAATAAATATGCCTGTGGTTAGATTTCCGAATTTCTAGGAGTCCATGAATTATGTGTTCTCCCACGATGAAGGGGGCTCAACTCGCATGTGCAGTTGGCATACTTCGACATGGTCGCGGTGAACCCATCCTAGGAAGACCTCTTCGAAGGTCGGTCCGTGGCTTGGTCGCACATGATCCGGTGGGATGATGCGATCGCCGGCTTCGGAGGGGCCATAACTCAAACATTCCGTGACGGGAGTGTCAGCTGATCACTCGTTCTCGCCGTTTATTTTCTTATAGTAAGTTCTGGACAGTGATTCCTTCACAAAAGTGACAGCCCTACCTTCTGTCCGGCCGATCATTCTGCTGGCTTGGTCAACTAAAACGCGTATTACCCATGCAGGGGATCAAGCTTTCTACTTATAGAGAGAGCTACTAATGCTGGGAAAAAGCTTCCACAAGTGCAATCATGAAGTGATGGAAGGAAACTGTTTTGTCAAGTTGGTCACGTTGCGGGGGAGTGCAGTGCGGTGGACCTAGGGTTTATATCGTGTGGGCTCAGCATATATTTTCTCGTTTTGCTCCACTTTCTTGCGGCGCGATCCGAAGGCATTTTCCACATTTTCATCTGTTCCCTCCCTCCTTTAACCGCGGATTGCTGAAAGGGAAACTTCCCCACTTTTTTTCTTGGGAGATTGCAAGTTTGGAAGAAACAAAGCAAGGGTCAAAACAACCGACTGCAATGTACCTCCTCAAACGAGAAGGCACATCTTCTTCCCTTTTCCAAGAGGCGGAAAAGAAGTCGAACAGATCGAAGTCGACTTGTCGGTTGTCATGACGCGACAGAGTCGAATACCATGACTTCAAAAGAGAAGAACGATATCGATCATGTGGGTATGTTTTCCTTCGTAAAAGAACTAGTCGAGATGACAAGCATATTGAGGAAGAATTTTAGTGTACGATGAAAAAGAAAAGAATCTGTATACCTTAATGGATAATCTTCGCTGTGGGGTTTGGTAATTAGAGGAAATGGAATCTCCGCTTCAGCTTCTCAGCTTCCCCCTTTCCATGGTGATATTTGACGTGCACTTTCTTGAAATTAATAAGCCTTCCTGAATAGGAACTCCTCCTTTTCTAGGAAGAAATATCCGGCTTGTTCCCATATTTATATGCACCCTCTATTTCTATCTCTATGTCTAACGCGCCGCTAGCATTACAATATCACGGTGAAATACTAGGCATAAAATTAGAGGTAGTCTCATCATTATTGCTGATATATTTCTTGTCATTCATAACACTTGCAGTTAAGATTGCACCGTTATACTGTTATAATGTTAACTTCTCAAATCCCTTAATAAAATCACTAAAAGGCAGTTTAGGGGTGTCGAGAGACTTATCTACTTGGACGCTAACCATGTCAAAGGCAATATAGGAACGAAGACATGTAAAACTCTGATACTACTATAGCTGCCCATATCAAGGCGATGTGGGACTAGGGACACCACCGCAAGCAGCTCCATCCGAGCATCGGCACGTTGTTGTTCGCTTTGATTGTGGCTCATCGTGCCTATACACGGCTTTTAAAGCACATGGAACTAGTTTACGTTTGCACGGAGCTTATCAGCCATCCCATAACTAGACATCATGGATCAAGGTATATCTGAAATCATATATTATTCTTTTTTTAGTCCCATGATAGTTCTATGTTATGGCACAATTAAGTTTTTGCTATCCAAAAAGTCTAGTAGGAGCCGCACCTTCTCCGAACTCCCTCGGCTCCGACCATCACTCTAGCACCATTGTTGGATTGCGTATGGACATAGTCCATCCACGAACTGCACTTATATCGAAGGGGCGTTGGTCTGATACCATTTGTAAAAGCCTACCCAATTTACTCTAAGTGAACACACAAGTTGGGTGATCATTTGAGGTGGATCTTAAGGATATATACATCAAATGTGAGACTTAGGGTGCCATAGTATCATAAAAAAATATGAAACTCGCGGAAGAGAAAAATACGAAATTTTTGTATACAACAATAAAGAGTACACGAGCCTATTTATGAACTTTATTAGATAGATTATCTAAGGCAACGTTTATGCACAATCAAAATTGGATATACTCGCAATTCTAAGAGGTACGACAAATGAAGACAAATATTAGAGGAAAACATGCTCCAGAAAATATCTCTGACATGAACACGCTGAATATTCATCGTACCGTGAACAGTAGACATCATCTCGTACCCACGTACTGTATACGGACGTGGGCATTTCATGGCTAGCATTCTGAACAAAGGACGAGATAGGAAAAGTGGGAGAAAGTCGGCCACTGCTTCCTTCACTCGTGAAGAGGGAAATGCTTTTCTGATTTTTATTTTTTTTATAGTATTGACAGTGATATTTTATCGTATATTCACATATCATCATCGCGTATTTTGGCATAAAATACTAATTAATTGAAAAATCATGGGATCAGAAATAATGACGGTATTGTTAGATCATCATGTAGCAGCTCCCTAAAGAAAACTGTTCACTAACAAATATACACCTTCCATGTATATAAAACTCCATAAAAAAAAAGGAAAAAGCCACCAAAAATCCTAAACTATGCCCGTTGTGACACATTTACCCCAAACTTTTATTTGGGACACAAAAAACCCTAAACTTATATGCATGTGACACATTTACCCCAAACTTGTGCTTGTGTGACACATTTACCCCAAACTTTTTGTTGTGACACTAAAAACTCCAAACTTATATTCGTGTGACACATTTACCTCAAATTTTTGAAGTAAATGTGTCGCACGAATATAAGTTTAGGATTTTCAATGTCACAAAAAAATATTTTGGGGTAAATATGTCACACGGGTATAAGTTTAGGGTTTTCAATGTCACAAGAAAAAATTTGGGGTAAATGTGTCACATGAGTAAAAGTTTGGGATTTTTTGTGTTACAAAAAAAAGTTTAGGGTAAATGTGTCACAATTAGCATAGTTCGGGGTTTTTTGTGGTTTTTTCCCTAAAAAAAATTATCTAATTAATCCTAAATTTATTTTATGGATATCAATTCAGTCTTAAACTTTTCAATCTTTAATCTAGTTCTAATCATTTGCGTGAAATTCTAATAAAGTCGTTCCGATCAATTTACGTCGAAAATTGCTGACGCGGAAGGATTGCCCTATGTGGCACACCGCCAGATTAGAGATTTTTGTCGAAAATAGGCCGGAAGGACTACATCAAAATTTCCTCGATGATTTATGATTGAATTTGCATTGAGCTCCAATCTGGTCCCCCAACCGCTTAAACCCACAATGATTCCTCGTACGTATTTACACTCGCGTGCATGTGGAACGTGTGGATGCATGCCCTATTGTGTCTTCTCTCTTCTTTCGAAATGTTTCCGTTCTGGCGCTTCTCTTCCCCTTCTCTCGCTCATTCCCTACTCCAAACACGACCAGAGCCTTCAATTCCTCTAAGCAAATTTCAAGAGACAGCTCGAGTAAGAGCCGACTTCCAAGAACCAATATAAGATATCCCGTCGCCGAAGGGCAGCTTTATTGCTTCGCCCGACACAATTTGATACACGCCTGAGCATCGCGTTTATGTCAATGATCCGAGCCCAGGTGCTGGGATCTCGCGCTCGACTTTTGTGGACTCAGGCCTAGGTGCCGAGGCATCGAGCATGAGCACGGGTTTCGGGCTTGACCTTGATGGACATGGGCACGCGCTCCGGGGCCTCGATGGACCAAGGCCTGACCACCAGAGACCTGGTCTTGGACGCCGGGAACCACCGTTGGGGCTCCCGTGCCTAACTGTAGAGTTTCAAGTTTAAGCGTATATACCTAGTCATATTGTGAGAAGTGATTTTCGATTTTTCAATGAGAAAATTATTTTCTTGAATTTAAGCATAACTTCTCGAACTTGGAAAATATTTTTCATTTTCTACAAAACAGACGGAGCATTTTTACATAACACATATAATACACAATTCCCTCGGCCCCAAAAGCGCCAATATTCTCAAGTGATTCGTACCATGACATCAAACAAATGGCGAGACGAATTTCGCGATATGAGATCTCAAGGATGATACGGACATCGAACCAATACAACGGCATTATCCAAGAAGGGGGAAAAAAACAGGTTGCTTGCAAAATAATGTATGCTCTATTTCATCTCACTTCCAGTCAAAAATGGTGAAGGGAAATCTTTCCTTTAGTTTCTTCTTTCACTGTCAATGAATATTGGAGATTGTTAAGGAAGGGAGACCCTTCAGGTAAGTTGCATTATTTACACTTATGTCCGGTGCTGGTCCTATCGCATTAACTTGATCATCGGCAGTGCATGCTTAGCATCTTTTTGGCCGTTGACTTGAAAGGACACGTGGAGCTGACGAAGCCGTTCACCAGGTGGAGATAAGTCTTGAGCTCGTGACACGTGGCCATGTTCCCTTCTCGGAGGTAGGGAGATTCTCTGCTGCTTAGCCTCAGCTCCTGTCCCACGTCGGCGTACACCCAGCGCGCGTCCTGCACGCTCTTCTGAAACCACCGTGGCATACCCGCCACGTAGATCGACCTCTCGTCTGCCGATGTGTCGCCGTCTTCGACGACGAAGCCCGGTAACCTGGTGACTAGATCGTCGGAGTTGACTATGCGTAGGATCTTGGTCCCGCTTTTCTCCAGGTGGCGCCGGAAGCTCCGGTTCCCCACTCGTGGCCCGCCGAAGGACATGACGGTCACCATCGGGGCCCCCTCCAGAGTGGAGCTGATGTCGTAGGCAGCCAGCGTGGCGAGGGCAGCGCCGAGGCTGTGCCCCGTGATGGTCAGGCTGAGCGGCTCGTTGCCGTAGGTCTCGATGACCCGCGCGATCTCCTCCCTTATCGTCTCCCGTAGGCTTGGGAAATTGGCGGTCCTCGAAGTGTATAGCCTCAGGAACCCGCTCTCCACCATCGGCGTGTCGTCCTCGGTCCTGTCGTGATGGTCATGGAGGCACGTCAAGGTGGCGCGCAGGTTCTCGATCCACTCGAGGCACGTGCTCGTGCCGCGGAGGGCGATCACCACGTCGCGCCTCCCGAGGCGCTGGATCTCACTTCGGTCCTGGCAGACGGCCACGTAGCCGATCCAGCTGGACCGGGTGGACATCCAGCCGGGAGCCATCCCGGCCCAGCGGGGCAGCTGGACCCCGCACGTGGCGCGCAGGTTCCTCGTGAGCCGGTACCCAGTCTCGGGAATACCCGAGTGGGCCAGGAGCGAGCTCCGTGGGTACTTGCAGGTGCCGTAGGTCGGGGAAGAGGGGTCAAAGTCAAAGGAGCGGTAGGCGGCCTCGACGAACTCCCCATAGCGGAGGATCTCGAGGCGGAGGGTGTGGTCGAGCGGGTCGAGGAGGCCCTCCCAGTCGTTGCGTCCCTGATACTCCATCCATTTCTTGCCGATCTTGGCGGGTTGGGGATCGGCCATGCAGACGCAGTATTTGTCCCGGAACAGGGTGCTCCGGGAGGAGCCGGTCTTGCTGATTCGGACGATCGGTTTGCAAGTGAAAGAGCGAAGGCCGGTAAAGTTGTCCGAATTAGAGGGAGGAGCGAGTGGATGAGGAGTTCGTACGAGGAGACTCATGTTCGGATGAGTGAGTGAGCGAGTGAGTGAGTGCGCGCGTGTAGGTTCTTTAAGGTTTGAGTCGGGCGGGACGAGATTGGCTTTGGATTGGTGGGTGAAGGGAAGTGAAGTGGAGTGGAGGTTTTATAGTCAGCGCTCATGAGCAAGAGTCGGAGAGCAAAACCAAGTAAAAGCAAAGGAAAGAGAGCAGGAAAAGAATGTGGGTGGAAACTGGGGTATGTGGACGGCAGGGAGTGAAGTTGAAGGAAGGAATAGAGAGAGAGAGAGAGAACTCACATAAAAAAGAACAAGAGAGGAAGAGAATTTGGTCTTCTGGTTAATGATTTTCCGGACCCATATAAAAATTTGCTAGCTTTATGGTTAAAGGAAGAATCCAAGTCATAATCTGCGAAACCGGGCCGAATATGGAACCGCTTCGTACTTGATCGTACGATGAGTTGCTCCCGTGCAAAAACGTCGAAAGAGGAGTCTTACGTGACTAACCATCACGAGACATGCTAAAGTGATGTCATAATCCCCGATATTTTCATCGATTTGATGCGAGGATGATTAATTGAATAGGTTTTATCGTCACGTAGATCTGTCCAAACTGTGCAAGCGTTTACCCGCTAGGATTTTATCGGAGATTGGTGGGACCATAATTTTTTTCTTTTTGACATTGTTAACGAACAAAATCAAAGGATGTGATGATTGAAAAGAGGGTCCTTCCCCAATTATCAAAAGCGATGGGCTTGTCTTTCCAACCCAAAGTCTCACGTGGTCTTTGCTCGTGCGCGTTTTTCTATTCTTCCTTCGGTTTTCGTTTGCGGCAGTTGCTCCGATGGAGCCATACTTCCAAAAGCCGTTATTTCAAAGACCGCCTCTTCGACCAAAAAAAAAAAAGACCGCTTCCGGTATAAACTTGACTAGTGCGAGCCCATTTCATCTCGGCCATTATATATCATTTTCACATGAAGCTCCAAGGCAATGGTGGCCAGAGGCAGGTGTAGTGGTGGTGTGGCCTCAATTGCAGTCAACTGCGGGAGGAAGAGGAAAAAGAAAGGAAAGAAAGGAAAAATAAATGAGCATGAAAAATAGGTTTCCTCTGATTTAAGACTCGTTAAGGCTAGTCGGTCGATCATGTATGTGTGATAAATTTAAACGTACACCCTAAGTGTAAAGGCTCACTATTTTACAAGGGTATATTATATAAAGCCATAAACTTTCAATGCAAAATGTGATCAAGTACTGAATATTTCATAAAGTACAATCAATTTCTAAATAGCTTGAAATGTGTTCGATCAAGTTCTAACTTTGTCGGCATGCGATTTTCACTCGTCGAAAATTTGAGACATTTGAAATTCCAAATATTGAACATTGTTTCTACCACAATCAAATAACAAAGCACGTGGGTTTTGTCCATCACGAGTACTTAGCTCGATTATGACTATTAATTGAAATTAGAACTTGAATTTTTTTTTTTTTTTTTGCAAAATCTATCGATGGCAAAAAAAACCTCAAATTGTATCATCAATTTTAATATAAACCATAGAAGGAAAAATTTTAAAAAAATCTCCTAAATCTATTGTGATTGTACCAATTGAGTCCTAAATCTTTGTTTTTTTTTTTCCAATTGAGCTATAAATCTCCGGTATTTGTATCAATTCGGTCTATACAGTAAATTTTGGCTGCAAATCATTGACATTGACGTTGATCAACCTATGTGACAACACCGGTGCTAATATAGACAATTTTTTTGTGGCTGGCGAGGCTCGACCTTGCTGTCGCTAGGCGAGGTCTACCTCGCCAGCCGTTAGGCTAGCAAGGGTCGCCGGCCACAAAGAAAATAATAGAAAATAAAAAGGACAAAATAAAAAAAAATTAATAAAAATTGCCCACATCAATGTTTGGTAGAGCGACATAGGATGGATGGCATCCTTTTCTTTGATTTTCGACCAATTTTTGGTCGGATAGATCCGAGTTGGCACAAATGAGAAAGATTTAAAACTGAGGCACAAACAAATGTTATGACTGAATTGGTAAAAAAAGATTATTTAGGACTGGACCGGCAAAAGTGCAATAGGCTTATGACTTTTTTTTATAATTTTTTCAACCATAAGCAATTCATCAAAATTGATTAATTATTCACACATACTCAAATTAGAGAATGAAAAACCATTGGTATTATTTTAATATATTGATTAAAATCACCGAATTTGAAGCAGCATTATCGAGTTGCCAAAAAGCTAGAGTAGCTCAACTCTAATTCTCATTCAATAAAAAAGAAGATGATAAAAAGGGCAAATTAAACGATCGACCATGATTTACATAATTGTAAGCACCTAAGATTGATTATTGAATTTTGATTCAATTGAAGATTTTATGGTTTGGTTTAGGCTCCGCCTATTTCGAGGTGATTGATTTTGGAAACCATTTCCTAGAAATAATTATATATATATCATTTGAAATAATTAGTCAATAAAAGATACTTTCATTACCAGCGCCTTTTTAATGTCTAGACATTTGCACAAGAAATGATGAAAATATATTTCTTTTATTAATTTTCGTAAGAGATATAACCGATCACCTCATTTTTTGCGAAACAAGCATAGGCCTAGGGTCTTACTTAGAACTAGAATATTTCTTGATTCTGTCTCAGTTGAGTTATGTATTGTCAATCAATTCTCATGAAATAAGTCCCACAACCAATAACAACCATAAGCGGAGCCACGTTCTTTTTACGTGATTATGGCTGAAATCGTGCTTAATTTGACAGGGGTCTAAAACTTTAGTGATCCCACGCCCTGGTAATTCTAGGATTCGACTGCACAAATGTTAAACTTCTAGAATTTGATTGTACTTGATGCAAAAATTCAGGACTTTTGGTGGAATTCTTCTTGTTTTACTGTTATTGTTTTCTTGAGATTGAAGATTTGTATCTTTCATCTCAATTAATTACCATAAGTGCATTGCAAACCTCCCCGTTTATTTACATAAGTAAATCTCTCTCAACAAAATAGCGCATATAACTTCAGATTACTAGAGGTGAGCATCGATTCGGGAGACCTTAGAACCGGAGCAATCGTTTCCTAGCTAAATGGTTCTTTTTATAGTTTCTAGAGGTGTCCAATCTGTCTCCAACTTACCGACGCAAGCACATCAGGGAAACTTTTCCGGGACATGCATTGTTTGATCTCCACCTCCTTCAAAAAATTCAATTCTTTCAAGCCGTCGATGTTTCTCAATACTTTACAATAATGTAGCTAAAGATGCCATAGTTTTTTCATCTTTTATGGATCGTTGCTCTTGGTGGATTGAAATTAATGTTGTTGCTTTAACTTACATATTACTTGACTAAAGGGTGAGTTGACCCATAACTTTTGAGCATATAACCCATAATCTTGTTTAAATAATTTCTTTTGTTATCTAAAGCCTACTTTGTTTGAAGTTGTTTGAAATTTATTTTGATTTGCAGTTGAACTATGATGTTTCCCTCTTGTATCCAAATGAAATGAATGAAATGTTATTTTAACCAAATAAAAGGATGAGTTGGACACTTCCTAATTTACTTGATAGTAAATAAGGGGATCTTTTTCGTAAAGTGTGTCTTTTCAAGGAACGAAAAAGAAGAAAAAAATATTGGTTTCCGAGTAGACCTTGAAATCGAACAAGGTCGATAAGGTCTTTTCTAAGGTCTACGGGGTAGGTTCTAAGTTATAAAAATTGAGAACAGGTCCCGACAGAGTAGGATATAAGTTCCAGATATGAAATCAACACATTTTGAAATCGCTCACCGCTAAAGATTACTCTGAGTGGAATACAAGGTCACATTGTGATTCGAACGAGGGATCTATATCGCATAGGAAACAATTAAGTAATCCCTTGGGAATTAAAAATACAAAGTAGAGGTGTGAGGTTACTGTGGAGCGTTTCTTTCCAAGGATTATCCTTCATTCCATCTTTTTGGTCCTGACTTATTCTTTTGTTTTCCTTTAAAAATACAAGTCATAAATTTTTTAACAATTTACCAATTTAATCCTTTTTCCGGTCCTAGGCAATGCTAATATATTCAATTTTAATTTTTCTGTTCGAATTTTCTGAATTATTCTTTTGTTTTCCTTTTCTTTGCTTTCTTCTTTTCTTTTTCCTTTCATCCTCCACGGGTCACCAACAATGGCCGGCCATTGGCAAGGGCCGGCAAGGGTCATCTTGCCGCTCTTGCCGGCCTCTAGCAAGGGACGAGCGCACCGGGTGAGGGGATCATAGTCCACACCAGAGGTCGACAAGGTTGACCCTTGCCCAAGGCCTGCAAGGTTAGCCGTTGCCGAGGCCTAACAATCGACGAGAGGAAGAAGACAAAAAAAAATTAATTTTTTCTTTAAATTGCAAAAATCGACCAAGTTAGCTTCAGTCGTATCATGTAAAACGGTCAACATTGACTAGACCGTTACGTTAACGATTTGAACCGGAATAACTACATGGACAAATGATCATAAGGTTTGGGATTAAATTGGCTAAATTAAAAAGTGAGCAATAAATTAACATTCATAGAATAGATTGAAGACTTAGGCTACACGTGAAGAAATGGAAATCAAGCAAAGCGTCACGAATATTTCGCTCTGGTTAATATCCCAAAGTTATACGTATTTACCATTTAATTTACAATTTATGTACATAACTGGACTAACGAATAGGTTCTCCTCATCTTGATAATCATTTAATTATTAAGGGGTTGTTCATTGGTAGCCCCCTTCATGGATCTTCTTGATCTTGCGAAGTTTCTGAGAACTTGTCTACAAATTATGAAAGAGAAAAACTGGAACTTTACGAACAATAATAAATAAATAAATAAAACGAAGCTTTATGAAAAATAAAAATGATGAACAAAAAGGTGGGCAACTGTGGAATATAAAGTGAAAAAGCAACTGGCTTTCCGACCATTGTTGGAGTGCCTAGAAAAGAAAAGAGAACACTTAGCTCCTTAAACCTTATGCGTTGTTCATTTAGGAAAGTATCCCCTGCCGTCCTCCAAAGAATATGCAAAAATAGAGTGACAGAAAGTGATAAATATTATTCTCGCACACCCGCTAAATTTTTCAATTTAACACATCAACTTATACCGGCAAGGCAAATATATCCCCATTTTTTAAGTGGATGTGCTATGAATTTTGTTGTGCTTGTAAACTACATATAGAATTTTCGTCAAATGAGGTATTCAAATTTCATATTTATGATTTCTTTTCTTTCCACATCCGCATTGGTAACTAGGTCACTCCACGAGACCAAGAGTTTGGTTCACTTCGTGAACGAACCTCTGATATGTTTCATGCTATGCTGTCTAGTTGTGGCATACCTTGGTAAAGAGATGTTCTAGCTACTAGCATTTGGTGAGGCTGCGGTAGTGGGCTCGCTAAACCTTTGATTTGCAAGTTGCGGGTGGTGCACGGTACTTATGAATTAATCCGAACATTTTGTAATGAGAGTTGAATGCTTATGCTACACCTAAAGGGGATAACTAGCGCTGGTTGTTCTTTCCCTTTTTTTACTAATAAAAATGTTATTTATTATTATGAAAAAAGAAGAAGAAGTAATGCTCTTCCAGATAAAAAGCTTAGTATGATTATCAATTTTACCTTTTCAGGAAAATAAGAAATTAATGGTGGTTAACATTCCCAAAACAATAAGAATCTATCCTCCCACTAAATCTTAGGGTAGGAGACGATATATGTGTTTTCCTTTTTCTGAGGTAAGTTCGAATCTTGAATCGATTATGACAAGAAAGCACTTTTTTTTAGGTCGGACAAGAAAGCACTTGGAAGGCCAAGATGAAGTCAAAAAAAGACTTCCATAAAAGACTAAAAGTCACTCAATCACCGTTTGATCTAGCATATAGGACAAGAAAGATGCATTAATTATGTCAAGGATACCTAATTGAGTTGTTAAGGTCTCATACTGATTTGGCAAAATTCCTTCAGGTTCGAAGGAAAGAGACGATGATTTCTTTGAAACCTGATAATCCCGACATAGATAACCTATCTTCGACGGAATTACTCATGTGCTAATGTTAATCTCATCACAGTATATGAGGGGGAAAAAAAAGAAACAGGAGGTTAAGGAAACAATATTGTTGTTTGACAATCAAACGACAGAACCATGTATTACCTCAAATGGAAAACAACGCCAAGTCAACAATTTTTCGGTGAAAATTGCTTGAAAGGAATAAATTGAAATTCATGCAAAAAATTTTAGGATTGAATTGGAAAATTTAAGAAGTTTAACATTGAATTGTCATATTTGTAGGTTTAAAATTGATTGGATAATTTTTCCCACATTAAACTCAAGTGCACAATCTTTGAAAAGTGACGAGAAGTTATAGCATGATTTGTAAATCCTCCAGGTTAATATTATCTATATCGCTGAAGTTAATATTCTCTAACCCTTTCAATTTGACTAGTTAAATCCAATTCATCTATATAATTTTGTTAAGAAGTCACTACAACTTTTACAATTTATAAAATAATCTTTCTATTTTTTTCTTTTTATCCTTCTTGTTTTTTGCCAGTGGCCGGATGCTTGCCACTAGCCTTAGGCAATGGTTGGTGAGGGCCCCTCTAACAGATCTGGTGACAGTGAGGCCTGGTAAGCCTCACCTTGGCTTGGGCAAGGGTTGGCCCTGCCAAATCAAGCGAGGGTGGCCCTTACTAGGCCTTACTCTCTCCCAGGCGAGACCCGACAAGGCCGACCCTCGTTGCCCAATGCCTATGGCCAGTTGCTGGTTACTGACCACAACCAAAAAGAAATGGGAAAGAAAAAAGAATAAAAATAAATAAATTTAAGGAAAAACTCAAAAATTATTCACATCGAAGTCGGGCGTGTCACTAGGATGGCTAGCATCAATGTCATCAATTTATTGCCAAAATTGATTGAATGGAGTACACCGGCAAATTATCAAAATGTTTAAGATGCAATTGGTCAAATTAAAAGATTTAAAACTTAATTGATATAATTGTAATAAATATGGCACTTTCTTGATAATTTCCCTCATGTCTTTCCGCAAAGTGTAACAGCCAACCACCAATATGAGCATTAACGTAATGTCCCCTTTTTCTTACACCCTCCGTAATCAGAATCTGTTCATGATCCAAAAAGGAGGATAATCTCATCGATTACTTCTTTTACACGTTTGATTAATTAGAGATAATCTCCAATTCTCGACCTCGCTCACGTCCCGTACAAGTCATGTCCAAACTCCAAAAATCATCTTTTCGAGGCCCGCCTTGGATTATTAGTCTTTGGCAGATTCCTCTCCATCACTAGGCCATCGGATATCCAACTTTTGTTGAATTAGCAAATAAATAAACAAGATACTTTCTTCATAGCGATCATCATTGCTATCTTTTGCTAACGTCAGTTTAAAGATGACGGATTGATGTATATATTTATCTTCATTCGCCAATTCCTTGTCCACGTGGTAAAGTTACTCATAAAAGGCAATGGTCGAACATTCTGTCCACCTTCATACAAATGAGGATCGTTTCCTCAGATTTTCTTCTTCTTCTTCTTTTGTTTCTGGTTTTTTCCAACATAGATAAATTATTAAGGAAATAGTTTATGATTGGTGCTCCAACCCCTACTTCCCATTGATGCCCGAAAGACGATTCTCTACTTTCCGCGGTGTTCCGAATTATCGTATTGCGACACATGGCTATCTCATCTGGGATTTACCACACACGGCCAAAACACTAAAATCCTAACCCACCGACCCTTGACGGCCTCTACCTCTCTCCACACACCTAAGTATGTCAACGGTTCAATTCAGTTTCATTTTTTAAGAACACCGAATCGAGCTGAACCATTAAAAGTGAATTTGAACCAAGCAAAATCTCGCCCTGAACCGAATAGGAACTGAAACAAAATTTCAATTCGGTTCGATTCAATTCGATTTTTGATTTTTCCTTTTTCCTTTCTCAATTTTTATTTTCTTTTTTCCTTTTTTCTTTCTTTTCTTTTCTTTTTCCATTTTTTGGTGGTTGAGGTCACCAAGCCCTTTACGAGGGCCAATGAGAGGTCGAGGCCCTTTGCAGACGGGGCATCGCGAGCCCTCACAACCTCGTCACCTGCCACGAGGGCTTGAGCCACCCTCGCCTTCGTCTGCAAGGGGGCCATGACCCCTCGTTCGTGGCCATCGAGGGCTTCACGACCCTCGGTTAGGGGCCGGCGGAAGTTGCCGGCCCTCAACTAGTGGCCGGCGACTTCGCCAACTCTTAACTAACTAAAAAGGAAAAAAAAATTAACGAAAAAAAATAAAAATAAAAATAAAAAATAGAGATTTTCAATTCGGTTTGGTTAACTGAACCAAACCGAAATGAATTGAATGAAAAAAAATAATGATTATTTTTCAATTAACCGAATCGATAACTGAACTAAACAAAAATGTATAGATTTTTGGTTCGGTTAGTGGTTCGATTTAGTTTTTCGGTTCGGTTTTGACACCCCTACCATCTATCTAATGAAGGTTGTGATGTGTCACACTTCGTTAATTAAATCTCATCATAGCTGTCGAGATTTGAATATGTCCCTCGAGATTGGTGGTGGACTTATCAAACGGGTGAGTCAAGTCGAGTCATAAATTGTTCGACCCAAATTAACCCATTTAACTTATTTATGACCAATTTATTGCAATGTAAATCTAGTGACTTATACCCAACCTCACTCATAACCAACATGTATTCGACACGATCATATTGCTGAAATTTAGAAAAACTTATATCTAAATTGAGGTGAGAGTCTTGAATGAGTAAACACGAGATCGAATAAAGTCAAAAGAAAATGAAGAGAAAGTCATAGAGGTGATTGCGTTTAAGTAAGTTGTAAATCTATTTATGACTTATTTTAACACCAATGTTTTGTTTAAACCTTTTTATGGTCCATTTATCGAATATAACTAACATATATAACAACTCAACTCATTATATATGAATTAAAAAAACGATTCATAACTCATTTTGACAAGTTTATTGACGGTGAAGAACTAGATCTAGAGAAAAGAAGGGCCTCCCAGCCTACCTAGGCCCCCTCCTCCAAGTCTCTTGCCACCTTTGGTGCCACAATCATCAATGGCGACATGATGGAGCTTCGTGAGCGGCATCGAGCTCCATAACTCTTGGCAAGCTCGACGCGGCCAAGTAAAGCAAAGAATCTTTCGAAACGTCATCTAAGCTTTCTAGGTTGAGCTAGGATTTCCCTTTAACCATGCATGAGGCCTGCCAATTTGACCAAGAAAAAGTTGAATGATCCTAAATTCTTATGCATTGGACATTACTTGAATTATGTGTCGTCTTTTATGTCACCCGGTTTATTGGGTAATTGAGTAGCTTACGAAATATAAATCAAGTCAATCATGAAAAAAAGCAAATTATTGGCTACTAAACCTCACATCATATCTCTCAAGTACTGAGGTGGATCAAACGCATCGACATTGACCAAAAACCTACGGATTAATCGGCCGCGTCTTGTGTTTCTAGAAGTGGCGTGTTACTATGATGTCCTTTCCCACTAAATTACTTTTTACTGTTAGACCATAATATCTGATTTTTCTTTTTTTTTAAAAAAAAAACTGTTAGACCATTTTATCCATATGTCATCTCAAGGCTATAGCCATCGAAGGAACGTGCTTATCATTTGGTAATTTGGTGGGTTTGCTTTTTCCAATCTAAAGAGAAAATGGGGGATCGGTCATATCAAAATAAGGTACTTTTTGGCTCCCCAAAAATAATTCACATGATCTTTAGGTCATGAAAATCAATCCGAAAGAGTTGGCAAATGTAGCAAATTTTATTTTTCTAATTTGAATTTTTTATTTTATTTTTGAGAAATGAAATGAATCGATCATAAAAAGACCCATTAAAATGAGTCCAAAACACATTTTTAATCCCATATATAATTGGTGGAGTTGTTATATAGCTTAATTATATTCAATAAATTGATCATAAATGAGTTTAAATGTGATATTGGTGTTAAATGAATTATAAATGTGTTTACAACTTAGTTAGACCCAACCCACTTCAATGACTCTCTTTTTATTCGCTCTCGCCTTCGCTTGATCTTGCACTCACTCGCACCGCTCTCTCATCTCAGTTTAGATATGAGTTTTTTTAGATAAATTTCCTTAAATTGAGTTAAATATGAAAGTACTTTAGGAGGACGTGTCGAGCCGGGTATGAGTCGCTAGATTTTGTTATGCATGAAAATGAATTAAAATAGGTTAACTTAATTTATTTGGGTCGAATTATTTTTTATCCGACTCACCCATTTGATGGATCTAATCACAAGGTGGCATCAGTTGTGCTTGACCCTTTTTAAGTGCTGAGAGCCCACCCACTGAAGAAACATTGAGATATGAAACACGACATATTCATTCATAGGTGAGGGTATTCTATCCTTTGGAGATAATGTACTCCACCTCCGGTTGCCATTGCATATTTTTCATGTTTCCAATCTTATTGGGTTCGCGTGGAATCCTACCATGAGGCACGCACCTCCCTATTTTTTCATGTTTCCAATCATTTTGGGTTGAAGTGGACTCGGATAACCAGCCGGACACCTCCGCATTATAAATGAACAAGATCTGTCGCGACTGTTAAAATTCAATGAGTTCCATAAGTGGGAGTTGCATGCTCTAGCGTCGTGATGCATTAAGCTCGCATGGATCCGATGTACCCAGATGGGTTCTCCATGTTGAGTGAGGCGTGGGTGTTTAGGTTTGATGGAAAATTGGAACCCTTGGTTGTGAGCCTTAAAGTTGGATAGACAAGTCTTGCAATATTACAATTGACACGACATATGAAGCCAAAGTAAGATACGATAGATTTGCATTCAAGCATGTCATCCATTTCTCGTTTTCTTTATTGTCGTTCGCCTCCCTTATTTGTCTCCATCATCCATCTTATTGTTGTGTTATGTTAGCATACTTTGGTCTTGTACAACTGGATCGGTGTCGCGACCCTCCGTCGGTCGGTCCCGGCGGGGGCGAGGGTTAACGAGCCGATCCCCCTTTTATATATATTTTTTATGGGATCGCGGGTCTCTCCCAAGACCCATTACTCGAATCGCGATGTCGGGTAAAATTTTTCAAATATCGAAATTGACCTTGTGTGATCGGGTGGCATGTGCGATGTGTACATGCAATTTTGGAGTCGCCACCGATCCATTTACTGGAAGGTACGATCGGAAAACCTTACCGAGCGGTCGGGAGAAACCGTTCGGTTCCGCGAAAACCAGAGATTTTGGGTCCGGGGACTTGGTTACGCCAAATTTCATATTTGACGCCCTTTCGATTACCGATGTTGATTGTTTTTCTAACCTAGGAATTCATGCAGATGCAATATCGGGTGAGGTAGGTCCTAACAATTCTAAGTTTTCATGCGGATGGGAATTTTCTATCCTAATCAATCACAATCGGAAAAATTAATGCGCAATCAAAATCATTACAATCGATCAAATCAATCAATCAAGGTTTGATATGTCTAAAATGGCCCTATCGGCCCATACAAACATCAATTTTGGGTGTCGGGGTGATTTGGTAAAAATTTGGGGCAGAAGGCCCGGAAGGGTAGAATGGTCATTTTTGGGAGTTCGGGACCCGAAAATCGCAAAATTGGGGTCGGGCCAGTTGAATGTGGCCGTTTCCCATTTTTTTGTAATTTTATGGAATTTTTCTAATTTTTCCTATTTTTTGGAATTTTTATTTATTTTTCAAAAATATTGGGAATTTTCCGGATCGATGTGAATCAACCCTCGAAGTCTCAAAAATTTTCGATCCAGACTTTATGAGTCCCGAATCGATCTACAAATTTTTAGAAATTTTTTTGCGAAAATCCGGGAATTTTTGTGAATTTTCTAAGTATTTTTGCAATTTTTTTGGATTTTTGGAAATTTCTTTTATTTTTTATTATTTTTTATTAAAGAACCGGACTGAGTCAACCCGGTCTGACCGCCTATGACCCGCTCAGACCCTAAAAAAAAAAAAAAAAAAAAAAAAAAAAAAAAAAAAAAAACCGACACCGTACTCTATTTTCTATTTATTTTTTATTTTCTTGAATTTTCTAAATCTAATTCCTAATATCTGAATATGTCAAAAAGGATGGACGAGTCGAGATCAATCATGAATCAATCTCGGCCGTCGGCCCTCTACTAAACAAAACGACGTCGCATCTATCTAAAACACGAACGGCCCAGATTAAAACTATTGACACGATCCGAGCCGTCGACTCCTTACTAAGCTAAACGACGACGTATTAGACTTATTGAATGAGCGGCCGAGATCTAACCTAGATTCAATCTGGACCGTCCGTCCCTAATCTACCAAAAACGGCGACGTATGCTTCCTAACTAAACGGCACCGTTTTACATTTTCTGTATTATTAACTAATAAACGAAAAATCTAAGAATATAAAAAAAAAAAAGATCCGACGGCCGAGAATCAAACTTCTTGATTTATCTCGGCCCGTCCGATCGAGTCCGAGTCGGCTCGCTCGCGCCAACGGCCGAGCCGACTTCGGACGTGAGCCGGCCCAATCAGGTTTCGACACATCGGACCTTTGACCACGCCGACCGGCCACGTCATCATCTTCTTCCTCTCGACGACGCCTATATGAACGGCTGACATTTCTCCGGCGAGATCCAACGGTGAGATCTCGCCGGAATGACATGAAACCTACGGCGTTCGACTCGCTTGAACCTCTAGATCAACATATCTAAGAATCAGATAATTTCATCCACAAAATCAACAATAATCGAACTTGCACGAGCTTAACTATGAACGATCAATCAAGCAACGAGAGAGCATATCAATCCAATTCCTCTACACGAAGCATCCCGAAGTGTTGAGAAGACTTACCTCCGGCTCAGATCGAGCTCGCGGTGGCTGGCGAGGTCTGGCCGGTGTTCGGCCGGACCGAGTTGTGATGGAGGTTCGACTCGAGCGATTAGGGAGGAATCGATGCAAAAACGTAGTGCGATCGTGATTAGTGAAGTTCGGGGAGTAAAAGGCACAAGGTAATTGCAAGAATGGAGTTCGGGAGGTCAAGTCGCCATGAATGCACAGTGAGAAAATTGAGAGCTCAACTTACCGCTTCTGGAGGCTATAGGTTAATCGAGCTGCGCCGATCGCTTCCTCTTGGCTCGGGTGAACTTCCGATGTCGATCCGCCGCCTTGATCGAGCCCGAATCGTCCGGGACGAAGTCGCGAAGCTTCGGCCCGAAACTCCGTCTATGGCGTCGCCCGAGGACCTCTCTCTCTAACTCTCTCTCTTTCTCTCTCTATTCCGGTGAGTATGCGAGCAAATGAACCTCTCCCCCTGCAATTCTCGAAGCTTCTCCCCTTTTATACCCATTTTGAATTTTAGCGCATCGGGAGCTTGAGTCGGCGAGGTAATCACGTGTCGCCCACGTGATTTTTGGTCGCCGGACGGTGACGGAATCGGTTGTGATTCCGTCACTGTCCGTTAGACCTACCGTTGAGCTAAAATGGACGAGAATTGCACTCTGGTTCAAGAACATTGACTTTTGTTGCGCCGAACCTTTGACCGGCGACTGCGACCACCTCCGGCGGCCGTTGGTCGCGCCGTTGGCGCCAATCGATGCGGGCTATTCCTATGAACAAAACCCCTCCAGCAATTGATTCGATTAAGCTTGAATTGGTCTTCAATTTGAGTGATGAATCTCGGCCTTCAACCTGCAATTCGTGCGAGTAAGTTGGGGAAGATGAAGTATCATTCTGGACCGGTTCGACAGGTCCGACCGGCGGTCAGACCGGTCCGAACCGGTTCATACGATCATTTTTGCACAATTTTCAAAATTAATCCAAATTGACTGGGAATTTTTGCAATTAAATTTCAAAATTGCACTTAGGGGCCCGGATATTATCTAGAAATTCAATTTTGCCCAAAATTTTCTATCAATTTGCACAAAAACCCCAAATTTTTCAATTTGCCCAAATTGGGGAAAAGTTCAATTGAGTGTCAATTTGACCAAATTGGACCATGAGACCCATTCCAATCGATTTAGAATGCATGAAAACATAGGGTGACAGTTCAATTTTACTATGATAGTCCCTCAATTAAAAGTAATTTTAGAAATTTGGCCAATTAAGGGACTAAATTGCAAACATTTTGGGGATTTGGCCTAATTTGTGCAATTCGCGCAATTGTGGGGGCAATTGATCAAATTGAAGTTCAAAGGGACTACAATTGAATGTCTAGACACAAAATGTGCAAAATTTGCAAATAAAAAGACTCAATTGGTATTTTTTATGCAAATTCAACCTTAGGCGTTGTGAAGAAACACCTAAGATTAAACTCAATTTTTGATTTTTATTGAGGTCAATATTAAAAGGGAATTAAAATAAAAATATTGGATATTTTTGTGTATTTTTGTGACCTCGAAAGGTATTTTTTATGCATTTTCTAATATTTTCCTATTTTTCGAAAATATTAAAAAAAAGTGAAAAATATGAAAAATTATTTTTTTGTTCCAAATTGGTTCCTTATGCTTGGCCAAGGCTTCCAATGTTGATTTTTCAATTTTTATTTTTTTGTGAATTTTTGGGAATTTTGGAAAATAAGACTAAAGGAAAACTGATTAAAAATTCGGGTGTCAACAACTGCCCCTCTTTGAAAGTAATCTCGGTTAGAGGTTGCTTTCAAAGACAAGGTGACACCTGGATCCTTAATCGACTGCTGGGGAAAAAATCTAAAGAAAACTAGTCTTGACATTCGATTGCTTTACCTCTGCCGTTTACGCTCTAACTACGTGGGGAATTATTTCGATTCATGCTCGTCTTATGTGAAAGGGAGATGAGAAGAGAGAGATACTTACCTGTAGCTCACCTGTCTATGGTTTGAGATTTGTTGATCTTAGGTTGAAAAGTCGAGTGTACGGAATTACCCGTGGACGGTTTGGCGCGATTTTGCAATGGTCGGCGTCCGTCCGGTGTCGAGCGGTGGTTTGAAGATTTGGAAGGAAGGTTCACCCTTGTAACAAAGGGGTTTCACCTATTTAAAATGGGTTTGACTATCCACTAGGGATTCATCATTTAAAAAGGGGGGCAGATCGGCTTTCGTCTATGCAGCTACTCACCGTCTAAAAGGGGAGGTTCACCCTTGTAACAAAGGGGTTTCACCTATTTAAAAGAGATTGGCTATCCTCCATGCGGGGACTCACCATCTAAAAAGCAGATCGGTTTTCGTCTCTCCAGCTACTAACCGTCTGAGGGGGAGGTTCACCCTTGTAACAAAGGGGTTTCACCTATTTAAAAGAGATTGGCTATCCTCCATGCGGGGACTCACCATCTAAAAAAGCAAATCGGCTTTCGTCTCTCCAGCTACTAACCGTCTGAGGGGGAGGTTCACCCTTGTAACAAAGGGGTTTCACCTATTTAAAAGAGATTGGCTATCCTCCATGCGGGGACTCACCATCTAAAAAGCGGATCGGCTTTCGTCTCTCCAGCTACTAACCGTCCGAGAGGGTGCCATCCGAGGACCTAGGTTGACTAGTGTACCTACAGAGCTCAAACCCTATTTCAAATTTTCAAAAAGGCAGATCGGTTTTCGTCTCTCCAGCTACTAACCGTCTAAGAGGGTGCCATCTGAGGACCTAGGTTGACTAGTGTACCTACAGAGCTCAAACCCTATTTCAAATTTTCAAATAAGCGAGATCGGTTTTCGTCTCTCCAAATTACTAACCGTCCGAGAGGGTGCCATCCGAGGACCTAGGTTGACTAGTGTACCTACGAGCTCAAACCCTATTTCAAATTTTCAAAAAAGCAGATCGGTTTTCGTCTCTCCAGCTACTAACCGTCCGAGAGGGTGCCATCCCAAGACCTAGGTTGACTAGTGTACCTACGAGCTCAAACCCTATTTCAAATTTTCAAAAAAGCGAGATCGGTTTTCGTCTCTCCAGCTACTAACCGTCCGAGAGGGTGCCATCCGAGGACCTAGGTTGACTAGTGTACCTACAGAGCTCAAACCCTATTTCAAATTTTCAAAAAATCAGATCGGTTTTCGTCTCTCCAGCTACTAACCGTCCGAGAGGGTGCCATCCGAGGACCTAGGTTGACTAGTGTACCTACTGAGCTCAAACCCTATTTCAAATTTTCAAAAAAGTATATCGGTTTTCGTCTCTCCAGCTACTAACCGTCCGAGAGGGTGCCATCCGAGGACCTAGGTTGACTAGTGTACCTACGAGCTCAAACCCTATTTCAAATTTTCAAATAAGCAGATCGGTTTTCGTCTCTCCAGCTACTAACCGTCCGAGAGGGTGCCATCCGAGGACCTAGGTTGACTAGTGTACCTACTGAGCTCAAACCCTATTTCAAATTTTCAAAGTTGAGAATTTGAGGACACAGGGATGCCAAAAGACCTGCAGAGAATCCAAGTTAATCAAATTTTAAAATGCAACTTTTCCGAGAATTTGGGATCACCAGGGAACCCGTAGAAAGTTGAGTCAAATATCATTAGAATGACAATTTTAAATTCGGGGAGAAACTTAAGAATTCCAGACAAGTTTTCAAAGTGTATTTGCGAAAGAAATGTATCCAATCACAATTTCAAATTTTTACCGAGGATGGATTCCGAATGACACATCCCGAGTGTTCTACAAAAAGGTTGTTTTAAAAATTTTCCAAAAGGGTTTTCCTTCATTCAAGAGGGCTTCTCACCATTTTGGAAAGGCTTTTCTTAAAATTTGAATCTGCTCACGTAAAACCTAACCTTGAGGTTTCGGGATCATTCGAGATGCATACAATCGACTAATCGAGAGAAGGCATTTTAAAAGGGACCGTAATTCGAGGCCGAGTCAAAGGCTTATCAATGGATATTCATTTTGAGGTTTAGAAATGAATTTTGATCAGAAATAGCTTCTTCAAGTCTACAAGTCAAGAACCCCGAAGACTCGATAAGATAGGATTGTACTTACCTCTTTAAGCGGTAGCTTCCTGTATGATTTCTTGCATCGACTCGAAACACCTCTTAGATCAGAAAAGTTTTGGTGACAGGTTGTATCTTGGTTTAAAGTGGGCTCTTTAAGAACGGCCATATTTTCAAAGATGGGTGAACTTTGGTGATCACCTTGACATTTTTCAGCTTTCATCTGCTTTTGCGGTAGATTCATGATCATTCTTTCTTTAATCGATTTTGAGGATTTTCCTCTTTTCATCTTGATGATTTTTCTTTGGGAATTGCCCCTTTTCGGGATGCTCTTTTCATGGGCTTTGGCCTTGCTTTTACCAGGCACTTTGCTTTTTCTAGCCCTTTCATTCTTCATCATTTTCGCACTTAGTGGCTCTTTTGAGACCGGTATCAAAATTCTTCCGATCATGCTTTTTGACTCATTGCTGGTAATTCCTTTGTTTGCCCCAGTGTAAGGAGGTGATCACCAACAAGGGTTTAGAAATGAATATTCAAAGGTTCAAATTGGCTTTTCAAGGGGTAAGTGTTTGGGGATATAGAAATGAAATGCTTTTCTTCACTTTGAGGTGTTCCAAGTCTCTGCCAGGAATCACCTGAAGCTATCACAAAAAGATTGATGCAGGTTAGTACAATAAAGTCTTACTTGACCTTTTCTCCAAGGAATCATCCAATGAACCTCCAAATATGCCCCAGTGTGGGGTGGTTCTTGACAGGGTTATATCCAGAAAATTCTCCATTTTGGCTCGGATTGGTTATCAAGGGATATAAATGCGTATGGATAATTTTGAAATGGAAATGTCTTTCATCATTTCAATCCATGTAATCACCGCGAATGACCCCTACGTCCCGAGGTTAAGCTCTTTCGCTCTATCACTCTCACTCATCACTCAAGTGTATCAAGGACGTGTTTAGGGATAATTTTTGCCTCTTTTCATCCGAAGGATCATTCTTTTGAAAAACTCTCAAAACATGCCCTTTTATAGAAACTCGGGCGTTTTCTTCAAAATTCATCGTTTGCAAAATGTTCTCATCAAAAGATATATTTAAATGATGTTTTTGTAATTTGTAAGGAATATTTCTTTGAAAGGGCTTTGTAGTTTCACGAATCCAAAAAAAAATTTTAAATTTTTAAACATGACAGTGTAATGAAAATACTTTGTAAAGAAGAGAACCTCAAACCTGTCTTCTTCAAATATTGACTTTTGTCCCCTGTAAAAACAAAAGGAAACAATCGATTCAGGACATTTAAAATTTTAAATTCCGAAGCGATTTCTTCTTGTCTCTTTCGGACGTTGACTCCCGTTTCCTATAAAAACAAAAGGAACCGATTAGTCAAAGATATTCAAAATTTCAAATCCCGAAGCGACTTCTTCTCATCTCCTTCGGATGTTGACTCCCGTTTCTCGTAAAAATAAAAGGAATCAATCGGTTCAAAGATATTCAAAATTTCAAATCCCGAAGCGACTTCTTCTCATCTCATTCGGATGTTGACTCCCGTTTCCTGTAAAAATAAAAGGAAACAATCAGTCCAAGATGTTCAAAATTTCAAATCCCGAAGCGACTTCTCTTATCTCCTTCGGATGTTGACTCCTGTCTCCTCTTTCGGATGTTGACTCCTGTTTCCTGTAAAAATAAAAGGAAACAATCAGTCCAAGATGTTCAAAATTTCAAATCCCGAAGCGACTTCTCTTATCTCCTTCGGATGTTGACTCCTGTCTCCTCTTTCGGATGTCGACTCCTGTTTCCTGTAAAGAACAAAAGGAAACAATCGGTCCAAGATATTCAAAATCCGTGATCCAAAGTAACAGATAACTTCCCTTTTGATCAATTGCTCTGCAAAGTTCTTCATGATTCCCAATTCACCTGCAAAAATACGAATATATGCAAATGCATGTATGCAAATGTCATGCGAATGCAAAATTTTCATGTGACTCGGATCTGCTCATCAACCGCTCTGAAGCTCAATTTTATTTCAAGGATAATATCTCTTCACGGCGTCTGCATTTACTGGACTTGTCAACTCTTCTCCGTCTATGTTTACAAGTATAAGAGCTCCCCCGGATAAGACTTTCTGAATCACGTAGGGGCCTTCATAATTTGGCGTAAATTTGCCTCCTGGGTGATGTGCATTTGGGAGCATTTTCTTCACAACTAGCATCCCTGTTTCAAAATTTCTGGGCTTGACCTTCTTGTTAAAAGCTCTGGCCGCTTTCTTCGGTAGCTCGACCATGGCGAGATGGCCTTCAATCGCTTTTCATCAATCAAATTTAATTGTTCATGTTTCTGCCGGTCCCACTCATCTTCCGTGAGTTCTACACGAGACAGGATCCTTAAAGAGGGGATTTCCAACTCCACTGGTAGGACTGCTTCCATACCGTATACCAAAGAATAGGGAGTTGCCCCGGTTGAAGTACGAATTGAAGTTCGGTAGGCCATGAGAGCATATGGCAATCTTTCGTGCCAATCTCGATATTTCTCAGCAGTTTTGGCCAATATCTTCTTGATGTTCTTGTTTGCCGCTTCCACGGCTCCATTCATTTGCGGGCGGTAAGGTGAAGAATTAAGGTGTCGTACCTTAAATTGTTCCAATAGTTGATCGACTACCTTGTTGTTCGGATTAGAGCCATTGTCTGCGTAATGATGGCTCTTGGCACTCCATATCTTGAGATAATATCTCGCTTGATAAACTTAGCCACACTATTCGCAAGTGACATTGGCATATGAGCTGGCTTCAATCCATTTAGTGAAGTAGTCAATAGCCACCAAAATAAAGCGATGTCCGTTTGAGGCCTTTGGGTTGATAGGGCCAATCATATCAATTCCCCACATGCAGAATGGCCATGGCTCTGACATTTGATGTAGCTCGGTTGGCGGCGCATTTATCCTGTCGCCGTATACCCGGCATTGATGACGAGGATCTAACATGCTTGGTTGCAATCCGACTCGATAGTCAACCCGGTAATACCCGAGTCTCATGATCTTCTTGGCGAGGAGGTGGCCATTCATATGCGGTCCACATTCCCCTTCATGAATCTCTTTCATAATGAGATTTGCTTCTTTGGAATTCACGCACCTCAGCAGGACCGAGTCAAAGGATCTCTTGTATAGGATCTGTCCGTTGAGGAAAAATTTAGATGTCATCTTGCTTATGTACTTTTTATCTTCCGGTTGACCGTCCTGCGGGAATTCGCCCTTCAGTAAGTAATTCTTGATGTCATGATACCACGGTTCTTCATCGGGTTCTTCTTCAATGACCATGCGGTATGCGGGTTGCTCTAAGATATCAATCCTTAATGGCTCTATCTCAAGACCATTTTGCACTTGTAACATGGCTGATAATGTGGCCAAAGCATCAGCAAAATGGTTACGAGTTCTCGGCAGATATTCAAAAGTGATCTCCTCAAAATGTTGGATCATCTCCTCGAGGTACTTATGATAAGGAATAAGCTTGGGATCCTTTGTCTTCCACTCCCCTTGAGTTTGTAAAATGATTAGCATGGAATCTCCATATACCAGTAGCTTCTTCACCTTTAATGAGATGGCCAATTGTAATTCTAGTATGCGAGGCTTCATATTCGAAATGTTGTTGGTGCGGGGAATACCAACTTGGCTGAAACCTGGATAATGTTGATCTTCGGGGGATATCGAATCGCCGGTGCACGATCCGGTGAGGTTCACTTGCGCGCCGTCAAAGTACATTGTCCATTTGTCTTCAGATATATTCAGGATTTGACCTCCCTTGTTTTGCTCTGAAACGTCCTTAGGAGGGTTCTCGGCTAGCATATCAGCAATCGCTCTTCCTTTGACAGACTTTTGGGGAGAGGTTTTGATATCAAACTCTGAAAGCAATATTTGCCATTTAGCCATCTTTCCTAGCAATGTTGGCTTCTCCAAAAGGTATTTGATAGGATCATTCTCGGTGACCAGTTCTATATGATAGTGCGGCGTATCTTGCCTCAATCCGTGGAGGACCCAAACCAATGCTACGCAAGTCCTTTCCACTCTTTGGGTACTTGCTTTCGGATGTTGTGAACTTTTTGCTCAAATAATATATGGCCCGCTCTTTACGATCCTTGGGGTTAGTTTGGGCAAGTAAAGCTCCCAAGGACTCATCATTAACCGTTAGATATAGAGTTAAAAGAACGTTAGGGATAGGAGGTACCAACACTGGAGGTTGTACCAGGTATTCCTTGATCTTCTCAAATGCTTGTTGACATTCTGCATCCCATTTGACCTTCGCACCTTTCTTTAACAGCTTGAAGAAGGGTTTCGCCGTTTCTGACGGTTGAGATATAAATCTGGATATATAATTCAACCTTCCCAGTAGGCCCCTTATTTCCTTGACAATGGTAGGAGTTCCTATTTCCCATATGGCTTTAATCTTGGAAGGGTCAATTTCAATACCACGGCTGCTCACCACAAACCCTAGCAGCTTTCCGGATCTTGCGCCAAATACGCATTTCGCAGGATTCAACTTGAGCTTATACTTTCTCAATCGATCAAATAACTTCTTCAGCACTTTAACATGGTCTTCTCCAGGTGTGGACTTGGCAATCATATCATCCACATAGACCTCAATCTCCTTATGTATCATGTCATGAAAAAGGGTCACCATAGCCCTCTGATATGTTGCACCTGCATTTTTCAATCCAAATGGCATTACCTTGTAACAAAAAGTTCCCCATTGTGTAGTGAATGAGGTCTTGATCTTATCTTCTTCCTTCAGCATGATCTGATTATATCCCGAGAATCCATCCATAAAGGAGAATAATTCAAAGCCCGCAAGATCGTCGACGAGTACATCAATGTGCGGTAAGGGAAAATCATCCTTCGGACTAGCTTTGTTTAAGTCCCGATAATCCACGCATATTCTAATTCTTCCGTCCTTCTTCTTAATCGGTACGATATTGGCGACCCAATCAGCATATGGGACAGCCTCGATAAATCCAACTTTAAGGAGCTTCATCACCTCTTCCTTGATCTTATCCGCCGATTCGGGATTCATTCTTCCGGGCGATTGATTTACTGGTGTGCAAGAAGGATTTGTGGGCAAAGCATGCTCCACAATCTCACGATCTAGACCCGGCATGTCAGCATACGACCAGGCGAAGATATCTTGATACTCCTTGAGTAACACCGTCATTCTCAAAATATCTGCTGCAGACAGGTGTCCTCCTATTTTCACTTCCTTGACGTAGTCAGAATCCCCCAAATTAATAGTGATAGGTTCTTCAGAAATAGGAGGCTTAGATTCTTCAAAACAATCCCATTCTTTCTTGATATCGCTCACATCAACCTCGTCTATATCAACTTCGCATGCATAGTCACCGAGCTGATCCGAGTCACATATTAACCTGTTATGTATGGGTGGGATGATATGCCTGAAATGCACCATGAAAGGTTAGTATTTAAAGATGATAAAATTGAAGGATGCATGATTTTTATCATGAAAACATTTTTCAAATTCCAATTTTTAGACAAAGAAAAGAGAACTAGTCCACAATCTTCCGGACATCCTGGTTCTCAAAAGCTATTTAAAACCCAAGATCATATGGCGGATCGGGCCTCAAGTTTCATGGTAGAATTAATTGTCATCATCGGACCAATCCGTTGCTCCACATGTCCGTAATCAAATTTGTGATGATTTTCATTAATAGATGCAACTAAGAACAATATAGTATCGCACTTCTCGGATCACAGCATGTGACCCAAAGGGTGCTAAAACATCAAAAAGCTTTAAAGCAAATGCAGTAATCAAAATGCATTAAAAGATAAAGTTCGAAAGAGCCTTTTACTCGGGGGTGGGGAAATCATCGTCCGGCCACTCAATTATCACGTTCACCCGATTATCCAGGAACGGGTTGAATAAGTCCGGCTCGCATCCTCGTAGATGTCCTCATCTTCCAGCCATTTGCCTCCCTTAGAGAATACCTCGAATAAAGGGTTTAGGAGCATTTTTCCTCTAGCTTTCCATACATCGGTACCTATGAAACGGCCACCTTGGCGTCCACGGCGTCCACGGTCTCCATAACGATTGTTTCAACCTCGGCCTCGACCTATGTTATTTTTCGCTATTCCATTATAACCCAGACCAACCTTGTGATCATTTGAGCCCAAATTCAAAGGGTTACGGATTCCCCGACCATATTTCCCTAATCCGGCACCTGGAATAAATCCATTCGAGAGTAGCACTTTTCCCGCCATAGTTGCGGGTCTCGAAAGCTCGGTATAGCCACATTTGCATCCGGTGACACATGCATGACGGATACAATGTCAAAGGTGTGATAACTCAGCTCCTCCTCTTTTGAGGGTTCAATGTATGGGACCATCCCTTTTAAAGCGGCTCGATGCCCTGTCTCGCCATGGACGGTGATCAATTGACCCTTGACCACAAATTTTAACTTTTGATGCAGAGAGGAAGGTACCGCTCCGGACACATGAATCCACGGTCTTCCCGGGAGCAAGGTGAAGGCGCTTGGAATATCCAATACTTGGAACGGTATAGAAAATGTTACCGATCCAATGACAATGTCCAATTCGATCTCTCCCACCACATTCTTGGAGACTCAGTCAAATGACCGGATGGTGGCCTTGGATGTCTTCACAAAATCTTCATTGATCCCCAAGCTTCTCAAAGTGCTTAGTGGACACGGGTTGAAAGCGGAACCATTATCAATCAAGACATGAGGCACCTCTTTTCCGTGACACCTCACGGCTACGTAGAGGGCCCCGTTGTGGACTCGCCCTTCTTTCGGGAAATCTTCGTCCGAAAAAGATATCTGATCTTTTAGAAGGATAGCACCCACAAAGTCTCCCAATTGTACTTCGTTAATTGTCTCTGGAACATGCACCTCATCCAACACCTTCAAAAGGGCGTCTTTGTGCTTTTCAGAATTTTTGAAGAGATCCAAGAAGGGAAATGCATGCGGGCATCTTCCGCGAGTTGGTCAACGACCTCATATTCACTTGGTCCTCACGACCGATTGCAACTTCTCAACCTCTTCCGCAGTTGGGACTCTCTTTTCGAGAATCCGCTTCTCTCGGGGGATAACATCTTCCGGATCTCATTATGGCGTCAATCTCGCCCGTTCCATAATCCCAGTGAACTGCCCTTGAGTTGTATTCTTCCACAAGCGGTAATTTAATCCTCACCGGTATGATCTTTTCTGGTAGTGATTCAGATGTTGATGGTTTTTCCGAACTAGAAGTTTCCAATTCCCAACTATCAACTTTGTTCAAATCAATCACGAAACGAATCGGGGTATCTACCATCCCGATCATTTCGTTCTCATGAACATCTTCGGGGTTATGTTCTGGACCCGGCCTCATCAACGCGACATTCTCTTCATCTAGATCCTTCTGCCTTTCCTTTCTGACTCTTAGGATAATCCCCTCAATTCTCATACCAATTTCCACCAGATGTTGGAATGAGGAGTAGGTATATGCATACATACGGTCAAAGTATTCCGCCGGAAGTGACTTTAGTACGAACTCCAGCATTTCTCTCTCCGATAACTGCGGTTGCACCATCACGCCGTGTTTCCTCCACCTCCTAGCAAAGAGCTCAAAACTCTCATCTTCACCTTTCCGGATATTCAACAGATTAGCCTTAGTGAAATAACCTCTGATTCCAGCTTTAAAGTGTCGTATGAAGTGCTCCGATAAATCCTCCCAACTCGGGATCCAGTCCCGATCGATTGATTGGAACCACACCGGTGCGGGGCCCGCCAGACTACGTCCGAAATTCCGAATCAACGTTTCATCATCTTCATGATGGCCAACCATTTGGCGAAGATAATATGAGACATGTGCCAGAGGACATCCAGCGCCATTATACTTCGTGCGGAAGACCACTCTCGGATTCGCACCTTGAGGCGGGACATTTCTCGCTTGGGTGAATGGCGTAATCAGCTCCTTCAACTCATCCATTTTTCTCGACACGTCATCTCATTGCTCTTGCAGTAGAGTGATCTTTCGATTCTGTGTCTCCATGGTCCGCCGTATCTCCAGAATCCGCATATTCTCTTCTATCCTTGTGGCGTTGTTCCTGGCCATCAATTGCGATAATTCTGCTACCATAGTCGTCAAATGACGTATATGCGTCTCCAGATTAGAAAGTCGCATATCAACCTCTTGGTTCTTCTGTTCATCCCGAAGAGCCGCTTGGTCTTTAACTTCATCGACCGTTCCCACAAATTCCTCACTTGCGGGGTCATCCATGCCGCCCCACCCATCGGGGACTACGTCTCCAGAATCGACAAAGAAACTCGGGGGCGCCGAGTACAGCACTTTAAAGTTATAGCCACCACTATCTTCTCCAAGATTATCCACTATCTCGCCCCTCTCTAGGGCCCTTTGCAAAAACCTTTTATCGCCTCGGCGGGCCTTATCCAGACGGATTTCATATTCGTCTATCTCTTCAACTTCTTGGCCATCTTTGATGCTCATCAAATATCCCGAGGGTATTTTCAAAACAGCTCCTCTCGTAGGTTTCATCGCGAACTCCTCAGACAGCATGTCCACCGCCACGTAGGTCCCCTTGAAAGCGACATTTTCCATTCTTCCTATGACGCCCAAGCTAATCAACTTTTCCAAGCAAGCCTCTTTTTGCTCCCGGGAAATACTCTCTCCTTCCGGGTATTGCGAGGCCAATGTCAAGACATCCCGCATTTTACTCATGTCCGCTATGAATTCCAGAACCTCATCCTCTTCACCTCCAAAAATCGTGTTCACCTCGCGATGCTCGAGTAGCGGGTTCCGCTGCACATTCGGTTCGGCTTTATCAAACTCTAGAACTTTTCCATCGATCAATGCTTGCACCTTGAACTTCAAAGCGAGACAGTTGTCCGCGTTATGCCCCCCCTTCTCCCATATGGTATACGCACGTCCGGGTCTCATCATACCCGGGTAATCTTGGCGGGTGAGCTCTAGGTGGCTCTTTAGCAACTAAGCGATTCTCCAACAGCATGGGTAACAATTTGGATAAGGGTCGGGGTAGTGGAGTGAAAACAACTGGGTTCTTTTTTCTGAATTCCGGTGGTTTGGAAGTGGTCCAGGAGGACGTTCCTCGGGTAGGAATTGAAGGCGAGAAATTTCTGGGCTTTGGCGGATTAGGGACAAAAGCTACTTCTCCGGTTTGCTCCCTAATATCCCTTCTCAAAGGGTATTGGCGTTTGAAAGGCGCCTCGGGTATCTTCTTTTCTCTTAATGCCCACTCGTGGCGCTCCGCCACCTTGATCGGGTGCGCAAATGTCGACACCCGAAGTGTTCGACTTGTCGAAAAATTCAAATGGAAGGGCCTTGAGAAAAAGGTCTATTAGTTCCTCTTCCGGACGAGGCGGCTTTACCCGCACAGCCAACGCTCTCCATCTCTGGGCGTAGGCGCGAACGGCCTCGCTCTTTCCTTTTACGGTCCTTAAAAGGTCCTCTCTAGTTAGGGCGGTCAAAGTGTTAAACTTGTATTGCCGAAGGAACTCGTGCGCGGTTTATCCCAATCGGCGAGCCTCTCCGGCTCCAATTCAATGAACCACGCCGGGGCTGCCCCGAGATAGGCTTTCCGGGAAGGTGTTAACCGAGTAGTGGAATGTTGTCGAGAAGCGAGACATTCGGCGCAAGTAATACTTCAAGTGCGCCTTGGGACACCCGGTCCCGTTATATCTCCTCACAAAATCTGGTTCCTTGTAATCAGCAGGAACCTCTATCTTTTCGAACGGTGCAACCTTGTCGAACCTCGAGAGTTCATAACCCCGACTTGCCAAACACTCTTCGATCTTAGCGAGCCTCTTAATTTCCTCTTCCATTTTGAGAACTTGCTTCTCCTTTTTCTCCAGTGTCAATCACAATGGGAGGATCCTTAGGCGGTCTCTCCGGATTCAGAGTTGGATTAGCGGCGGGCGCCGGATTAGCGTTCGCTCCATCGGATGGCCCCGCAGGAGCTTGAGAATTAGGGTCGGCGGGATATCTCCCCTGGCTTGCAATCATCATTGCCTTCATCTCCGCCACCATTGTGGCGATCACATTCATTTGATTCTCCAGATTACCCACACGAGGTGCGAGCTCCTCTTGTTCCATCCTTAATTTGCGCGTCTTGCTACGAGTCCTCGTATTTGTTACTCACCTGTTTTCAGAATATCAAATTAGTATGGAAAATTTTAAAGGATTGGAGATATTGATCCGTGGTAATTGACTTTTCTATATGTATGCATGAAATGCTCATAAAAGGAATAATATGTATTTATTACAAACCAAATTGTTCAAAAGCATCTAAAAGATAACGAATACGTAAAATCTAAATGGGGGGAATGGATCTATCCAAGTCGGGGACGCTTCCACTCTTCTTGTTCTTCCGATACATCGGAATCCCACAAGTATGGGTCTTCTCCTTCTTCTGATATCCACTGCTCTGGATCTTCGGGAATGTACGGCTCTACTCCCGGTACGTAGGGTACTATATACTCTGGCTCATATGACTCCACCTCTTCAATCCAAGGAGATACGCACTTGGGTACATATGGCTCTACCATTGATTGGCGATACTCCTTAAACTTCTTGATATACTCCTTGGAGGCTCTATGAATGTTCATCTCATCATCCAAATAATCCGGCCACTCAACTTGTTGCGGCGGGGAGTTCTTCAAAGCATGAAGAATAAGCTTGATCCGGGCCCGATACAACTCCTTTGTTTCCTTAGTGAGCTTTCCTCGTGTCATATCAAATGAGAAAATCCCGGGACAAACATCCGGTGGTATCTCTTGTAGAACTCCAAATTGCCTCACCACTCGAATGGGGTAATACGCCACGGCGCCGGTACATCCCAATAAGGGAATATGGTTATCTTCAATACTCGAAATGCGAGCTTCTACGATCTTGGGCCAAGTCAAACGCCATCTAATATGCTCGGGTTTCAAATTGTCCAATAGCTCAACCCACTTTTTGAATGAGTATTTGGGTACAAGGGATTGACACTTAAGGAAGGATCTAAGAGGGTGAACGTGCTCATTGATCTCATAACACCCCACTCGGAGTTGGAAAGTTTTTATATGAGAGGTGAACCACAAGTGGAGTAATCCGCTAGACGCTTGGAAAACGGCCTTTTTGAAGATTTGGAACGATTCGGGGAGAGAAAAGTCTCGGCTAAGATCATGTACGAATAATCCCAGCGACAACACGCTTGTCGGCTATATGGGTTATGGAGGGGTCAAAAGTAGTTCTAGAAGTCGGGAATAGAACGAATGCAAAGAAAGCCAAGATGAACACCTTTCCCGATTTATGACCGGTTTCGGTGGGTAGAGAGGAATAATTATCGAAAAGGAACGAGAAGGTGAATTTGTTGGAATTGGATTTGTAAACTTTTTCAATCTCAGAAGTTTTAAGGCGAAGGAAACTCGATAACGAACGAGTGGAGTCCATGTCCAAAGGGGGTTAAGCTATACGTTCTTCAAATTTGGCCCCGATAATAGCGGTATACTCCTCAAGCGTAGGGGTCAATTCCAATCCTTAAAAGTTGAATGTCATTGTTTGCGCGTCCCATGCCTTGGCTAGTGCTTGAATGAGCGCCGGTTGGTATTCCACTTTGATCAAATCTACAAGTTGTCCCAAACGTCCTTCCACATAGGCTTTGTTGACGATGTCGAGGCGATCCCACCATATAGCGAGTTCCTTGCGCGGTATTGGGATGACTTTGATGTCTCCATTCCCCATGATCTAAAAATGCAAAAAAATGATGATCCTAAAGTCAATTACCACAGTTTAATATGCATATGCATGTAATATGATGCAAATGTGCTAACCAAATTCCATGTCATCTTTTGGTAACATGAGGGTCAACTACTCCCACTTGACCCAAATAAGCCAAATAGGGTAATTATGGACCAAATCTCACCCAAAGATGGCATGTAATTTGATTAGGATCGTTTAAGCGTAATCGGGGTAGAAAGTCGCTTACAAATTGACAACTCATGAAATTTACAAGTCTAACATAATAAAATCGAAAGAGATAGAACACGATAATATCTAGAGATGTTCGAACAATAAATGTCAATGAAAGTACATAATAGACTCAAAATATAATGAAACCTAGAAAATGCCCCAAAGTCGTACTAATCTAGACAATGGGAATGGTATCCTCATCCGATGAAATCTCTACTATCTCGGGAAGCTTGATATCTTCTTCATCATCGGAGGATATGGTGATGATTTCCTTCTTCTTAATCGGGGAGTGTTTTGGGGCCGTCTTGGTCGCACGTGGCTTTCTTGCCAACTTCATGTACAACTCCCAGATTCTTTCTTTCTCGCGCTCGAGCTCCAAATATCGTCCACATCGGGTATAATCGCAACTCTCGCTACGGATGCGGTTTCGTCCGTTGAGCTCTCGTCCGTGAACAAATCCGAAAACTCGGAATGAAGCGGGTACTCGGTCCTCGCGTCGAATGGTCCTCCGCTCCCATGTGAATACATCGGGTACAACAACACGACTTTGGGGCGCCATCTATCCTAAAAAGGAAAATTTAACTTTCAACCCCGATCACTTAAACGATCTTACAAATTGTAATGATATGTAGTGAAAATGTATGATATGCAAAATTTAAATTTACAAGTTCAAAATAAAAAGGGTAGAAAGCCTTACTAACCGATGTTACTCTTTTTTTGGTTTTTGGTTTTAGGTATACCAACCATCCATTTCACATGCGCATGAGACAGGTGAGGTTTAACTCTAAAGAAATCAAAAAGGCTCGGGTGTGGACCTAAAAAGGCTCCCGCTATACAAATCGATGGGCCGTCCACAAGCGCAATCAAACAACAAGTGGGTAGGACCATCAATCTTGCATAGCGAGCGGGATCAAATATGGTCAACCCAAGTGCAATCAAACACAAGAGCTTCGCATACCGATCCCTATCTATGGCGACCTAAAAGGTGATTTCGCGGTTAGGGTTTAGGCGCTTGTGTGTGCAGTGTCGTGATCCTCGAAATATGCAAGACATGCACCACAATTTATATTCAAAACACCGCTTCAAAATTTGCATAAATAAACAAACAATCCAAAACTCCATATCTGCATCAAAAATGGTTAGCACAGACGCCACCTCTTATAACTCCCATCCGCATCAACATTTAACACTTTTTGTTATTAGACGTACCTCACCTTCAAGAGCATCTGCAGAAAACGGGGTTAGAAAACACTCAACATTTTTATCGGCTTAAGTCCTCCGATTATTCCCCGGTGGAGTCGCCAGTCTGTCGCGACCCTCCGTCGGTCGGTCCCCGGCGGGGCGAGGGTTAACGAGCCGATCCCCCTTTTATATATATTTTTATGGGATCGCGGGTCTCTCCCAAGACCCATTACTCGAATCGCGATGTCGGGTAAAATTTTTCAAATATCGAAATTGACCTTGTGTGGTCGGGCGGCATGTGCGATGTGTACATGCAATTTTGGAGTCGCCACCGATCGATTTATTGGAAGGTACGATCGGAAAACCTTACCGAGCGGTCGGGAGAAACCGTTCGGTTCCGCGAAAACCAGAGATTTTGGGTCCGGGGACTTGGTTACACCAAATTTCATATTTGACGCCCTTTCGGTTACCGATGTTGATTGTTTTTCTAGCCTAGGAATTCATGCGGATGCAATATCGGGTGAGGTAGGTCCTAACAATTCTAAGTTTTCATGCGGATGGGAATTTTCTATCCTAATCAATCACAATCAGAAAAATTAATGCGCAATCAAAATCATTACAATCGATCAAATCAATCAATCAAGGTTCGATATGTCTAAAATGGCCCTATCGGCCCATACAAACATCAATTTTGGGTGTCGGGGTGATTTGGTAAAAATTTGGGGCGGAAGGCCCGGAAGGGTAGAATGGTCATTTTTGGGAGTTCGGGACCCGAAAATCGCAAAATTGGGGTCGGGCCAGTTGAATGTGGCCGTTTCCCATTTTTTGTAATTTTATGGAATTTTTCTAATTTTTCCTATTTTTTGGAATTTTTATTTATTTTTCAAAAATATTGGGAATTTTCCGGATCGATGTGAATCAACCCTCGAAGTCTCAAAAATTTTCGATCCAGACTTTATGAGTCCCGAATCGATCTACAAATTTTTAGAAATTTTTTTGCGAAAATCTGGGAATTTTTGTGAATTTTCTAAGTATTTTTGCAATTTTTTTGGATTTTTTGGAAATTTCTTTTATTTTTTATTATTTTTTTATTAAAGAACCGGACTGAGTCAACCCGGTCTGACCGCCTATGACCCGCTCAGACCCTAAAAAAAAAAAAAAAAAAAAAAAAAAAAACCGACACCGTACTCTATTTTCTATTTATTTTTTATTTTCTTGAATTTTCTAAATCTAATTCCTAATATCTGAATATGTCAAAAAGGATGGACGGCCGAGATCAATCTGCGAATCAATCTCAGCCGTCGGCCCTCTACTAAACAAAACGACGTCGCATCTATCTAAAACACGAACGGCCCGGATTAAAACTATTGACACGATCCGAGCCGTCGACTCCTTACTAAGCTAAACGACGACGTATTAGACTTATTGAATGAGCGGCCGAGATCTAACCTAGATTCAATCCGGACCGTCCGTCCCTAATCTACCAAAAACGGCGACGTATGCTTCCTAACTAAACGGCACCGTTTTACATTTTCTGTATTATTAACTAATAAACGAAAAATCTAAGAATATAAAAAAAAAAAAGATCCGACGGCCGAGAATCAAACTTCTTGATTTATCTCGGCCGTCCGATCGAGTCCGAGTCAGCTCGCTCGCGCCAACGGCCGAGCCGACTCGGACGTGAGCTGGCCCAATCAGGCTTCGACACATCGGACCTTTGACCACGCCGACCGGCCACGTCATCATCTTCTTCCTCTCGACGACGCCTATATGAACGGGCGACATTTCTCCGGCGAGATCCAACGGTGAGATCTCGCCGGAATGACATGAAACCTACGGCGTTCGACTACTTTGAACCTCTAGATCAACATATCTAAGAATCAGATAATTTCATCCACAAAATCAACAATAATCGAACTTGCACAGAGCTTAACTATGAACGATCAATCAAGCAACAGAGAGCATATCAATCCAATTCCTCTACACAGAAGCATCCTGAAGTGTTGAGAAGACTTACCTCCAGCTCGGATCGAGCTCGCGGTGGCTGGCAAGGTCTGGCCAGTGTTCGGCCAGACCGAGTTGTGATGGAGGTTCGACTCGAGCGATTAGGGAGGAATCGATGCAAAAACGTAGTGCGATCGTGATTAGTGAAGTTCAGGGAGTAAAAGGCACAAGGTAATTGCAAGAATGGAGTTCGGGAGGTCAAGTCGCCATGAATGCACAGTGAGAAAATTGAGAGCTCAACTTACCGCTTCTGGAGGCTATAGGTTAATCGAGCTGCGCCGATCGCTTCCTCTTGGCTCGGGTGAACTTCCGATGTCGATCCGCCGCCTTGATCGAGCCCGAATCGTCTGGGACGAAGTCGCGAAGCTTCGGCCCGAAACTCCGTCTATGGCGTCGCCCGAGGACCTCCCTCTCTAACTCTCTCTCTTTCTCTCTCTATTCTGGTGAGTATGCGAGCAAATGAACCTCTCCCCCTGCAATTCTCGAAGCTTCTCCCCTTTTATACCCATTTTGAATTTTAGCGCGTCGGGAGCTTGAGTCGGCGAGGTAATCACGTGTCGCCCACGTGATTTTTGGTCGCCGGACGGTGACGGAATCGGTTGTGATTCCGTCACCGTCCGTTAGACCTACCGTTGAGCTAAAATGGACGAGAATTGCACTCTGGTTCAAGAACATTGACTTTTGTTGCGCCGAACCTTTGACCGGCGATCGCGACCACCTCCGGCGGCCGTTGGTCGCGCCGTTGGCGCCAATCGATGCGGGCTATTCCTATGAACAAAACCCCTCCAAAGAATTGATTCGATTAAGCTTGAATTGGTCTTCAATTTGAGTGATGAATCTCGGCCTTCAACCTGCAATTCGTGCGAGTAAGTTGGGGAAGATGAAGTACATTACGGGACCGGTTCGACCGGTCCGACCGGCAATCAGACCGGTCCGAACCGGTTCAGATAGTCATTTTTGCACAATTTTCAAAATTAATCCAAATTGACTGGGAATTTTTGCAATTAAATTTCAAAATTGCACTTAGGGGCCCGGATATTATCTAGAAATGCAATTTTGCCCAAAATTTTCTATCAATTTGCACAAAAACCCCAAATTTTTCAATTTGCCCAAATTGGGAAAAAGTTCAATTGAGTGTCAATTTGACCAAATTGGACCATGAGACCCATTCCAATCGATTTAGAATGCATGAAAACATAGGGTGACAGTTCAATTTTACTATGATAGTCCCTCAATTAAAAGTAATTTCAGAAATTTGGCCAATTAAGGGACTAAATTGCAAACATTTTGGGGATTTGGCCTAATTTGTGCAATTCGCGCAATTGTGGGGGCAATTGATCAAATTGAAGTTCAAAGGGACTACAATTGAATGTCTAGACACAAAATGTGCAAAATTTGCAAATAAAAAGACTCAATTGGTATTTTTTATGCAAATTCAACCTTAGGCGTTGTGAAGAAACACCTAAGATTAAACTCAATTTTTGATTTTTATTGAGGTCAATATTAAAAGGGAATTAAAAGAAAAATATTGGATATTTTTGTGTATTTTTGTGACCTCGAAAGGTATTTTTTATGCATTTTCTAATATTTTCCTATTTTCCGAAAATATTAAAAAAAAGTGAAAAATATGAAAAATTATTTTTTTGTTCCAAATTGGTTCCTTATGCTTGGCCAAGGCTTCCAATGTTGATTTTTCAATTTTTATTTTTTTGTGAATTTTTGGGAATTTTGGAAAATAAGACTAAAGGAAAACCGATTAAAAATTCGGGTGTCAACAATCAGCGTTATCAAGAAGGTCATGTCGTTTGAAAGGCTTTGCGAGTTAATAAGCTGTTTTTTTGTTCAATTTTACAAATACTTGTTGCATTTATCGCGAGACAAGTCAATGCATTAAGGCTTGAGAATGTATATGTGTTATTTGATTACTCAAACGAGTGAAATCATTGTTTGAATTAGATCTTCTGCTTAAAATCTTCAGTAAGTTAGTTTTACTTCTTCTTCGTCTTTTTTCTTTTAGACCCACCTAATCCAATGAAATATATGAGTTGGTCTCACATGCGCCAAAAGAAGTCAATAGTGTCTCAGCTTAGACAGACCGGCGGCTTACCAGAGGACCGATCCTCTGTCGAAACTAATCTTAATTAGGAGCATTTCATCTTAACTGTTATGCAAACTGCTGTAACATATAATAAACTTACGATTTTCACTTAACGTGTTTGCGACCGAAGGTGTGAATTTTATCTCGCTTTGATTCTCAAGGCTCGGGCCACCGCATCCACGATTTCAGAATACAAAACAATGGCCCTAATATATGGGCCAGCCCAGCCGGCAACCTGATTGAAGTGTGATGTCAGGTCTCTTGCACCATCGCGTCCTTAATATTTGATATTTGTTTGTTTCATTTTGGGATGAGTTTGAGAAAAAGACTATGAAGATTGAGTTCAGCTTCAGATTAAGTCCTGGAATTGTAAAACTTTTTGCATTCGAATTTAGGGCTTCATGGTCTAATACAACATGAGATTTTAAGGGATCAGTGTAAACTATTCTAAAAATTTAAGCTTTTAGATGAAGATGTGATTTAACATTTAAATATTTTGATACCCCGCATGAGTAGGAAGCCATAAAAAAACTGTTAGATGAGAGTAGGGAGGCAAACAAGGGTTTAGAAAGATTTGAACTTATGAACTCTAATTTTGATACCATTTGAGATTTTATGTGATCACTTCCAATAGTTCGAAAGGTTTAAATTGTTAGATGAAAGCCCAGTTTAATATTTAAATATTCTAACACCCCCTCACCCATAGGCTAGACTTTGGCTTAAGCTTGAAGCGAGGAAACATATAATTAGGAAGGCAGATAAGGGTCTAGAAAGATTTGAACTAAGGACTCCAGTTTTGATATCATGTGAGATTTTGTGGGACCACCGCTAAATATTCTAAAAGTTTAAGGTAACCAAATTTCCTAATAAGATATTAGAGTGGGTGGTATCTCTTTTACCTATGTACATCGGACCCCATCAATCAAATTTCACGTATCCTAATCAAATTACATGGTGCTCCTCCTAATCTGGCTTTCATGTGAAATGGAGTGTTAAAATATTGTCTTGCATCCTTTGACAATGGGTTTTATATGCTCTTCGTGTTCATTAATCTCTGCTTACTTAACACCTTAAGTTTTTAGAACAATTGAAAGTGATTCTACAAAATCTCGTGTAGTGTTGTTTGGCCTTATACAAAATCCAGATATTTGAATTTATTTAATGGAAAAAAATCCCACGTCCCATACCCAAATCGTGGAAAAGAGAGAGGGTCGGAAGTGAGGTATTTTTCTATAGAATGTCCCTGGCTTGCTTGAACAATCCTGAATTTAGTTATTTCAGCTCCAACATATGATCTTTTTAATTGGTCAAGGCTCTCTAGTTTATTACCTTTGCTGGTCACGCTCATGGACGGAGGCTTTGGATTTAGATATTTCTCTTGATTCTAGTATCTATTGCAGGTATTTTGCTTAAATCAATTTATCAATTACCAAGACACTTAATTCAAATGTCAATAATGCGAATAAAGTGTTATAATTCTTGATGAATTAAAATGTTAATTGATGGTATACTGTGCTTGGTGTTGTTCCGGGCTTTATAGTTCAATTATTATTCCTCCAATATGCCTTAACATAGATGAATGGCGAAGGATAATTTTTTACGAAGTAACATTTTAAATGACAATTAATAATTTGTTATCACAAATAAATAAATAAAAACTAAAAAATCACGATATTTTCTGGTGTTTGGCTAAATTTTGAAAGTGAAGTAGAAAATATTTTTCGCTATTATGTATGAAAAATTCAATTTTATTTTTCACCGTAAACTCATTAATAATTTTTTTATTTTTTATACTTTTTTTTTCTCTTTTTTTTCCTTCTTCTTCATCTGTTTGGTGGCCACAAGAATGGCCAGAGACCTCCCTAGGTGAGGTGGAGCCTCGAATGCCACCGACCGGGGCAAGGCCTCGGGCGTCGCCATTCTCTAGTAGGGAATGAGCTGGCCTCGCCAAATCTGCAAGCTTCGAGCATTAGCGGATCCAACAAAGTTCAAGTTTTTCGGCCGTCATCATGGCTGGGGAGCGGCCGAAGAAGAAAGCATAGAAAAAAAAGGAAAAAATATTTTTAAAAAAGAAAAAGAAGAATAGAGTAAAGAAAAAAATAAAAAAAAATAAAACATAATTGAAAAGAAAATGAATGTAAAGGAGTGAATGAAAGAAATATGAGGGAAAATGTTTTCCTTTTTTCAAAAAGAGAAAAACTTTTACCCCACTTTTGAAGGATTTTTTTCGTGGATGGAAATTGTTTTTCTTGACTAACTTATTTTTCGCAAACTAAAAGCCGAAATATACAAAAAAACATTTTTCTGAAAGTTATTTTCCGTGAAATAAATGGACCCTAAAGGTCACAATTCACTCCAACAATCCACATATTCCCGTGAGCTCACCCTGCCATCATGCGACCGTTTTCGGGATGGTGGGGTAGCCCACAATGGCTTGGCCGAGGTTTTGGACCCCGATGACTGCGCCCATAGGACGATCTTGCAATTGTTGAGACATGGTCGCCATGGCAATCTTGTGGGGAAAAGACACAAAATACTAAAGTTAAGGCTCCGTTCGTTTTCCGAAAGTACATAATTTGAAAGATATTTTCTTAGAAATGATCGATTTTTTCGCTTATAAAAATAAATAAATAAAAAATATTTTCATTACCCAATAAAATATTCGGAGATAGATTGTTGTCGGTAATAAAAAATATTTTTTATATATTAAGTTTATACATCGATATAAGTAATTATTTTAAATTATCTATTTTTACCGAAACTAACATAGCCTAAATAAGGTTTGAATTGAAGCTCGTCCTGAAGTTGAGATTCGATGTCTTGGCCAAACTCTAGGATGATAGTTCGTAGATTTTGGTGGGCAGCGATGCTGTGCGAATGACGACAGAGGGAAAACACGTGGATTTCTTGAACTTTTTTCCTCCTCCTTTCTTCTTTGGTCAAGATCGGAATTGGACTTTGACCCACCACAGTGAACTCTTTTGGGTAGTGATGGCGATTGTAGTGGAGAAATGAACAAAACTAGTGCACGAGAACAATGCCTTTGCCACTTTCAGATGCATTTTCGAAAGTATGTTTCGAGGAAGGTTTTCTTGGCATTTTTCACACTCTTTTTCACCTATTTAATGTTGAGATTCAAAGGTAAATAATATTAGAAAAGTCTCACATCGGATGAGTAATGTGTTGTGGAGCAGATAATATATTAAAGTCGACTCATAATTTGTTAGTTTATGATTTATGGCCTCAGATTTGGGCTTTTACTTGAAGTTGGTCCATTATTTATTTATTTAAATTTTTTTAGTGAGAGTTGGTATAACTAGATTTGTTGATAAGCTTAGACTTGGATTCTCGCTTGATGATCTCTCCCGATAAAAGTATCAAATTTCTGTTGTGCACTCCCAACATTTAGATCTTGCGTACTTTTCCCTAAAAATGTCTCGCAATTTTTCTTTATGGCATTCATTCGGAAGTATAACTATTCTAGTGATCACTTAACTAAGTGATTAATTAGGAGATTTTCCTTGCCTAAAAATCTCGCATTGATTTAATTTGATGAAATTATCTGACATGGCATGTCGGAGAAACGATGCCATCAGTGTACGCGTTTCGGATGATGTGGTTCGGTTGCAATACAAACCCTAAACCACGTGTTGAGTTGCAAATAGGAAATTGGGAGTGGCTCATAGAACAACCAACCGAGTGGAGACGAAGGAAGGAGAGGCTGAAGCTTAGGTCGAGCTAGTGATCAAAGTAGGTGAGCCCTGAAGACCCCTGAAGAGAAACTACAAGTTAAAGGAAGAAGTTGATAAGGCCGGAAGGTAATATGAAAGAGGGCGACCGCTCTCGCACAATTCATTGCTCGAGAGAAGGGAGTCTTCCAAAATGCATCGAGCGAAATGGAAAAAAAGGTTTAGAAGATAGGGATAGTACCGATAATGATAGAACGATTCCATTAAAAGAGTACAATTTTTCATTTCACTTTGGCACATTAGATTTAACTATCTTTAAACAAGGTGACATGGGATATGTGTATGTTTAAAATAATACTACCTAGGATTCTGATCGGAGATATGTAGTTGGAATAACTTATCAAGTGACCGATTTTCGAAAAATATAGCATTTAAGTATTCGCACGAAAAGTCATGGCACCATTAAGGTTCATACGAAAAATGTCATACTATTCTTGAAATTTAATAGGAGCATGAAGCTCTCAACTGAAAAGTTGACGGACTCAAGATCGAGAGAGAGATGAGTTAGTGATCCTGAAATTAAGTATTTGAACCTAAAAACCCCGCCCCCGACCCCCCGCTGTTTTTTTTTTTTTTTCAATCTTGTCAAGGTCTTGGGCCCCAGGTCCATTAGGTATACAAGGCCCTGTTGCTGGACTTCTTTCTTCCAAAGAGCAACAACAACTACGCAAGATTTAGCCTTAGAGATTAGCCAAATCCTCTAAGTTCTTTTACTTGGCCCATTTTACTTGTCTCTCTATGATGATGATTTCCAACCACTGTTTGGCGGACAAAGGATTTCCACCCTCCTCGACAGCTCCATCGGTGCCTCGACAGATCTCAACCACGTATTAGTTGTTTGGATGAACGAGATAAATGGATACACGAGTTAATTATTTGGATGATGAGATATCAGATGATCGATGGAGGCTGAGGATCTTGGCCCTTGTGAACTTTTTCTTTCATAAGCTTCCCGTAAGTCTGCATAGCATGATATTCCAACAATTACTTTGGGTTTGTTTGGTAATGTTTTTGTTCCTTTGATTCTGTTCCCCAAAGCAAAAAAGAATTAAAAGCATATTTGGTAATGCAAATGATTCTGATCTTGCTCTCGAGAACACTTTTGAATCAAAAATAAGAACAAAAAAAAGTTGATTTTCCAAAAAAAGAATACTTTTGACAATAAAAAAAGTAACGATAGTCTTCTCTTACTTTTGTCGGGCGATCGCGAGGCATGGGCTGGGTTAACTTTGACTTGACTGGATAAATTTTTTAAATAAAAATTTCATAAATTAATAAAAAAAATCAGAAAATTGATTAAAAAAATCCAAAAAATGAAAAATTCATAAAAAAAATCTAAAATTTTGGAAAAAATTAGAAATTCCAAAAAAAAAAAACTAGGAGATGGTTCATTTCAATTGGCCAATCCTATTTTTGACGATTTTGCCTTCCAATTTCTCCCAAATGACGATTTTGCCCCTCATGAGCAAATTGTTTCAAAAAATGCCAAAAATTCCCAAAAAATCTCAAAATGTAGGAAATGGGTCCATTCAACTAGCCAATCCTGTTTTTGGTGATTTTGCCTTCCGATTATTCCTAAGCCTTGCTGATTTGTTCTTGGAATACCATGTTGCATCATTGACCATTGGCATGGTATCCAAAGGTAAAATTGAGCCACCTATTTGGTAGAGATGAAATTTATGCATTCCGAGCAATAAAAGATAATTAAAGTCACCTCTTCCATTCTTGGTACATGCATAGCCTCAATAGAAGCATGGGAAAACAACAATTTTAGCTTATTGTCCTTCCAAGGAGCAAATCCGAAGCATCCCTATTTTGGACAAAAAGATATCATGGTGCAAGAGGATCACAACCGTGGGATCCGAGGAAAGTCATCAAATGTGATTATGTAATTATTTGATTTAAATGACAAATTGGGAAGAGAAATTATTTACCAAAACAGAAATTTTGTGCGCTTACCAAACGTGTTTCTATTCCAGGAATAGAAATTTCATACGGTTACCAAACGCGTTCTGATTCTCTAAAACTCAACTAGGGAACAAAATCTAAAAAATTAATTCTAATCAAAATCACTTTTTTTTAATAGAAACGTACTCACCAAAATATTTTATCAAAGTCATCCTCAAGTTTTGATCTAGCAATGATTTCCACTTAACTCTTTGGGTTCGCTTAATGCTTTCTCCTATATTTGGCCAAACAATATTATAGCTTTCTATGTTAACCCTAATTTGTAACTCGAGATCCGTCCATGTAGATTATTTTAACTAATGAAAGTGTTTAACCAATATCACAGCACTCGAATTGTCACATATTTTCGCCTTCTTTTGAGATTTCCTCCGTAAGAGCAGGCATGTGTGTCCACGATAATTGCCTCGTCCATGCGGAAAGGGGAGATTACGTACTTCATGAGGTTTAGTCGGATGTTCAAAGTTCTCCGAAAAAGCGACAAATTATATTGTGATTGGAGAAAATTGTAAAAAAATATTCTAAACCTATTGTATTTTTGTCAATTTAGTCATAGACTTTTAAATTTTGGTAATTGAATCTTAAACCATTTAACATTTTTTCAAGTGATTCCATGCTACCAATTTTATTGGAAATCGCTAGGGTGCATACCGATCGTTGTATGTGATATGGCCGGCGCTGAGGTGAACAATTTTTAATAATATATTTTTAAATTTATTAAGTTTTTCTTTTCTATTTTTTCTTTGCTTTTTTTTTCTTTCCTTAAAGTGGCTGCCATTGGGTCGTCGGGCTCTCGTTGGCCGTTGGCAAGGGCATCAACACCCTTGCTGGCCAATTTAAGAAAAAAAAAGGAAAAAAAAATGGAAAAAAACAAGAAAAAATAATAAGAAAATTCAAAAAAATATTTTAACAATTATTCATGTCAACGTCAATCATGCCACGTATGATGACTCGCGTCCACTTTAGCAACTTCCAACTAAAATTGGCCGAATGGGTTCAAAATATGAAAATGTTTAGGACTCAATTGACAAAACTAAAAGATTTAAGATTAAAATTTAGGATTTTTCGGATAATTTAATCCATACGGCTGACCAGCAAATTTTTGCTCCCACCTGTACACTGTTATCTGATTTCATCCATGTTGCTGTCATATTGTTGTCCAAGGAGAAAGTGTTTACTTTCAAATTCCAAGCGAAGGCCCTTCCTTCTTGGAACTCACAATGACTTTTCTTCAACCACGCCACTGGATGAGCCTCGTTCGGCCGATTAGGTGGAGATAAAGAATATAATTTCGCATGTTTGGAATTATGTGGGGGATATGACCAAACTATTTATCAAATTGGCATGTAAAAATGGTGATACGAGAAGAAGTTTTGAAAGCAATTTTTGAGCTTGTTTCGCTTGCTTAAATCCAATTTTATAAGAGCTTATATTAATAATTTTTCAATCAACATTACTCTAAAAGTTTAAAAAAGAAACAGGTTGCGTGATGAGCCTGCTGAGCAATAATTTATCTTCCTAGGTCATCTTATGATTCCTCGAATGTTAGTTGAGAGAGAGTTGAAAATTGCATGCATGTCTGTGTGATCACTTCAAAGATTATTGCCCAATTCATTGATCTTCATGTTTCAATCATGTCTTCATTATAAATAAAAAAAAGAAGAAGAAGAAATTCAAACGACATAGAATATAAATAAGAAAGCGTGTTTTCAACAATTTCACCAACCCCTTCATATGGTCAAACATGAGAGACAATCACTATCATCTGATAACTAATGCATTCTTTTATTATTTTTTTTATAAAATAAATTAAGTTAGGGAAGAGAAAATGAGAGGATCATGCTAAACCTAATCCCCGGCATGATTCGTTAATTATTTTCTCGTGTGTAGTAGGTGGTGGTCAAAGATAACGTAGGGATTCTATCTAGGGTTTCTGGTTTTGTTTTTACATTCTTGAGGCGCAACGACGTAGGCTTCGTCAAAGAAAGGCGTGCGTGGGTGGGGTGGGCGTATCCCGGGGACATCAGGCTTGTGTAAAGGATTCGAACTATACCCTCAACGGGAAAGTAGTGACCGCAAATGATTCCGTACGAACGGTGGAGAGTCGTGTTATGCTTGACTTCAAATGCACAAAGCTATCGGTCACTCGTTAGAATTGTGCTCCGATAAGATTTTCGTTCTCGACACTGGATGTTACACGTAATATTAAATACATTGCATGTGGTCAGTTCTCTTAGCTTTAAAATGATTCGTCTGCACATCAAAGGGTCTTATTGAGATTAGCTAAATCGATATGTCCCACCCCGGCTCAAAATACATGGATGACCTAAAAGTTTCACACGACAACGCCAACATATCAAATCCATTCATCAGAGGGATCAATTCCCGATTAGATTAACTTAAGGTATCAACTTATATGGTCGAAAGATCCCATGGATGGAACGTGCACGCAGATGTATTGGGCATTTAATTAAATGCTGAAGCGCTGTGGGTATCTTGGTAGATCACTTTAGCGAAAACACATACGGCTTTCTCTTATTGATCTCGGTACGTCTAGCATTTCTCTTTCTCGACTGCATAAGAATACAACAGAGAGATGGAGAAGTAGGTGAATGATGATGATCATGAACCCATGTTCGAGTCTTACTTTTCAGCTGGCGATCGACGTGGGGACGCATGTGCTTCCATAAACAAAACCCAGAGCGTCTCCTATTATTTCTCGCCAAGCTGGTTGACTCATCTGGTGGAGCCCCTACTTGATGAACTTGAACCATTCCATCTCTAAAGTCGGAAAACTTTGAGAGAGAGAGAGAGAGAGAGAGAGAGAGAGAGCCTCCTTGGGTTAGGTAGACAAGACAGAAGAAAATTGGAGCTTCTTCCTAAATAATTGTTGTCCACTTTTGCAGTTAGGATTGACATTTTCAAGTAAAAAACAATCAATTGGGGGGTGACTTCTTCTGATGATGATGAGGAAATTAAGGGGAAAGTAAAAAAAATTAGAGAAGTTCATGCGTTTGTTTGTATGTAGCAGGTCATGGTACCTTATAAAATGCACAACATGCCTTTGAGAACTTTTGCCTCAGTCTCTCCCTCTCCCTCCCTCCCTGTGATCTCTCTCTCTCTCTCTCTCTCTCTCTCTCCCTCCCGTCAAGAGACAACATGGCAACGGCTTCTCTCACGGCACCGGCACTGCTCATTCTACTGCTGGCTATTCCGGCGGAGGTGCATGGGGCAACTCACACTGTGGGCGATTCCTCGGGGTGGACCCAAAGTTATGACTATGGGACTTGGGCTGCTTCCCAGACTTTCAATGTTGGTGATACTCTTGGTATGCTAAGCTGACCGCTCACCATGGTCTTTCGTTCTTTCTTGGCATGTTAACTTCTACATTTGGCCTGACTCTTGTAAGCCTTGGAATTTCCCCCCAAAATGAAATATCGATGCGATTTCTAAATTTGCATCAAGGAGACACTTTATTCGAGGGAATGATACCAAAGATTCGATGCATCAAGCAATATAAACTTTGAGTCTGTCACAAGCTTTCGTCCATCCATTATGGCGATTTGGTTGCTAGTCTATACTAAGTTGTGTTTGGATCGAAATCACGCACTCTGATTGAAACCTGGAGAGGACATATGTGTGTGATTGGTTTAGACTACGTAACACCCAAATTTTATTTATGAGATTAGATTATTGACAGTGCAAAATTGTCAAAAGCTTGACATCACCAGGCAAAGTAGATCTTTTACCATTGACAGAGACGGCCATACTAATTCATTTTATAACATCATATCATAACAGATATTTATATTCTTTTACTTTTCATCTGGGATTTAATTTTAAGTAGACGGGCTGCATAATCTTCTTTCATACAACCCACAACCGTTCTACACTGGCTTTAGTGGTTGGTTAACCTTGCAAATTGTGATTAACCATGTCAAGCTTCATACAGATCCTAATCGAGACAGGTACTTTAAAATATTTTGTATGTGATGATAATGATGGCTTCTATCGCTTGAAGTAATTAGTCGATAAGAATTATTTTAAGTACCGATAATAATTTATATCTAAATATTTTCGTGAAACATGAAAAACAATATATATATATATATATATATATATATTTATAACGAATACAGCCCTTCGTTTAGACGGTTCCATAAACAAAGACGTTTGTAAACCTCGGAATAGGTAGTGTCGTGCGTTTCTATTATTCTGACCAATCATTTCAAACTCACTTTCCATATTTTGTTTTCTTCTACATACTTTCATCATTCTCCCCATCAATCATTTCTACACACTTTCCATATCTTGTTTTCTTTTGCATACTTTCATCATTCTCTTCATCAATCATTTATGCACACTTTTCATATTGTTTTCTTATGCAAGAGTCTATCGATATATATATATATATATTCGTTTGTTTCATAAGAGGTACACGTGGTTAATATCCTCTATTTTTCGAAAATAAAAACACCTCGGAGGATGTGACATTTGCCTAAATTGATGGTAACATCAAGCCAATCACTTGGAGCTAGATTGCTCAAATTCAGGCACTTATTTAATGTATTTCACCTTTCTTATAGTGCGTACATGTGTGAACTGTCTGAATTGACAACATATTATATCTTTATGAGAGGTTGAGATGTCCACGTAGACGTAGTTACACCAAATCGTTGACGCCGTGATGGTTTTTGGTGGTCTAGTTCTTTATGCTAGCACAATTATGATCTGCAAGAATGTCCCCTTTTAATCATAATCCAAATTTGGACCCAAAAAAAAAATATCATTATCCAAATTCGTTGACTTTTTCCTTTTCTATTTTTTGATACATCCAACTAGTGTTCTCGTATGCCTTGACCCACTCGGTCGATCAAGTGAGCAAAGACGACTACGACAACTGCAACGTCGGCAGCGCCCTGAAGTCCTTCACCGGCGGGAGCAGCACCATCACCCTTAGCTCAGCTGGCCCGATGTATTTCATTTGTCCCACGCTTGGCCACTGCTCCGGGGGCATGAGACTGGCGATCACCGTTGGCTCATCGAGCACCACCCCTAGCTCCCCATTGTCGCCTCCCTCCACGGGCACGCCGACTGGGTCTCCACCCTCCACCCCTACCGGAACAACCGCTCCACCGCCGCCTAAAGCCAACGGGGCCGCCGGTGCTTTCGGCATGAGCCATGTGATGATCGGAGTCTCATCTGTGGTAGTGACCGCGATTGCTCTAGTGTGCTAGGGAAGAGCCAGTGCAATTTGCTGTGGAATTCTGCCCTCTTTAGTTGGTTATTGTATGCAACATTTGGCGTGTGGAAAAACATGGTCTCTCGGATTCCATTTGATTATCTATTGAGGTATTTCTGATTCTTGAGCTATGTTAATTTGAATAAATTAGCTATGTATTCAACATATATAACTAACTAGAATTTTCATGACCATTATGAATTGTGCTAATTTGAACTTATTCTATAACTAACAATTGGAAGAATCACAATCTAATTAGCGCAACGGTGCTTATTTGTATTAATTTCTTAGTACATGTATACAAATATACGTCATAAATGGTGCAAAATATAATAATCTGAATTTAATATATTATTTGTAACTAATATATACTAACATATGTTCTCTTAAAAAAAAAATAAACGAGATGGGGCGGGGCACTACGGGGCACGGACAAACAGTCCGCTTTCATGTGGAAAATTCGCTTCGTCGGGGGAGGGGCACTACGGGGCACGATCCTAGGCGAAAACTAGAGGACTGATTGGATTGTTTTGGTCTTTTTTTTTTCTTTGAGTTTACAATTGTAAATAGAGCTGAGATTTTCCTAGCAAATAGTCTAGCAAATAGTCTTGACCAGTTGAAAAAGGTTCTACCTTGGAGCCAACGTCGGGCCAATTTTTGGGTAGTATGGTTAATTCGACCTTCGAAATCGAACCTAGTTTTCCCTAGAACCATGAACCTACCTACTACTCCCTAGAGCCGGCCCTAAAATGACATAGCTAGGCCGATTCCTGAATTGAACCGGCTAGGCCGGTTCCTGAATTGAACCCGACCATTTCTCAGCCATATCTTCAATTATCCTTGTTGGAATTTAACATCGAAAAATTCTACTAACTTCTATCGATGTTCGATTGCGAAATCGTCCAGGAATGTGCGTTGAATTACTAATGCATCCTCCATGAATCTTCAAACCCACGACAGTTCGTATACAATCACAAGCGTAAAGTATTATTATTTCACAGCGTAAAGTATTATTATTTCACAACGTAAATGCGAACGATTTTGAAGGTAAAGATGTATGCCTTTTTTGTGTTTATGAGAGAGAAAGAGAGGAGGGGAAGTAACGTACGTTCCTTTCTGACATTATTCAAATTTCAATATCACCATTGTACCCCTTTGGATATTATCTACATCTTTTATAGATAACAAGGTAGCCGTTCGAAAGGCACCTCTTCATAGACATACTACATCATGTACGTAAATATAACATCTCCCACTCGAACATGATGACCTTGATACTATCAAGAATATAAGGCAATTAATATCATCTACTTTATAATCACTTTATACTTGCAAACACGTCGTGTGACCGGTGAGTACATCTGCACTTGGGAGCTCAATTATGCACTTGTTAGGAATACATAATAGCTACAACCCCAAAAAAGAAAAACAATGTCTCACAGTACCCCGGACATATTTTGTTACATCAGTCCAAGTATACCTATCCCTTAAAGACTATACTTGACTATTCTTTACCCACTATGTGTTTACAATTATATATGCACTCACAAAAAACGATATAATTGGTCGACCAGTAAATACATGTGTAGATGTAAAACAACAATAGTCTTCCTTCGCAATTGTGTCACTCTCCTTTTCGAACAAGCTGCTTTCCTAGACACGTCCCATAAAGCCATATTAATTTCGTGACCGTCGATAACATGCTAAAGCAGCAACATTGATCTGTCACTTTGAGAATATAGTCAAAAGTAACATAGGGTACAAAATGAGGTAATCAATTCATAAGTTCCCTCAAGGACTCATGCGATGAGTAAATAGGGATAATCATACTCATCTCCTTTATTGGTCGAGTCTAGCACGTGTTGTAGCATCCTAGAAACCAGCTCTTTAAATTAGTGTCCTTTTTGACTGTAATGCTCAATTACTATCAAAGGGGATTGTAATTTGAGACAGAAATGCCCTTATCAATGAAAGTCCTTTTTTTGGAATACAATATCAGAAAGTGACCTTGAGACCTTATATAGTGGGATTGAAAGTTTCTTGTCCCATATGAAGGTCATTTTGGATATATTGCGAGAGGTATTCGAAATAAGTTATATAGGGCGCAATCAACCTAGAAATTTGTGCGATGTCATATACGACTGGACGATCAAAGTATTGCGAATTCTATACTAGGAATTTCACCTATCCTAAGTTTGAGATTGCGGATCAAAAGGCCCACAAGCGCGTAAGGAGACGCGTTAAGTTATTCGACAATAAGAAAACGCCACTTTCTTGGAATTTAACTTAGGGTAACATTCACATTGAACCCGAAATTTATGGAGACGGCCATATATGCGGAATATGACTAAAGCTAAGTGAAAATCAAAATTTGCTAAGAGAGGGCGGCAGAATTGGGGGTCAAGTGTGCACAAACTTGAATTGGAAAGGCGAGGTGCCATGTGGGTGTGTGTAATGGCCGCGAAGGACTTGCCATTTAGCAAGTTACTTCTAATTTTTCCAAGAAGCTCATGATGGTGAACATGGGGAATGAAAAATGCATGATTTCTCCATAGCATTGTGAATTCCGCCCGGCCACCCACAATAGAGCTCGCAAACTTTATTTTGGGAGAGCAATTTTGCGAAGAAACTCTTGTCTAGCTCTCGGTTGCTCTCTCGATGTCGCCGTAAGCCACCAGCCGATCGCTCGTCCTCACCAAGAATCAAGCTATCGCACCACTTCATTGTCGACCTCGAGGCGAGTTGAATTTCCTCTCTCTTACCCTCTCTTGTTTCATGACACATTTGGCCATAGCTCGGTAGCGTGAATTAGCAAGAAATAAAGAGAAGTTTCGAACTTAGGCAGTCGAAAATCTACTCGGCCGATCGGTTAGATGATGGTAGTTGTCGATGGTACGTCATTTTGCTTAGTGAATAGCCACGCTACGTAAGGATTGGGCGGAGGTTGAGTGGAGGTGAGGAAATTTGGTGAAACCCTATGGAAAATAAAATGTACGGCCGGAGGTAATATAGCTCGAGAGTGTCTCTACTTCGATGGATTTCTAGCTTGGTAGGCCATGAATGAGTGATTCAAGGCTGGAAATGAATCTAATTAGGTGCCATTAGCTATGGATTGAGCTTAGGATCGTGCTACAATGTCGCTAATGACTCGTCACGAGTGTGGTAGTAGTCTGATAGATCATACACTTTAAATATCATTTATTTCTAGTGATTTCTTAGCTCTCTAATCATTGATAGTTGAGATAAATTGTCCTCAAATAGCGTTGTTTTGTAGATTGAACTAAGAGTCGTGGGCTAGAGTCACCAAGGAACCGTACACTTTAGTTATTGTGAACATGGTTGTTGTCCAAATCTGATAATTGTAATCGGTTGTGAAGGACTATTGGTATAATAAAGTATCGAGGGAATTGGTGGTTAAGGTGTGTGGTCAAGGATCTTAAGGCTTGGTAGAGCAATATGTGATTATTGTTTATCCTATTCGGTTCCATGTAGTTTCATTGAGCAAAAATTTTGGGATCGGTGTCGATAGAATGTGGTGGCCAAGAATTCAAATTGCATGTGGAAATAAAAGTGGCTTTGATTAATAGGTGTACGATGGTTGGGCTATGGATATCAAAAAGTAAATAAAATGAATGCACACGATTGCGTGGTGATACTTTCGTGTGTTTTGATTAGATCGCACTGCGATGTTTGTACACATATTTCATGCCATTTGGTAATTGAAGTTGGGATATATCGAGGGCTGCAAATATGAGCTCAATGTACCCCGAGGGAGACGGGATGCCTTGGTAAGTGGCTCTAGGTAGACCACATGAAATAACGCGAAGCATCGGAGGGAGGATTTCATGGCGAGGAGTTGTTATGAAGGTCGGCGATCAAGCAGGGTAAAAATAATGGTATTACGAATCGAAATTGATTCGGGAATAGTGGCAATAAGTGGTGAGATAGGGAGGGCAATCATTCATTGAACATGTTGCGTACGCATATGACATACGTGTGTATATGTGAATTCGGGTATGCCAATCTTAGTCTAGGAACCGAATACTATACTTGTATGGATTCGAGTAGTATTATGAATCGAGAGAGCGTTAGAGTGATTAAATTTTACTCGTTGGGATTGCTCACATTTGTGGTATATGTTGTTTTAGATTAACAGGTATGGGATCCATCCCGATTCCCTCAGGCTTCTGCTATAGTCTCCCCATCACACTTGAGATTGAGACCCAAGATTTTGACATCACTAACTAGCATGGGATCACCTTTACCCATGCGATCGCTACACTCACTGTTGATGTTGGGATTGGTATGGCCCCGATGGTCTATCAATTTGTATCGATCTTTCTGGCAATCGACGGGCAACAAGAGTGTCCGATTCCCCATGATCTTTTCAATAGGGATGATAGTGATGATGACAAGGCAAATGGCGGAGCAGCTAGAGGTGGGTCGGTCGCAGCGGCGGCTTAAGAGGGGTTCAGGTGAACGAGTGCTAATTTTTGGAAGATTGCAAGATTGGAGTGGAATTATGGCATGTTGGTTCGTGATCTAGTAGGAGAGGTGTATGTGTACATAGTTGGCCATAAGTGAACCCAGGTTATCACCTCCATATAAATAGCAATCTAACTAGCTAATGTAATCAACTAATCTTGTATATGTACATATATCGTATTTGGCCTGATGTTTTGTTCATTTTGTGATTATGAGCTTGCTAATTTCACGTAATTGTGATTAACATATTCCGATGCATGAAAATAATGGCATGACTAATGAGAATTGCTAGATGTAATGGCCTTGGTGTCACGGCTCTGCTGGTAGTACCTGGAGTGGGGTGCTACAAACCTAAGTTGGTATTAGAGCATTAGTTATTTGGAGTGATAAGGTGTGCTAGATTGGAGGAGTTAGGGTACGCAATATGTTAAAAACTTTTAATGTAAGTGTTTGCTTGGTTTGGATGAACGGGATGAGTAGCTCGTTTATAACAGGCCATTAATAGTATTTTAGCTACTCATAGGATGTGAGTGACGTGCTAAAGTAGATGGTATGTTACTTATTTCTTGGTTTGTTACTACATGTGATTGTGAGGTGTTGGATAAAGGATAATGAGGAAAGGAAATAACAGAGGATGGTCCATGTGCAGAGGAATCGCAAGATGCCAAGGGCAGGCACGTCTTCCTCAGGAACAAATCCCACAAATCCAAGGATTGATGGAATTTTGGAAGCACTAGCAAATGTGGGAGCTCTGTTGGAACGGCAAGCTCAACGGCAAGCGGCAGTATAAGATACGATTGGAGAACATCGTATACAAGGATTAGTCGACCATTTTCTAAAGTTGAAGCCACCTAAGTTTACTAGATTGGGAACTCAAGAAGATGCCGAGAGTCAGGTAGATGAAATGGCAGAATTATTCGGCCTTCTAAATTGTACTGATGCAGATCGATTAATCCTAATGGAACATCAACTTGCTGAAAATGCCAAGTATTAGTGGAGGGCTATCAAGAGGATGGTGTTTCCCGAAGGTATGAAAGTAGCTTGGCATCACTTCGTAGAAGCTTATAACAATCAATACCCCTCGGATAGCGTCAAAGATAAGAAAATGGCTGAGTTCATGCGATTGACGCAAAGCAATACAATTGTATGCCAATATGAGGCAAGATTTTTTGAATTGTCCAGGTATGCCCCTTGTTTAGTTGAAAAACACTATAGATAGGGCAAAAAGGTTTCATAATGGTCTTAAGACGAAGATACGGAGATAATCGGTGCCTTTTAACATTAGAGAGTATAATGAACTATATAGTCGGGCTCTATTGGTAGAAGAGGAGCTTCGAAGGGAAGAGATGGAGGTAGTGAGCCAAGTGAGGTCAAGGTTACCGATTCCTCAAGGGAATTTTAGGGGCGATAAGCGGCCAAATTAGTTTGGAGGATCAAGATCTAATGCAAACAAGAGACCTAATTTCGGACGATTTAGTCAAGCGGGAAGTAGTAGCGGAAAAGGACTGAGGCCGATGCAAACTCGGATAAATAACTCTTGTACTTGATGTGGAGAATTCCACAGGAATGGGCCATGCATGATCAATAGGCAATGCTTCAAATGCGGCAAATATGGACACTTAAGGAGGGATTGTCCCCTGGAAGGGCAACCACCTCAAGCAAGGATGCTATAACAGTCGTAACATGCCTCAACTGGGGGAAATAATAGAGCAAGTGGATCCGGACGAGTAGGTAGAGCACGTCAAGCTAGAAATGCTCAAAGATCTTCAGCTCAAAGACGAGTGTATGTAGTAACACAAGAGGAAGCCGCGGCTTCCAAAACAGTTATATCAAGTACGCTCTCTATCCATGGTCACAAGGCGTATGCCTTCTTTGATACTGGAGCTAACCATTCATTTATCTTTGTGCAATATGTGAAGTTGCATGATTTGAATACTGAATTGCTTGACGAACCTTTGGTAATAACTACTCCGCTTAAGGATAGCATGTTATTGACCCTAGGATGTAGGAATTGTGAAATGACTGTTAAAGACCGGAGTGTGGTAATAGATTAATAGTCTTGGTGATGCACGATTTGACTTGATAATTGGGTTGGATTGGTTTCACCGACAACGAGCTAAGGTGGATTGCTATAGGAAAGTAGTTCAGATTAATCCATCAGATAGTCCTAGTTTCGAATTCATCGGAAATAGGGTGAGTACATTTGGGACCCTTATATCAGCCATGGAAGCTTGGCGATTGCTTGATGAGGGCTGCAAGGGATATCTGGCGGTAGTTCAGGATAAGATTAAGAAGGAAATGAATTTGGAGGAGGCTCCAATGGTTCAGGAGTTTCTGGATGTTTTCCCTGAAGAATTTTCAGGATTATCTCCAGAGAGAGAGATTGAGTTTGTGATTGAGTTAATTCTTGGAACGGAGCCTATATCAAGAGTCCCATATCGGATGGCCTTGATGGAACTAAAGGAATTAAAAATGCAACTCCAAGAACTATTGGATAGAGGATTCATTCAGTGAAGACATCGTCATGGAGAGCGCCAATATTGTTTGTAAAGAAGAAAGATGGATCCTTAAGGCTCTATATAGATTACGGACAGTTGAATAAGGTAACTATCAAGAACAAGTACTTGTTACCAAGGATTGATCATTTGTTTGATCGATTCATGTGGTGCTTCGTGTTTTCAAAAATCGATTTATGGTTAGGGTACCATCAGTTGAGAATTAAGAAAGAGTATATCCCTAAAACTGCCTTTAGGACCCATTACAGACACTATGAATTCCTAGTGATGCCATTTGAATTGACAAATGCACCTGCGGCATTCATGGACCTTATGAATCATGTGTTCAAGCTGTACTTGGATCAATTCGTCATTATTTTCATTGATGATATTTTGATGTACTCTAAGGGGGAGAAGAAGCATAAAGAACATTTAAGAACGATATTGCAAATGCTTCGTGAACAACAACTGTCACGCTCATATCCCCGAGCATGCCACAACCCTACCGAATGCCTCGGGTCATTAAAGGGCAACGTCCCAAGCACGTCGTCAACCCATTCATTTTATCTTTCAATTAAATGCATGCAGAAACGATTCTTGATCCCCAGAAAAACATAATTATAGGGATAGTCGAAAAGGAAATCAACAACCATCAAACAACAAAAGCTCATTTTATTTATTTACCGTTAACCTTAGGAAGTACATATGCACAGGCCTTACTTCAGGGCTACTTCCTATAATCATAAAAAAGATACCAAGTTGGGGTTGGGGTTAACGCTACTCCAAGCTACTAAAAAAGAGAGATCAATGACCACGTCCTACTCAAAGCCGGTAGTTGGCCGAGGTCTAATCGAGTAGCACCCCAAACCGCACGAATCTGCTCTTCATCGCTAAGGTCCTAAAAAAACTAGTTAACAACAATGTGTGAGATATGAAATCTCCATGAGTCAACACCCTAAGCTCGAATAGGGTACTGATTCGCTCAGGGTGGCCTAAATATATAGGTTAATATCGATAATAGATTAATAGCGTGCAACTTTCGCAATGCTCTAGTTACTACGTGATCGGGCACTTATGTAACGACCCCAAGATCATTGCCCCGTTATGCTACCTCTTTTCCAATTTATTTATTATTTTCTACCAACCTGTATTCTCTATTTGCGGAAACATTAGTAACTAACTTGAATTAACAGACATAGCAACTTTCAATATATTTATAAACATTACTTAGTCTTACACATTTGCCTCAAGTGTATTTTACAATATATACTAACCTCCTTTATTATATACCATCAAAATTAAAGAGGTTAACCTGACCATACTTTTACTAAACTATTAGGACCTCTTCCTCATCCTAACTCGGGTACTCTCCTAAGGCATCACTTTGTATTGAAGACATAATGGTCCATTGAAATTGCGCAGAGGACTCTTTGATGCTAGTTTCTACATTCACATCTTTCGACCGGGAATATTCCATGTGAGTTGGCCATCCAAATAGTGAGGCACGAGGCGAATCTATCTTAGTTTCTAGAAACATAAAGGGATGAGCGAGCAGCCCAAGAAATGAAATTACCGGGCCTAAAGCAGGAATTTCAGTTTTATACTCGACAAAGTTATCTTGTAGTCTATTGTAAATATGAGCATGAAAATCATCAAATGCGTGGAGTCCACCGGATAACTTTTGTTCAAATGCCATGTATACATCAATCCATGTAGTCACATCAAACAGTCATTCTTGGCTCGCCAATTTTCGTGCCTATCCGGGCCATAAATGATTGTCTATCCGGGCCACAAATATTTGTCTATCCAGGGCATAATTAATAAGATGTATCTCAGAAACGCTCACTTGTGGGTTCAACGTCACCAAAAGGTTAACTTTTCGCATAATCACCTTCACGGGAATGACGGCTCAATATACCCACAATACGAACCCTTGAGACTTTAAGGGAACGTTTGCCTATCCAGGCCATATCTCGTTCCTCGAATGATCTGCACAAACACATTCTTACAAGCGCGTGCATCAAATCATTTTAATGCAAGAAAATATCGTTGTGGCATGATTCAAATCATCTTAATGTAAGAAAATATCGTTGTGGCACGATTCAAGTCATTTTAATGCATTGTCGTGACTTAATGTAATAACACTCGTATCGCACACAAAATGCACACAACTCATGTCAATCTAGTGCAATACTTCGTTTAAGTAACAAATGGATATTACTGTGTTAGATCTAGTAATCCCATTTACCTGTTACCAGGACTACGTAGTTTATTCTTCGATGAACAAGAAGGGAGGGAAGACATGGCGGCGTGAGGCGATGGCGGCTTAAGGCGACAACAAGAGAGGGCATGAGAGAGAAAGAGAGATAGTGAGCCGAGTGGTAGGGAGGAAAGAGAGAGAGACATGAAAGGGGATGAGGAAAATGGTGAGGGCTCTTGGCTATTTGTAACCTCCTTTGGCTTCTTTCCCAAGCTACCTTCCTTGAAAATCATGCTTTGGTTTATAAATATCTTTCTTGAAAACCATGCAAAAATTTAGAAATATATTTCTTGAAAGTTGTGTAAAGACTTAAAAATATCTTTCTTGAAATCTGTACAAAGACATATCTTTCTTGAAAGTCGTGCAAAGATTTAGAAATATCTTTCTCGAAATCCGTGCAAAGATATATCTTTTTTGAAAGGCATGCAAAGATTTAGAGATATCTTTCTCGAAATCCATGCAAAGAAATATCTATCTCAAAAGTCGTGCAAAGATTTGAAAAAAGTATCTTTCTAAAAAATCGTGTAAAGATTTAGAAATAACTTTCTTGAAATTTGTGCAAAGATTCTAGAAATATCTTTTTCAAAATTCGTGCAAAGATCTTTTTCAAAAATTATGCAAAGATTTAGAGATATCTTTCTCGAAAATCATGCGAATATCTTTCTTGAAAATCGTGCAAATATCTTCTCGAAAATCATGCAAAGATTTAGAAATATTTCTCTCGAATAGTTTTCCAGGTGTCTTAAAGAACAAGAGAAATTCTTCTATTTCTTATTTATTTCTAATGTGGAAAAAAACTGGATGTCATAACTCTTCCCCCTTAAGAAATTTCGTCCTCGAAATTTGAACATACCTGGGTCTTTACTTGGTGTGGATATTTGCCATTCATTACTTACTTGTTTCTCCAAGCTGCTTCACCATGCCTCTCTTGTGCTACCCCGATAAATAATTTTTTGCCTATACTTTCCTTAACTTTAGAGAATCAAAATATTATAAGGACAACCCGCTACTTTCTTCTTTACTTTTGTCTCAACCTTTGTTATCATTCCTATGTCTTTTTAGAACTTTTATGACTCTTTGCGGTCATTCTTCAAAATGACAATCCTAACTGGCAAATTGCTGCATAACTTCCAACGAGTCTCACAATATTGCTCTACTCAATTTAATCTTCAACCCCGAAATCATTTTGGACTTTTGAAACGATATATTTCTATTTTCGAAAATCATTTAAGAGTTCCAATTCGAACTTTGAAATCATTTGATCATTGCATACAACGCAACTTCACCTTTGAAAATACTTTTGGGACTTCAATACGAACATTAAAATCATCTTAAACCTTGAAAATGGTGAATCTCCATTTTTGAAAACATTTTGAAGTTCCAATTCGAACTTTGAAATCATTTAAAACCTTTGAAATGATGTGACTTCGCTTTCAAAAATAATCTTGGAGTTTCAATTCAAACTTTGAAATTATTTAGAACTTTTGAAACGATGCAACTCTATTTTCGAAAATCATTTTTGTTCACAAAGTACAAAATAATTTAGTTCGAAAATTACCAATTGCGAAAGCATTTAATTCAAACCCAAAAAGTCTCCAAATTCGAAAATATTTTGAATTTCGAAAACTATTTAGTTCGAAACTTTTCACATTTTGAGAACTATTCCAACTTTTCAAAGGAAAAAAATCCTGATTCGAAAACGTTTCAGTCGCTAAAAGCACTTGACTCATAAAACATTTTGGATGTCAAGAGCAGTTCAACTCGGAAATATAAAGTACTTTAACCTTTGGAAACAATTTATTTCAAAACATAAATTACCTTAACTTGAAATCGTCACAATCGAAGGATTGTAAATGTCTTAAGACTTGAAATCAATTTAGCTCAAAGCTAAAGATGTCTTAATTTTCAAAAATTTGCAATTCAAATCATAAAGATATTTTGGACTTGAAAGTAGCTTTGATTTTCTTTAAAATCAATTTCAACTTCGTAAAGGATTTTGATTTTGAAAACATATCGGACTTAGCACAATACCTATCTCACTATTTACAATATATGACTTGGTTCATTCCCGCCCTTATCTTTATCCTAGAAGCTTGCCGGGAGCTGCTCTTTATCCGGGCCTTCTTGCCCTGGCGATCACTCCCCGCCCTTGTCGGATTGGTCCATTATAGGTTTGTTTAACCTTTGCCTCGTTCGATTACAAGTCACTCACCTACAAAGGGAGTCCCATTCAAAAGTCCCATACCAAGTCTTGCGGTTGTTAGGTATCATGTTCAGCTCATCCCATACCAAGCTTCATGGTTGATCAAGTCCAATACTAAAGAAAAGCATATACAATATCAAACTCATCAAATAAGACATTAGTAAGACATCAAGTCAATAAATGCAACTAGCATTAGAAATATGACATTAATCGAACGTCCTATCAATAAATGCAAAAGCATTCTTTCTAATCTTAGCAAAAAGATTTTTATTATTGTACTTTCTTTTACAATAGCATTTCCGAGGATCAAACCCCGTTCGCTTTCGAACCATTTCACTCCCCTTGCCACCAGACCAAGGCACTAGTGGTGTCCATTATCGTTACCTTTTTCCTTATATTAACCAGCGCCCGGATAACAAACTTTTACTCTTAGTAGTACCATAACCGACACTTAATAAAATCGATCAATTTACACAATCAACAATCATTAATTCATGCAAATAAATGCAAACAACTTAAAGATAACTCGCCCGCTTGGTATTGCCTTCCCCACATGGATTTTTCCAAAGCCTTCCTCAGATTCTAACATGTTGTTTTCTAGACCATATGCTAAACCTTTCAAACTAAAAGGTCTCCTTATCACTTTCCTAAAATCTCCTTATCACTCCAAACTAAAACCTTTCCTCTGTTACCACTCAAGCGAGGATGTAACGACCCCAGGACCATTGCCCCGTTATCCTACCTCTTTTCTAATTTATTTATTATTTTCTGCCAACCTTTATTCTCTATTTGCGGAAACATTAGTAACTGACTTGAATTAACAGACATAGCAACTTCCAATATATTTATAAACATTACTTAGTTTTACACATTTACCTTAAGTGAATTTTACAATATACAGTAACCTCCTTTATTATATACCATCAAAATTGAAGAGGTTAATTCAACCATACTTTTACTAAACTATTAGGAACTCTTCCTCATCCTAACTCGGGTACTCTCCTAAGGCATCACTTCGTATTGAAGACCTAATGGTCCATTGAAATTGCGCAGAGAACCCATGAGCATTCTTCCGCCTACTCTTCGATGCCGGTTTCTGCATTCACATCTTTCGACTAGGAATATTCCATATGAGTCGGCAATCCAAATAGCGAGGCACGAGACAAATCCATCTTAGTTTCTTGAAAAATAAAGGGATGAGCGAGCAGCCCCATAAACGAAATTACTAGGCCTAAAGTAGAAATGTCATCTTTATACTCAACAAAGCTATCTTGCGGTCTATTGTAAATATGAGCATGAATCTTCATTTTGAATCATCAAATGCATAGAGTCCACCACATAATTTTTGTTCATATGCCATGAACACATCAATCCATACAAATCACATCAAAAGGCCATTCTTGGCTCTCCAATTTTTGTGCCTATCCGAGCCATAAATGATTGCCCATCCGAGCCATAGATATTTCCCTATCCGGGCCATAATTAATAAAACGTATCCCCGAAACGCTCACTTGTGGGTTCAACATCACCAAAAGGTAAACTTTTCGCATAATCACCTTCACGGGAACGACGACTCAATATATCCACAATACGAACCCTTGAGACTTTAAGGGAACGTTTGCCTAGCCGAGCCATAATTGCCTATCCGGGTCATACGTCGTTCCTCGGATGATTTGCACAAACACATTCTTGCAAGCACATGCATCAAATCATTTTAATGCAAGAAAATATCGTTGTGGCATGATTCAAATCATCTTAATGCAAGAAAATATCATTATGGCATAATTCAAATCATTTTAATGCATTGTCGTGGCTTAATGTAATAACACTCGTATTGCACAAAAAATGCACACAACTCATGTCAATCTAATGCAATATTTCGTTTAAGGAACAAACGGACATTACTGTGTTAGATCTAGTAATCTCATTTACCTATTACCCGGACTATGTAGTTTATTCTTTGATGAACAAGATGGGAGGGAAGATGCGGCGGCATGAAGCGATGGCAGCTTAAGGCAACGGCAAGAGAGGGCATGAGAGAGAAAGAGAGATAGTGAACCAAGTGGTAGATGGGAGAGAGAGAGACATGAAAGGGGATGAGGAAAATGGTGGGGGCTCTTGGCTATTTATAGCCTCCTTTGGCTTCTTCCCCAAGCCACTTTTCTCAAAAATTGTGCTTTGATTTATAAATATTTTTCTTGAAAATCGTGCAAAGACTTAGAAATATCTTTTTTGAAAGTCATGCAAAGATTTAGAAATATTTTTCTTGAAATCCATTGAAAGACATATCTTTCTTCAAAGTCATGCAAAGATTTAGAAATATATTTCTCGAAATCCACGCAAAGAAATATCTATCTCGAAAGATGTGCAAGGATTTTTAAAAAAATATCTTTCCTAAAAATCGTGCAAAGATTTAGAAATATCTTTCTCAAAATTTGTGCAAAGATTTAGAAATATCTTTTTCAAAATTCATGCAAAGATATTTCTTGAAAAGTGTACAAAGATTTAGAAATATCTTTCTAAAAAATCGTGCAAATATCTTTCTCGAAAACTGTGCAAATATCTCTCTAAAAAATCGTGTAAATATCTTTCCCGAAAATCATGTAAAGATTCAGAAATATTTCTCTCGAATAGTTTTTCGGGTGTCATAAAAAACAAGTTAAGAGAAATTCGTTTATTTCTTATTTATTTCTACCGTGGGAAAATACAACATTTCACAAATTGACTCAAACTACTCAACCATCAATCACAGGCACATTTACCTCATCTTGGCACACATTCCACACAGTATCCATCGTGGCATCATAGCCAACACACAAATCAAGGCACACAACTAGAACACTCTTCTCAATCTCCCATGCATAATACATCATACGTGTTCCGATTATTAACGACCACTTAGCCACGGCACAACCCGAAGGTTGGCGGTCTTCCGGCATGATCGGGCATCGTTTCACCATCGGGCACGGCGATTGATAAGCCATGTGATTTCGAACTCCCGCCGGCATGGACATATCGGGCATTCCCGTAAGGAGCATCGGCCCGCAACTTGCCACGATCGGCATCCGTCCAGCTGTGTGATTCCGAACTCCCGTCAGCATGGATTATTGAGCGTTTGATAAGCTGCGTGATTCCAAACTCTTGTCGGTACAAACATATCGGGCATCATCCCTAAATACCCCTAGGTGACGTATCCATCATGTGACCACACGAGCACACCCGACAATCATGCCACTTCTTATCTTCGTATTTAGCCCAATGCAAATGTGGTCGTGCTCACCCTTCATCTCATTGTAATTTTTCGCACATAAAAATGCAATCAAAATTCACACGTGATCATAGGGACATACGTTTTTGGTCAAACTTGATATTCCCCACTACCGTACCATACTAGATTTTTCGGATACAAAAACTTGACAGTTTGACGTCACTTCATAGTACGTCCTTAATTACGCGTCCAAAAATTTATTTTTTAACATAGTAAATTCTATCTCAAAATAGGTGATTATTTTCATGTCAATACATACATTCAAGGATACATGACCATCACCAAATCATCACCAAATAATAATAATAATTTAATTCGATCATGGTTAATTAACCCAACTAAGATTAAATAATCTAACTATGGTTAATTAACCAAACTATAGTTAATTAACTAAATCATGATTAACCAAAGTAACTAGAGTTAATTAACCCAATCATCATTAATTAAAGTAACTATGGTTAATTAAAGTAACTGCGGTTAATACTAAAGTAGCTATGGTTAATTAACCTAACTAGAATCGACTAACCCAACCATAGTCAGCTAACCTAATCCAACCATGGTTAATTATCAACTAACCATCATTAAAACAAATAAATCCTAATTAACACAATATAATCTACAATTAATATAATATAAACTAACCTAAATGTAATTAACAACCTAATCAAAGATTAGGGAGTTAACTCATAAACTAAACGACGGGCGACGATGTCAACGATCGAGCGCGCGGCTCGGCGGTGTGGGTGACGCATGGCGGTGAATCGGCGGCGGTTCGGCGGGTGCTCGGGTGGTGTGTGACGACGACGACGTGGGCGGCTCGGCTTGCATCACGATCCGCAGCCGAGCGGCGACCGAGCGACCGACGGCGATGGAGCTTGGGTGGCCGGCGGCAATGGAGAAAGATGAGGGGGAAGATGGTGATGGTGGCCGAAGGAATGGAGAGGGGAGGATGAGGGAGGTCTCATCCAAGGGGGGGAGGGAGAGAGAGAGAGAGAGAGAGAGAGAGAGAGAGAGGAAGAAGGATGATGGGTGAGGCGATGGTGGTGGGGCCCAAAGTCACGTCCACATTAATGGTTTTCATCCTATTATCATTAATACCAGGGGTAGTTTGGTAATTTCACAAGAAAGGGGTCGGTTAGTCATTTGACACAAATAATTGAGGGCATTTTGGTAATTTCTCATCTAGGGTTTGGCTAGGACTAGGCTCGGGCGTGAATGGTCTCGACGCTTTGATCCGACCGCTCAATTATCCCAGCTCACTTAAACCGACTAGATTTCTCTTGTCCAACGTCTTAGGGTAATCTAATATCCTTTCGACCCAATACTTCAACGTCCAATTATTGTCCCTTAATTCTTGAAAATCCAATATTATTAATCATATTGAAATTCATGGTTGAAATCCATTGAATTCGGTTATCTTATAAATGTCGAAATTTCGGGACGTCACATCAACTATACGTTAAGTTTAGTAAATGTGAGTTATGGTTGGATCAAGTGATATTCTTAGGACACATGGTCAGCAGTAAAGGAAAAACGATCAACCAGGCCAAAATTGAAGCCGTGGTGAATTAGCTTAGACCAACTACGAGTGACTAAAATTTCAAGTTTTCGAGGACTTGTAGGATACTATAGAATATTCGTGGAAGGATTCTCTTGAATTGCCGGCCCACCGACACAATTGACTAGAAAGGATACTAAGTTTGAATGGAAGGAGTGTGAGAAAAGTTTTTGAGAATTAAAAGATAGACTAACAATGGTACCGGTATTGACAATATCATTAGGACCAAGCGGATACATGGTGTATAGTGAGGCATCTCACCAAGGACTTGGATGTGTCCTTATGCAGCACGGAAAAGTAGCTGCCCGTGCCTCACGCCAAATGAGACCTTATGAAAAGAATTACCCAATGCACGATTTGGAATTGACGGCGGTAATAGTTGCTCTTAAAATATGGTAACACTACCTGTACGGGGAGAAATTTGAGATTTATACTAACCATAAGAGCTTGAAGTATCTATTTTCCCAAAAAGAATTGAATCTGAGACAAAGGTAGTGGATGGAAGTATTGAAAGATTATGATCGTGAAATTATGTATCATCCTTGGAAGGCGAACAAGGTAGTAAATGCTCTCAGTAGGAAAAATACGAGCATGACAATCGCCAATTTAATGATAAGAGAATGGAATCTAATGGAGGAAACGGTGAGTTCGGAGTATAAACTAGAAATCGACGAGTTAGTAGGTATAATAGCAATACCGAGGATTAAGCATGAAATCCTATAGAAAATCAAAACCTTGCAACAAAATGACCTTGAAGTTGCGAAGATTAAAGAAGGTGTATTTGCAAGAAAGAGACCAGATTTTCAGGTGACTCAAGATGGTGTGCTAAGGTACCATGGACGACTGTATGTGCCAAACGATGAAGTGCTTAAGAGAGACATATTAGCTGAAGCTCATCAAAGTGAGTATAGTATACACCTAGGAATTACTAAAGTATGCCAAAATCTTCACAAGCACTATCAATGGAATGGTATGAAAAGAGATATTGTAGAATATATTGCCAAGTGCCTTACTTGCCAGCAAGCAAAAGCAGAAAATCGTAAACCCGCAAAACTGTTGAGGCCATTAGAGATACCCGAATAGAAATGGAAACACAGCATAATGGATTTCGTGCAAGGACTGCCAAGGACATTAAGTGGTCATGACTCCATATGGGTCATTGTGGATAGACTAACTAAGTCTGCACATTTCCTATCAATATGGAAAGACTATTCATTGGAAAGACTTACCGACATGTACATAAAGCACATCATTCGACTCCATGGTGTGCTAGTGACTACAACGTTAGATCGAGACCCGAGATTCATTGTGAGATCTTGGTAAAGTTTGCAAGAAGCTATGGGGTAGAAGCTTCAATTTAGTATGGCTTTTCATCCTTAAACAGATAGGCAGACAGAAAGACTAATACAAATACTTGAGGATATGCCACGAGCGTGCGTCATTGATTTCAAAGGTAGATTGGACGAGAAACTGCATCTAATTGAATTTGCCTACAACAACAGTTATCAACAAAGCATTGGCATGGCTCCATTTGAAGCATTACATGGATGACCATGTCGAACTCCAATTTGTTGGGATAAAGTAGGCGAACGGAGCATTACCGGCCCGAAATTGATGCAAATTACTACAGAGACGGTGCGAATAGTTCAAGACCGTCTCAAAACTACACAGAGCCGGCAAAAGAGTTTTGTCGATGACCATTAGAATTTGAGGTTCGCGATTACGTTTTCTTAAAAGTATCACCCATGAAAGGGATATCAAGGTTTGGAAAGAAAGGTAAACCGAATCCTTGATTCGTAGGACCATTTGAAATATTGGAAAGGATTGGGGATACAACATGTAGATTAGCATTACCACCTCAACTAACACACATTCATGATGTATTTCATATATCGATGTTGAGGAAATACCAACCAGATCCCGATCATGTGATAGCATATGACACAGTTGATGTGGATGAGCATGTGCAATACAATGAGAAACCAATAGAAATATTGGATCGAAGGGAGCAAGTTATGAGGAATAAAGTCGTCCCTTTAGTTGAGGTGCTATGGCAGCATCACGATATGGTGGAAGCTACCCGGGAAAGTGAAGAACTGATGAAGCGACAATATCCATAATTGTTTGAAGATGGAACAAAGGCCTAAATCGTGAGGATGCAATTTTCTTAAGGGAGAGGAACTGTAGCATCATAGAAACCAGCTCCCTAAATTAGTGTCCTTTCCGACCGTAATGCTCAATTACTATCAAAGGGGATTATACTTTGAGACTAAAATGCCCTTATCAATAAAAGTCCTTTTTTTGAAATACGATATCAGATAGTGACCTTAAGACCTTATATAGTGGGACAAAAAGTTTCTTGTTCCTTATGAAGGTCATTTGGGATATATTACGAGAGGTATTTGCAATAAGTTATACAAGGCACAATTGACCTGAAAATTGGGCGATGTCACAACCGACTAGACGATCAAAATATTGTGAATTCTATACTAGGAATTTCACCTATCCTAAGTCCGAGGTTGCATATCAAAAGACCCACAAGCGCGTAAGGAGACGTGATGAATTATTCGACAATAAGAATGAGCCACTTTCTTGGAATTTAACTTAGGGTAACATTCACATTGAACCCGAAATTTATGGACTCATGGCCATATATGCGGAGTATGACTAAGGCTAAGTGAAAATCAAAATTTGCTAAGAGAGGGCGGCGGAATTGGGGGTCAAGTATGTGCAAACTAGAATTGGAAAGGTGAGGTGCCGTGTAGGTATGTGTAATGGTTGTGAGGGACTTGCCATTAGGCAAGTTACTTCTAATTTCCCCCAAGAAGCTCATGATGGTGAACATGGGACATGAAAAATGCATCATTACCCTCTAGCATTGTGAATTTCGCCCGGCCACCCACAATAGAGCTCACAAACTTCGTTTTAGGAGAGCAATTTTGTGAGACACTTTCGGCTAGCTCTCGGTTGCTCTCTTGACATCGTCACAAGCCACCAGCCAATCGGTCGTCCTTGCGGAGAGTCGTGCCATCGCACCACCTCATTGTCGACCAGGAGGCAAGTTGAATTTCCTCTCTCTCACTCTCTTTTTTTTCATGACACATTCGACCATAGCTAGGCAGCGTGACTTAGCAAGAAATAAAGAGAAGTTTTGAACTTACTCTGTAGGGGTTACGAAAATCTACTCGCTCGATGGGTTGGATATTGGTAGTTGTCGAGGGTACGTTATTTCGTTCAGTGAATGGCCACGCTACGTAAGGATTGGGCGAAGGTTGAGCGAAGGTGAAGAAATTTAGTGAAATGCCGTGGAAAATAAAACATAGGGCTGAAGGTAATATAACTTGAGGGTGTCTCTACTTCGATGGATTTCTAGCTTGGTAGGCCATGAATGAGTGATTCAAAACTGGAAATGAATCTAACTAGGTGCCATTAGCTACGGATTGAGCTTAGGATCATGCTATAACATCGCTAATGACTCATCACGGGTGTGGAAGTAGTCCGATGGATCATACACTTTAAATATCATTTATATTTAGTGATTTCTTAGCTCTTCGATCATTGGTAGATGAGACAAATTGTCCTCAAATAGTGTTGTTTTGTAGATTGAACTAAGAGTTGTGGGCTAGAGTAACTAAGGAACTGTATTCTTTAGTTATTTTGAACATGGTCGTTGTCCAAATCTGATAATTGTAATCGATTGTGAAGGACTATTGGTATAATAAGGTATCGAGGGAATTGGTGGTGAAGGTATGTGGTCGAGGATCTTAAGGCTTGGTAAAGCAATATGTAATTGTTGTTAATTCTATTCGGCTCCATACGGTTTCATTGAGCAAAAATTTTGGGATCGGTGTCAATAGAATATGGTGGCCGAGAATTCAAACTGCATGTGAAAATAAAAGTGGCTTTGATTAATAGGTGTACGATAGTTGGGCTATGAATATCAAAAAGTGAATAAAATAAATGTGCACGATTGAGCGGTGATACTTTCGTGTTTTCCTGTTGGATCGCACCATGATGTTTGTACACGCATTTCATGCCATCCGGTAATTGAAGTGGGATATGTAGAGGGCCACAAATATGAGCTCAATGTACCCCGAGGGAGACGGGATGCCCTAGTAAGTGGTGCTAGGTGGGATGCATGTAATAATGCAAAGCCTCGGAGGAAGGATTCCATGGCGGGGAGTTATCATGAAGGGTAGCGGTCAAGTAGGGCAAAAATATTGGTATTACGAATCGGAATTGATTCGGGAACAAGGGTAATAAGTGGTGAGATTGGGAGTGCATTCATTCATTGAACATGTTGCATACGCATTTGATATACGTGTATATATGAGAATTCCGGTATGTCAATCTTAGTCTAGGAACCGAATACTATACTACTATGGATTCGAGTAGTATTATGAATCGAGCGAGCATTAGAGTGATTAAATTTTACTCGCTAGGATTGCTCATACTTGTGGCATATGTTGTATTAGATTGAAAGGTCCGGGATCCATTCCGATTCCCCTAGGCTCCCGCTACGGTCTCCCCATCACACTTGAGACCGAGACCCCCGATTCTGACATCTCTAATGAGCATGGGATTACCTTTATCCGTGTGACCGCTACACTCACTGTTGACATTGGGATTGGTATGGCCCCGATGGTCTACCCATTTATGTCGATCTTTCTAGTGATCGACGGGCAGTGAGAGGATCCGATTCCCCATGATCTATTTTATGGGGATAATAGTGATGATATCGGGGCGGACGGCGGAGCAGTTGGAGGGGGGTCGGCCATAGCAGGGGCTTAAGAGGGGTTAGGGTGATTAAGGGCTAGTTTTTGGAAAACCACAAGATTGGAGTGGGATTGTGGCATTTTTGGTTCATGATCGAGTAGGAGAGGTGTATGTGTACATAGTTGGGCCTAAGTAAACCCAAGTTATCACCTCCATATAAATAGGAATCTAACCAGCTAATGTATTCAACTAATCTTGTGTATGTGTATATATATATATATATATATATAGTATGTGGCCTGATGTTATGTTTATTTTGTGAGTATGAGCTTGCTAATTTCACGTAATTGTGATTAACATATTCCGATGCATGAAAATAATGGCGTGACTAATGAGAATAGCTAGATGTGGCAGCCTGGGCATTATGGTTCCGTTGGTAGTACTCGGAGTGGGGTGCTACGGATGTAGTATGAATTACATGCTATAGCGGATTTCTCTTTCCATAAGAGCATATTTCATTTATCAAACATATCCACTATGCAAATCTTAGCCTTAACATAGCCACATGCTTCTCAAGTACATATGTTTAGCCCGAGTGTTATATCAATTTGCTCTTAATAAAGTGCCCAATTAAGTTGTCACATCCAGCTTCCATTAGGATTACATGATTGTGAGACTATCATGTTCGGTCTTATCAAATATTAATCATAGAACCCATCTTGATTCCAATCAAGGCGACGTAAAAATACTACATACCGAATTTGCTCTTTCGGCATCCTTCGTACATACTGTATCATCTCAACTCGCTTACTACAATGCTTGAGGCGATTGCTTGTGTGAGTGAGCCAATTATTGTTTGGTGACATACCTTTCAACAATAAATGTGTGTTTGTGCTAGTCTCACAATATCTCTAATGAAGTTATCATTTATGTCAATGCACTTCGCCGTGCCACGATACTTAAAATCTTTCACATAAGCAACTTGGTTGTCACAATAAATTGTCACTAGTCTTGGAACATCAGTAACAATGGCTAAATTTCTAAGAAACATTTTAGTCCGACTACTTCTTGCACTACCGTAGAGCATGCAATAAATTCAGCCTCCGTCGTACATAGAGATGTGCATGTCTGTTTCTTGATCTATAAGAAATTGCACATTCATTAAGCAATAACGCATATCCAGATATTGATTTACCCTCATCTAGGTCTACTCCCCAATCAACATTTGAGTAACCTAATAGGCATAAATCGTTCCCTTGAAAACAAAGTCGATAGTCCATAGTACCTTTCAAAGCATCTCAAAATCCTCTATAATGATTTCCGGTGTGCTTGACTGGGATTTGACTAATAGCAACTCACTAACCCAACATCATCTTAAAGTCGAATCGAGTACACATCATAGGATACATCAAACTCTCAACTGCATTAGAGTAAGGAATAGTTTTCATGTCTTTCTTTTATGTTGGAATCTTAGAACATATCTCAAAGTTTAGGCATTCACCTTGTATGATAAGGGTATCGTTGGGGTTATAATACTGCATATTGTTATGTTTAAGAATCTTTTTAATATAAAACTCTTGAGATAGAGTAAGAAGGTTCTTTTGAACGATCACTTTCTATCTTAACTCCCAATATATAAGTAACTTCTTCTATGTCCTTCATTTCCAAAATAAAAGGACAACCATTATTTTATAGTGATAACCAAAACCTTATTATTCCCAGCTAACAAAATACCATCCATGTAGAGTGATAAGATCATAAATTTATTCTCAGACCGTTTGACATACACATAGTGATCTTCTTCGATCATCATAAACCCAAAAGAAGATATGGTCAATGAAAATGAAGATACCACTGTTCCCATGATTTCTTAAGGCCATATATCAAAGGATGGAGTTTGCAAACTTTTCACTCCGGACCTTTAGCTATGAAACCTATTGGTTGCTTCATATAGATTTTCTCATCTAGTTCTCCATTGAGAAATACCGTCTTTACATCCATTTGATGTAATTCTAAGTCCAAATTTGTGACTATAGCTAGGATGAGGAGTATGAAGGCAAACCTTACAATAGGTGACAAAAGGTTTCCTCATAGTATATAACCTTTTGTTGAGTATAGCCTTTCGCCACAAGACAAGCCTTATACTTTTCAATAGATCCATTCGCCCTACGCTTGATGTTGAAAATTCATTTACTCCCAATAGCCTTGTGTCCGGATGGAAGATCAACCAAGTCCCCGACATGATTTGCTCTCATAGATTCCATTTCATCTTCCAAAGCATTTCTCCATTATTCCTTGTCGGGAGTTGAGAGAGCCTCTTCAACTATCTTAGGCTCTGCATCGTTTTGTGTAGCAATCATAGATGCTTCCCCTTCAATTTCAAAATGACGACGGGACTGCATATACGATTATTCTTTTGTAACTGAAATCTTTGTTAATTCAGTTCACTAGACGATACTACACTCCCACTAGATCCAATATGTCGAGGTAAATCATTATTTTCCTCAACAACATTAGTGGATGTGTTATCATGATCTTTTATCTCATATAATTGAAATCCTTATCGATCTCACCTCTACTAGAAAAAAATCATTATCCAAGAATGTGACATCTCGTGACTCTATTTTAGTCATGCTTTCATCAACTTGTTCACCTATGAACACATACCCTTCGAAGTGTTCAGAGTATCTAATAAAGATACATTTCTTCCCCCGACAAGATTTGTTCTCATAGACTCCATTTCATCTTCCAAAATATTTCTTCGTTCTTCCTTATCAAGAGATGAGAGAGCCTCCTCAACTATCTTAGCTCTGCATTATCTTGTGTAGCAAACATAGATGCTTCCCATTCAATCTCAAAATGATGACGGGACTGCATGTACGATTATTCTTTCGTAATCGAAATCTTTGTTGATTCAGTTTACTAGGTGATACTACACTCTCATTAGGTCCAATATGTCGAGATAAATCATTATTTTCCTCAACAACATTAGTGGATGTGTTATCGGGATCTTTCATCTCATATAATTGAAAATCCTTATCGATCTCACCTCTACTACGAAAAAATAGTTCTTCAAGAATGTGACATCTCGTGACTCCATTTCAGTCACACTTTCATCAGCTTGTTCACCTATCAACACATACCCTTTGGAGTGTTCAGAGTATCTAATAAAGATACATTTCTTCTCCTAATATGATTTGCTCTCATAGACTACATTTCATCTTCCAAAGCATTTCTTCATTCTTCCTTGTTAGGAGATGAGATAGCCTCTTCCACTATCTTAAGCTCTACATCATCTTGTGTATCAATCATAGATGCTTCCTCTTCAATCTCAAAATGACGACGAGATTGCATGTACGATTTGTAACAACCTGAACCCCGAGTCCTCCTTCTCTTTTCCCGCCTATAGCAGATCGACCTTAAACTTGGCTCCGATACCTTAACAAGTGCATGTGACTCACCTAAAAATTGTCAATGAAAAGGAGTGAGATAACTCAACAAGTCAAATCTCTAAATCATCGACTAATCCCTCTAATGCGATAACGAGCAACGGTAACATAGAAAGCATAAGTGAACTAAACTACCATAAACTCGTCATTCACCCAGAATACACATTCATATACAATGATACATGAGCATGCAATGCTATAAGACATGACTTGCGATATCCACGTGGGACTTGTTACTCATTATTATCGTGGCTCAAATATTAAAATCCTGTAATCACATTTTCGTCTTATACCGCCTCGTAGACCAGTCCCGATCACACAGCAGGATCGCCCGGATCACACAGTAGGGCTACCCGGATCACACAACGTGGTCTTTCCATAAACTCCATGGGGTTTTTACATTTGAGCATGAAGCTCATATTCACGATTCTCGATTGCTCCTTTCCATGTTATGCAAAGCCATGTTAATACATATGTTTGACATGCACCATGATATGCCATGCTAAGTTCGCAATACCCACCAGAATACGTGTTACCGATCGCCTTGAATTATGATTTTACTAATTTATCAGAAACTCACATTCAAAAGCATATGCCAAAACGACACAAAATAAGATCAAGCAGTTAATTAATATGTTCAACACAAAAGGACAATCAGCCATCACTATTTGCCACAATACTTGGATTACGCCCCTTAGCCTCTCGACCATCAGTCCATTCATTCAATATTAGATTTCAAGATTCGGTCTCCAGCTCGGCGTAACCCGACACCGCATAAATCTCGTCTAGTTGAAATCGGTAGCATACAACTCATCGACCATCGAGCACACCCACTCTTCCACCTTGGGTCTACCCTACCAAGACCACAATCCGGTGCCTTTTTTTTTTTTTTTGATGGTTTAACAAACCTCAAGGTTTTGCCCAAGCATCAAGGACAATATCAACTTAAGATTGGAGATACAAATAGGTTCGATTACCCACAATTGCAAAAAATGAACCCGAACTTGCCGGACATAAGCCAAGCGGCACTCCTCCATCCCGACTTCATACCTCATGATCTCGGTGCTCATTCGTAACACCCATTTCCTCGCCTTGACATTTCCCTCTATTAACTTCGGTACACTACCACTTGTTACCCCGAACCGAGACTAACCCGCCACTCAACACCATTCAACCTACCGTTCCCGACCCACAATGGAAGAGATTAATAAACGGGTTAGAGAATTGACCCGCCTTAAACTTGCCGCTTGACCGTACTTGGGCTTGTCCAATGGCTTCTCTATGTTGACGTGGCTACCCTTGCGCCAACCAAACTTGTGTAGCTACACCAAGAGGGAGGAGAGCTTGCTGGGGTGATACTGTCGAGGAGGTGAAGCAAAGGAAAGTGGGTTCGATTCTCAGCTTTTGTTGTCTCAAATGGGCCACGCTTTCTTCGGCGGATTGGGCTAGCTGAACAAATTCCGATTCTATGGGCTGGTATGGAAAAGAAAAAGGTTGGGTAGTCAAAAGAGCAATAAATCTCACTTCACAAAGGAATTAGGCTATTCGTAAAAGCCTGTTATGTCCAACAGAGCAAAAGTAGCTAACCTCTCGGATGGGGTTGTGTTAAATTATGGCCCCTATCGACCCATTTCCAACTCGAGCCGAGGTTCCCGCAATGGGTTGAACCCAAATTTTCGAGTATTCGACCCCCATTCGTTCATTGGTCCATAAATTGACTCAATAACTTAATCCAATTTGCTTAGTACTTCGTCTAGCGTACATCAACTTTCAAATCCATTTCATCCAATTCTTGTTTATTTCAAACTACAAAATGGGATGTTACACGATTATTCTTTTGTAACTGAAATCTTTATTGATTCAGTTCACTATACGATATTATACTTCCACTAGGTTCAATATGTCGAGGCTATGAACACATACCATTTGGAGTGTTCATAGTATCTAATAAAGATACATTTCTTCCCCTGACATGATTTGCTCTCATAAACTCCATTTCATCTTCCAAATCATTTCTCCGTTCTTCCTTGTCGGGAGATGAGAGAGCCTCTTGAACTATCTTAGGCTCTAGATCGTCTTGCATAGCAATCATAGATGCTTCCCCTTCAATCTCAAAACAACGATGGAATTGCATGTACGATTATTCTTTCATAACTGAAATCTTTGTTGATTCAGTTCACTAGACGATACTACACTCCCACTAAGTCTAATATGTCGCGGTAAATCATTATTTTCCTCAACAATATTAGTGAATGTGTTATCAGGAACTTTCATCTCATATAATTGAAAATCCGTATCGATCTCACCTCTACTAGGAAAAAATAATTCTCCAAGAACGTGACATCTCGTGACTCCATTTCGATCATACTTTCATCAATTTGTTCACCTATGAACACATACCCTTTGAAGTGTTCAGAATATCTAATAAAGATACATTTTTTCCCTCTAGAACCTAATTGTCCATATTTATGGAAGAATCATGAACATAATTCATAAGAAGTGAAAGTAATCGACTTAGAGGGCATGCGGTTAAGTATACAAGCAGTAGTCAACAACGCATCTCCCAGAATGAGATCGATGGAATTGCCTTTGCCATTATAGACTTAACCATTTTCAATGGGGTTATATTCCTTCTCCCAGTAACCCCATTTTGTTGCAAGGATACAAGGAATAGACAAATGTCTTACAATAATACTCTTTTCATCATAAAGAGTGTCACGTCCCGAACCCTACGAGCACACTAACATCTCCTCTAGCCACGTTTACGTACGGTTCTCCATTATCCAAATGCCAACGAAAACGATCTAAACATGAATGGTAAGTACACACGGAAGCGTAAATCAAACCCCGTACAAGAACAAATAGAAAAACAATAACTTGGAATGGTAAAAAAAAAACTTATATACATAACCACAAGTCTAATACAAAAGCCATACCGAAGGCATCAAAGGCCATCAGACAAGCCTATGACCACCTACAACAAAAAGATCTAGTGGTCAAAGCCTAACTTCCATCTAAAAAGTACTCATCAAAAAGTCAAGAGGCCAACTACCCTAGGCCTCATCCTCGGTATCATCAGACGAAGTCTCCGGTTCCTCCTCCTTGTCGGTCTCGGAAGGCGGCTCCACATCTGATGGCTCTACAATCTCCATATCCTCTTATGGCACTAAGTCCTCCGGATCGGACTTTGAATCCTCAAGACCGGTATCCGGGTTCGTCACCACACCATCATGAGGGGCAGTTTGAGGGAGGTCCCATTCCCCAACTTCGTCATAGGGGATATCAAAGCCCTTCAGCGGTCCTACTAACTTATCCCTATGTCTGTACGTCCATACCAGGTATGTATGAGGCTTCCAAAAATTCTCTCTTATATCTACCCGGATCGTAGTGGTATGCCTATAATACACTTTGTTTTCCCCCACAAGATACTCCGTGACTACATTCCATGTCCCGGGGAATCACAAATCTCTGCGGTGGCTCGTTCATGGTCGAGGTGGAGGGTCCGAAAAAGAGTAACCCACGACGGGGTGAGAATAAATCTCAGCAAGAAAGCCCATAATCCTATACTAGGGCGATAGTGCCTCCGGACACATCCTAGGTGAGCAGTTCTCAACAAATCCTCAATCAACCAATAGAGCACACAACATAATCTCATGAAATAAACGTCATTCTTTCTTCCAACTCACTTTAATCTATGTAATAACGCCTCAAGTTAGTATCTCGCGTTTAACACATCGGGATAAAATAATAAATAGAACCCCGCGTAATAACCCCTCGGGGTAAAATATGATCTTATAAACATAAACCCCGCATAATAACGCTTTAAGGTAAAACTTTCACACTCACGCTTGATTTTTTCTCATAAAGACCATATACCAAAATTAATCACTTGAACGACCCATCGGTACCACACGATCACATAAAACCTCCCGATCAATCAATCTAAACCACACGATCCCGCTAAACTTCCCGATTAGCGGATCGAGACCACACGATCTTATTAATTTTCTCAAATAAAAGATCGGGACCACACGATCTTTCTAATTTTTCCAACCGCTCAATTAAGATCACTCGATCTAATTATACTAAAGAAATATTCGATCGGTACCACGTGATTCACTCACGTTGAATAAATAATAATCGAGACCACCCGATTAAATCATAATGAAGCTATTGGTCAATCGGAACCACACAATTAATTTGTACTAACGCAACCATTAATTTACATGACACGATTAAATTATGCTAAAGCAATAATTAATCTACACCATACGATTAAATTATACTAAAGCCACGTTCGATCGAGATCATACGATCTACTTATCATAAAGCAACAATTAATCTAGGCCACACGATTAAATTATGCTAACGTAGCAATTAATCGAGACCATACGATCACATCGCCATAAAGTAACTTTTAATCTAAACCGCACGATTCAATTACCATAAAGTAAGATTTAATCTAAGCCACACGATTAATCATCATAAAGCAACTTTCAATCATAGCCACCCAATTCCAATCATGAAGAACTATTCACCTCAAGACCACATGATCATCTCTCTCTCTCCTCATTTTTCGGCCAATATAGATCAAGAACCAACCTCAACCAATTTTCATCCAAAATTACTCAAATCTTCATCCTTTAGCATCCTAACTACCTAATTAAGGTTTAGGAACTAGCTTACCTTAAAAATGGAGCAAAACCTATGGTGAAAATGTTGAGAAAATTGTTATCCAAGCGGCACCTCCGGCGGTGCTGTCTCAGCCGGTGCTCGGTCCCACGGCGTCCGGCGGCTTTGGGTGGCTCACGGTGGTGGCCGGTGCCCGGGGATGGCTGGCGGTTCAAGGCTTGGCCGGTGGTGGTTCAGTGATGGCTCGACATTGGTGGTGGCGATGAGGATGGTGGTTCGGCTAAGGTAGAGAGAGAGTGAAGTGAGAGAAACTTGAAGGCGATAATGAAAAAAATTATGACTAACATTATTAGAATAGGTTAGGATTTTTTTTTTTGGGTAGATATTTTGGCTGGAATAATTGGTCTTGAAAAGGAAGAGAGAGAGTCTTATGGGGTCCATCAATAATTCATCTCATTTTGCTCTTGAAATCCAAAAAGGGCAATTTGGTAATTTACTTTACAATTGACTTGGTCAATTTTCAGTCTCTAGGGGATAAATGATCAAAATGCCCCTTGACCAAAGTGGAGAAATGAGTATTTTCCAAGAGTAAATGGGTCTTTTCTCATTTCCAGTCCTAATTTCGCTTTTCTGACAATTTGGGGTGAACCGTGAAGTAATCGTACTCCAGATGAGGCAATGTCCAAAATTAAATTTTTGGAATCCCCGAAGGTCCGATGTCAAATTTCGGAGTTCGATTCACGATCAATCTCGATCAATTAAAATTTCAGCGTATCTCAAACTAATGGGCGGCTTTTAGGAGTTACGCGTATCGACCCGTGATTAATATCATGTTTAAGAATTACTCGACCCATAGCGACTTTGGTTATCATGTAATCGCGAGGGTCAATCACTAGTCCCGATGGACACGATCGTTGGAAAATGATTTAGGGACGTTTGGAACTCATACAAGGTCAAACAGAATTACCCATGATCCAAGCATAGGGTATCACCCATATCGTTCCTTAATCGTTTTAGGATTGGCCTCTAATGGTTCAAAATATTCTCTCGACAATTTTCATGGCCAAAGAGTCAATCCATGATCAAGTTATTAGGTTCACGTATTTGATTTTCCTAGCTAGCCATTCCCATTTGGTTAGTCTTCTCAAGAGGGATCAATTCTGAGTGAGATTTAGCTAAAATACATCAATGAGACATTTCATTCATTCAAAGTTCCGAAAGTGGGTCGAAATACGGGATGTCACAATTCTTCCCCCTTACAAAAATTTCATCCTCGAAATTTACAATAAACTTAACTACTCAAATAAATGGGGGTGTTGGTGTCTCATCGCTTCTTCACTTTCCCAGGTTGCTCCTTCCGTTCCATGATGCGCCCGGATCACCTTCACTAGTGGAATTATCTTGTTCCTTAGAACTTGTTCTTTTCCGCCTTTTATTCGCACTGGCATCTCTACGTAAGATATTCTTTCATCCACGTCTACAACTTCATAATCTAGCACATGGGTTGGGTCCGGCTCGTACTTCCTCAACATGATACGTGGAAGACATTATGAACTTGGGACAAGCTCGGCGGTAAGGCGAGTCGATAGGCTAAGGTCCCAATGCATTCCAGGATTTCAAATGGACCTATGTACCTTGGACTCAATTTTCTTTTTTTTTTTCAAATTGAGATAAGCCTCGCATTGGTGACACCTTAAGGAAAACATGATCTCCCACCTGAAATTGTAAAGGTCTACGTCGTCTATCCGTATAACTCTTTTGACGACTCTAGACAGTCTTTAGTCTTTCTCTGATTACTTTCACTGCCTCAACGGATTGTTGAATTAACTCTGGACCCGTTATACTCCTCTCGCCAACTTCATCCCAACATACTAGAGTTCTACAAGCTACGCCGTACAATGCCTCAAATGGTGCTATCCCGATACTCTGCTGGAAGCCGTTGTTGTAGGCGAACTCAACTAAATGTAACTGTTCCTCCTAACCCCCTTTAAAATCTATCACGAATGCCCGCAACATGTCCTCAAGTGTCTGAATTGTCCTCTCCGACTGTCCATTAGTTTGGGGATGATAAGCGGTGCGATCTTGCACTTTAGTCCCCATAGAATTCTGAAGACTCTTCCAAAAAGTTGCGGTAAACTTGGAATCTTTATCCGAAGTAATTGTTACTAGAACTCCATGCAGTCAAACTATTTAGCGCATAAACAGCTCAGTATATTTATTCATTGCGAGTCCTTTCGTACTGCTAGAAAATGTATAGACTTTGTCAATCTATCGACAACCACCCAAATCGAATCGTGCCCTCTTTGGCTCATCGGTAATCCCATAACAAAATTCATAGTAACATGTTCCCATTTCCATTCTGGAATTTCCAATGGTCGAAGTAATCCGCCAGGCTTACAATGTTGTACCTTCACTTGTTGGCACGTCAAACATTTAACCACGGGCTTAGCCACGTCCACTTTCATTCCATGCCACCAGTAATGCCGACGTAGATTCTGATACATCTTGGTGCTACCTAGGTGCACACTATAGCTACTACGATGACCTTCCGATAGAATCTTTTCCTTAAGTTCATTGTCATTATGGACACATAGATGTCCACGGAACTTCAAGATTCCATCCTCAACCACTTGAAATTCAGGTTTGCTCTTGGTTGCATCCATCTCTAGAATTTTCTAAATATCGGGGTCCACCGACTATAACGCATTAATCCTCGCCCGAATCTCGGGTTCAATCCTCAAGGTAGCTAGTAGACTTGAGAGGTGACAAACCTCAAATTTAAACTCTAAATCCCTCGGTTTTTCAAGTAAAATCCACTCTTTAACCATTAAACGCGCGATGCTCGATTCCAACTAAGAGCATCCGCTACTTTATTAGCCTTTCAAGGTGATATAAAATATCACAATCATAGTCCTTTAACAATTCCATCCAACGACGTTGTCTCATATTCAATTCTTTCTGGGAGAACAAGTACTTTAGACTTTGATGGTCTGTGTAGATTTGAAACTTTTCTCCCCACAAATAATGCCTCCAAATCTTCAATGCGAAGACAATCGCCGCAAGCTTCAAATCATGCGTTAGGTAGTTCAGTTCATGAGGCCTCAGCTGTCGCGATGCATATGCAACAACCCCGCCATGCTGCATTAATACACATCCTAGTCCCTTTAGCGAAGCATCGCTATATATCTCAAATCCTCCAAGACCCAATGGTATCGTCAAAACCGGTGCTGTCATCAACCTGTGCTTAAGTTCTTGGAAACTCCTTTCGTACTTATATATCCATTCATAACGGGTTTCCTTCTTCATTAACTGCGTCAATGGAATAGCTATCGAAGAGAACTTTTCCACAAATCGTTTATAATAACCCATCAAGCCTAGAAAACTCCAAACCTCCGTGATCGATGTTGGTCCCGACCAACTCACGGCGATTTCAATCTTCGCCGGGTCCACCGAGATTCCATTCCCGCAGACGATATGTCCAAGAAATGCTACATGATTGAGCTAAAACTCACACTTGCTAAACTTAGCATAGAGAGAGTGTTCTCTTAAGGTTCGTAAGACGATACTTAAATGGTGTTCATGTTCCTACAGGCTCTTCGAATACACCAAAATATCATCGATAAATATGATGATGAACTAATCCAAGAATTCCCTAAATACCCGATGCATCATATCCATAAAGGCAGCTGGAGCATTTGTCAATCTAAATGGCATAACCGTAAACTCATAATGCCCATATCTTGTCCGGAAAGCGGTCTTCGGTATGTCTTCCTTCTTAATCTTTAACCGATGGTAGCCCGTCCTCAAGTCGATCTCGGAGAATACCGAAGCCCCTTGCAGTTGATAGAACAAGTCATCTATCATTGGCAACGAATACTTGTTCTTGATGGTTACATGATTCAACTACCGATAGTCAATGCATAACCGCAATGACCCATCATTCTTCCTCACAGACAACACTGGCGCTCCCCACGGCGATGCACTAGGTCTTGGCACCTAAATTTTGACTAAACTTTTCAATCATTTTTGCATAGAAAATTAGAGCTAATCTTTTAGTTCTAGACAAAAATAATTAAGTCATTTTTCATTCATGCATTGCATCAGCATTTATCTGGATCAGCGGTGCGAGATCGAGCTTAATTTGTCGGGCGATTTGGACTTAAACCGATGGGCAAATTTTCCAGCAATTCATGGACATATGTGCCAAAAATTTAAAACTATTTTGGAGCTTATATTTTAGAAAAAAAGGCTTTATCTAAAATGCTAATTATTTGGAAAAAGCCTAATTAAGCTCACAATTGACATGAAAAATTCGATTAGCCCATCTATAGGGCAAGGCCAAAATTTTCAGCTCATTCAAGGATCAATTTGTGCACTTACACCCTTTGGGACTTAATTCAAGTTATATTTTGAGCCCGGGTTTATTTTACAAAAATTAAGAAACTTTAGGCACTTGATTTGGAACACTTTTATCTATAAATACAAGTGTTATGCCTAGGGTTGATGGGGGAATTCAATTGAAATACACGGCAGATTGAGAGGCCAATCAATTGTAAAATATAGCAAAAGTTGAGAGAGAGAGGGAGGAGATCTATACTTGCATAATTGAAAATCTCATTGCACAGAAGGTTTTATCGCCATAGCTTCAACAAGGAGCCATGGTCCGAGATTTTCACCATCAACCGTCTCCGTAGCAGCCCCGCAGATCCAAGCTCTCTGTTTTGCAAGTTACTCAAGCCTTGTCTGACAATCCTAGAAGCAAGTCTTAGTGGAACGTCGCTCCGAACACCCTCGTTGATGGCGACGTAGCCCATGGTCTATCACGAACAATCAATCTCGGGGAAGCACCATGCTGATCGATGACGAAACGGCCAAAAGGATCCTTCCCCGGGAGCACATAATCGGTCCACAAAAGGCACTCTAACAAGAGGAAGAAAAGGGAATCATTCATCAACATCTTGCTCTTTGATCTTTTTATTTGTTTGTTTCTTTTCATGTTTTCCTCGAGGGTTCAATGTGCAGGAAACATCAAGAGGAAGAAGACAAACAGTGGTGTCTTTTTAGAAAAGAAACCGTTGGGGAAGAGTCCACCATAATCATACTTTGACAAGTTCTCAAGGGACTCCATGCGGTGATATTTGGAGGCCACACAAATTCATATACGGCCACACGAAGAGGTGAAGAAAAGATCGGAGAAATGTGAAGGAGGAGGTCACGTTGCGGAAAATGAGATGGACGAGTCCCTCCTTCTCTCTCTGATCTTCGCTGACACTTGATAGGAAGAGGCAAAAAGGGGAAAACGTGAAGAAAGATATTGGAAGATTGAACTCTAGCATCATCAACAATCCCTCATGCTCACTGACGTCCCTGCTCAAGCCGAATTACGGCGACAATCCCTCAAGAATCCTAGCAACACTAAAGGGAGTTTTCGATTTCCTGTGTAGTTGTGACTTCGATTTTTCTTTCTGTGAAAACAATGCACGAGGGACACATCATGCCCACATGGACACATGACAATAAATGAAACAAATTAGTGAGAGGAGTCAATGGTCCAATGAACAGGCTTTCAGTTAGAAAGCATGAAGCACTGACTTGTTTTCCTCTGATTGTCCAAGTGTGATAAAGCAATTCGGCAATTCTAGCGAAGGATTGCTTGCCGAAGTCCTTAACGCGTGCGAAATGCTCTAGATCAAGCCAAATCGTTCGAGCTTGGTGCGCAATTTTCAAGCAAGGTTTGAATTCAGAAATTCCAATTCGCAAGATAAGGTAAAATTCTACTCTTAGATATCAAAGTTATCTTGTTTGGATTTGTCTGGATTACTTGGCATTATTCGTAAGGATTTTTGTTTAAATTGGAAAATTGGAATCTTGAGCAAATCTTGTGGATATTATGCCTATCTCTAGAATATTTGACATCTTTTGTTGCTTTATTTAAAATTTCTGAATCCTAAGCATATCGGATAAGATCTGTATCTCGGTTGGGAATTCTGAATATATCTTTAAAATTCGAGGAATTATCTAAAAAAAATTCAGATCTCGAGAGATAACTTTTCTTGAATTAAAAGATATCAATCCTTTGTGGATAGGAGCTTATCTCCTTGAAAATTCCGGAATCCCCTAAGGATTTCCAAAAATTCAATAAATATTTGAATATTTTTAAATAAAATTACCTATAATATATGCTCCCTTGTGCCCGAGCCTTCGGAATATTAAATTGCAAGCCTTAACCATGATCTTATGGGGTGGGACGGCAATTTAGTATAAGATTTCGTATTCCGCCCTTTGGCGAGAAGGGACGTTGATATCTTATACCACTATCCGCAGACTAGCTCGAATCCCCGAGAATGTAGCGAATAAAATCTCTCTCTAACTCGGATCTTCGAGAATGAGAAGATTTATCGGAAAATCGGATTTAAAGGTATATTATGGGCATTTTTGTTTAATTTTGTTCAAATTCATTTGTTTCAATTCAAAATTTTGAAAAAATAAAAAAATGGAAAATCCAAAAAGAAAAAAAATGGAAAATCCGAAAATTAAAAAAAAGGAAATCAAAATCACAAATCATTAATCGGGAAAAGGCATTTTCATGAAATTTGGTACCGAAAGGGTGTTAATTAAAAATTAACATAATCAAGTCCCCGAACCCTAAATCTCTAGTTAGCAAAAATAAAAGTATTCTCCTGTACTTATTTAGGTATCTAATCTACCTACCAAAAAAGATTAGTGGCGGCTCCTAAGAAAAAAAATCAAACCTAAGTTACGAATTGGTAGGGCTTGGGAGAGTCCGTATTAGGTTAGTTAATTCATCTAATTAACCTAATAATCCATTAACCTAAATTAATTTTTAGGTCGCAACAGCTTAGCGACTCCATTGGGGACATTAATTTTAATTTTTTGAAAATTAAAAGGGGTCAACCGAAATTTTAATTAATTTTTGAAAATTAAATTTGATTTTTAGAAATTAAAATTAATTTTCAAATTTTAAGGTTGATTTTCGGAATTTCCACCCAATTCCCCTTAATTTTCAAAAAAATTAAAATTTTGTGGACTTAAGCCGTTGATTTTCATGATCTATGCCTTGATTGATTGATTGTGATTTGTCTTGAATGTGATTGATTTTTTGGAACGACTGATTTGGGGTTTGATTGATTTTTATTTGATTATATCTTGCATTATCTAACTCCATTGTGCTTCATTTTTCTGATGATTTTCTATAGGTTTACTTGATTTTTGGCATTTAATTCAATTGCCCTATTTTATTATAAAATGCCATGATTGAGTGGATTGTACCTGTCGTGCATGATTCATGACATTGCATTGGACCCTAAAATGCTAGATGAACCTAGGATGGTGTCTAAGTGAGAATCCGTGCGGCCTCAAGATGGAGGAATGGATGACCTTGCCCTCGACCCCGATCATGTTGAGAGTTCCTCGCTCCGGCCTGAATCTATAGGCATGAGAGGACTTCTTGACATCCCTCAAGCTCAAGAGGTACTGGATACGACTTAGATCGTTAAGTCAAATTTGCCCTCGAAAGCTCTAAAACACCTGGCTAATAAAGCATGCATATGTCATTCCGCTTGTCTTTGAACTCATGATCATCATGTTAGCACATGTATTTTCTCCCTTTATTTCCTGAGTCGGTTCATGGCAAATTAGTTTGTCTTTGTGGTCTTGTTGAACCCGTCTTTTTACTTGTATCTTTACATTCCTAGGTTTCTTGTTTAGGATTTTATTTTATTTTTTATTTTATTTATTTATTTATTTTCGAATTTTATGGTGGTCATACTTTGATTACACGTTTAGATTAACAAAACAGTTCTGTTTTCATTTTGATCTTGCTGTCTTGTATGAATTTTTACGCCCCTTTCATGTTGGATTCAATTTCCTCACTTCAAATTAAAATTGTTCGTAAGATCTTGAACCATCGTATCAAAAAATTTCGTGGTAATCCAGTCTGTTTTCTATTTATTATGGAATTAATGGCCGGGTTCAAGCAGGCTGGGATCTCGCACGTTCTCAGGCTACAGATTCATTTTGCAATTCACTACTAGTAAACGGGCCGTATTGCTAAATTTCCAAACATGAAGTTGTAGGTTTATGTTTCAATTGATAGCCTACAAAATTTCAGATTTTAATTCACATTTTTAAGGGGTCCTTCGTTCATTTAACAGAAGGTGGACGAAACTGTTTTCTGGATGTGATTTTTTGAGAAAATGCATTAAACTGAGCTAATCCGTTCATTTCTAGCTCGACCACCAAACATGAAAGTTGTTCCTCATCCTCTCAAATATGAGCTTGTAAATTTTCACACCATTTTGACCATTCAAAGATTTTTCACAAATTTTCTGCCAAAATCTGACGAAATTGAAATTTCCAAGATAAGGGTCATGGGTCAAGATAAGCGGTATTTACGAGTCTAGTCTAGCCATGGATTGACTCGATGTCTCTCACATGCCATATTCACCTTCCAATCCTTTCTTGAGGGTAACTTATCACAGATACCCCCACACACTTACATTACTCGATCGAGGAGGAGGCAATATGGCCCACCGTGATGAAATTGCGGCTCTTGTCAAACAAGAGGTGAAAGAGCAAGTGAAGGAGTCGAATGAACGAATGAATGATCTAATTGATCTCGTTGGATGGATGGTTTATCTCTTGAAACATCTGGTCAAGGCAAAGCAGACATCTCCTCCAAACAACACCAATTCTTGTTTTGGTGTACCCGGTCCGAATCCAGCGACTCTCCCCGACCCGATCGGGTTCAACTAGTGTTTTGGTCCCATCTTTCCCGATGAATGACGTGCCATTCAAGTGCCTGTGGAAAATAGCCAATTCAAGATCAATCTCCGATCTCTGGAGAATTTATTCAACTGTCTCAACCGATGTTTGTACTTTAGCCAATATTGCTGAAAAAGGGACTGATCCAAAGGGAGGAAGATTTCTCCGTAGCTGAAGATGCACGAAGTGTAGATCCAAGCAAGTTCTGTGATTTTCATTTTGGCCATGCCGGCCACTCGTTGGAGGAATGCTTTACATTGAAGACACGGATTCAAGATATGATTGATGCGAGGAATCTCATGTTCCGTAATTGGGAATATTGTCGTGGAAATCCAGACTCGCTAGTAGTCTCAACCATTCGGTTGGAACATCCAGATCTGGTCAAAGATGGAGGCAACAAGGAGATATGGGATACTTTGGGGCACCCGAGCGGAGGATACAACTTCATGGTTAAATATTCTACACCTCCGAGTTATAATGCTTTTCCTTGCGGTGCTGCCTGGAACACATGGGACGATTAGCTCTACTAAAGGCCGAGAGAGTTCATCTTTGAGGAAGTGGGCGTAGACCCAAATCGAAAACATCTTTTAAGTTTATGCATTCTCCTGTGTGGGACATTTTATTGCTTCCTTAGGTTTTTCTTTTCAATTCATGTTGCATTTTGAGATCTTACTTTTCAATAGGATGTAACTCGATTGATTCATTCATCAATGAAATTATGAAAGTTTTTAATTATTTTGAAATCTTAATGAAGTATCCCAAACCAACCCGATGATGATAACCAACTATTAAATAATCTGTCATCTATGATAAGCACTGAGGGTTGGGCTTCTCAAGAATTCTTATCTCGAGGTCTTAAAAAAAAAAAATGGGTTTTCGAGAAAATTTTTCAGAAATGGCATGTGGTTTAACCCCGATTGTCCTACTGATCCATCTACTATGTGTTTCAGAATTAATTCGGGGGCAAGGAGGCAGATTCTTAACTCTGACCATGCATCAGCCCGATTAATCCTTGGACGGTCCCGCACATGGCGATCAAGCAATTGAAGCAGACTAAAAGTCCTTGGCCGAATCCGCAGATCATGCTTCGTCCTTAATCATCTCCCATACTAACCGATGGAACGACTGGTCAATCTAAATTTGATTCTCATTGGTCCGATCAAGTTGAAGTTTGAGAATCACACCAACCGAGAGCCAAGATGACCTGGGCCAATAGAGGACCATTCACAGAGTGCCCATTTCCCTTGAGGATTCAAGACCGTAGTTCACGTAAGCATGAAACAAGGGGCATCCTTGGCCGTTGACGCCTGATTGAGGCATGTCCAACTATACGCATTAGCCAACATGTACGCCGATCCATCGCCGATTGAAGCAAATCCATGCTTCGCCCTCGACCAATCCTCTAATCATACTCTGTCGGTTTATGAAAGATGGGGCAAGACCAAAGCCACCCGGTTTCAAAGGGAGTATCTCTTGCCCTTAACCCATCATTTCTAAAAATGACCTCCTATTTTCCTTTTTGCAGGTGCCAAGCTAGGAGACATGTTTTCGATTGCTACCGCCAAAGCAAATCGATCATCATGAGCTCTCCAAATTTTTGCTCATTTCATCTTTTTATAACCCTATTCATGCACAATTTGCTATGCAGGATCAAGCGTGAAAACAAACTATTTGCCAAAGCTCAAAATCAAATTCCCCGCACTAGCCATGTTTGGGGCAATCCTACATTTTGGCAAAGCTATGATCATCTGACATAGCCCCTCCCGATTAAAAGTGGGACAAATCGATAGCGAAGCCCGACTTGTAAAGGAGGTATTTTTCTCCGAATTGTGTGATTTAGAAGATGACATTTTCCTTCTTGCATGATCATATAACTACATCACCAGTGAACAGAGGCAACCAGAGCATCTCAAGTCTTCACCCAACTCAATCCACTTACATGTTACGAGGCAACTCGAGTTTCCTCATTCCCGATAATTTTCTTGCATTCTTTCATAGTTTGTTTCCTAAGCAAAATGCATAAGATTTTCATGAAACATGACTGATGCTTGAGAATTGCCACATTTGCACGTTTGAAAAGTGCTCTCACTTTGCATGATCTATGCCCGATTGTTTTTCATGTTTAATTTACCAATTCTGAATAGGGAGTATAAACTACATATGATGCATTGAATGTGTAGAATGGGACATGACAAGATGATGAAAGGCAAATCATGTTCATACACATCCTACATTACAAGCCCCGGTGAGTTGAGCGGTAGCTAGGTTCCGCATTTCACAAGGTAAAAGGTTGTCTCGCAAAAGGTACGAAAGCCAAAATAACAGAGGTATTTAGTTCTCTATCCCAAACACTATAGGTGATCCATTGATTAACCCTTTTGAGCGGTGGTTTCATTTCTTTACCCCTGTCAAGAACCACCCAACATCGGGGCCTAGACGAGGAAATTCTACCAGCAGAACGAGGTAAATGGTTAGAAATTTTCTTGCTTGAACTAATATCAATTTTCGGGTGTTTCTTTGCATTCTACTTGAACTTTAATTCAAGCGCCTTAGGATGACGAAGAGCACTCATTTCTCTATCCTACACACTATGTCCTTTGCATAGCCCACTTGAGCCTACAAATTCATTTCATAAATCCTTGTTGATGATCATTTGCTCATCACAAGACGAAGATGACATTTTTCCAAGGGGCAGAGTTGAAAAGAATTGGGTTCACAAAGAACTCTCGGATGAACATTTCTTGTATGCTAGATTTTTCATGTGATGTTTAGCATAATTTTTGTTTGTAAAGTTTATTCGTGTTGTAATTCCTAATTCAAAGTCATGGGATTATAAAAAGAAAATGTAGCCTGAAAAAAGGCACGCTCCCAAAAAAGAAGGAAATCTCTTCAAAAAAGACAAGCACTCCCTCAAAAAAAAAAAAGAGAAGAAGAAAAATGGGAGTCGGGAGTAAGAAAAGCAAAGGCTGATCTCACGGAAAATTTCGAGCAAAAAAAAAAAAAAAGCAAAGTGCCTATCAAAAGCAAGGCCAATGCCCATTGAAATCCTTGTAAAGTTCTTCTCAATTTCAATGTAAATTGTTGTATATTAACTTGTAAATTCCATGTACATGTTTGCATGATGCTTTTCTTGTAAATCCCCAATCGAGCCTAGTTGTAAAGAAGACTCCCTAAGAAGTCGGTTCGCAGAGTATAATTCTCAAAGAAAGTTCATACCATCTCTCAAGCAATGATGGTGTTTTTTGAATGATATTTCTAGAAGGCCAAGTCTGCGGTGATCACCAACATCAAGCCTTTCTCATACATCTTCCGAGCTAAAATGAGCCTTTTTATTCTTCAGTCCCCAATCCTAGCCTACGTTACAACCCTCCAAAGTCTCTTCTAATTAGGGTGCTTGAGTTAACATAGAGTAAAATGATTTTAAGCATCGCTCGAAAAAGTTCGAGCAAGATTATTTCTTTCTCATTTTTGCGGGGTTCTTGACTTGTAAACCCGGAGCAGATGACGAAAAAATTCATTTCAGCAGCCTTGACTCAATTAGAGTCCCCTTTGTAAACGTTTGACCTAGCCCTAATTATGGTCCTAATCAAGACCTCCGGATCGGCTTGGTCGTATCAATTGCGAGATTACTTTGATCCTTGTCGAATGCGATGATAGTAAGATTGAGTGATTTCTCTTGAATCCCGCAATCGGGATAAAAAGCTTTTCTCGAGAGTGAAAGAAAGCCCTTTCGGATTGAAGTCCCTCCATTCAGCTCACATTTGAGGTGTTCATAATGTGAGAACCTCTATGCATGAACCATAGTACGAGTCATTGCATTATACACATGTTATTTCTAATCATTGCAAGCTCGGCAGAATAGTTTTGCATGAACTCATTGTTGAATATGTTTGCACATGTTACCTCTGAAATTCTATTATAGGTAATGCATTCCCGATGTTCGAGTTCCCTCCCAAGGTCTCGAAATTCATCCAAGGATTATTGAATGAGCAAGTTTTGTTGGCAAATCCCCACTAGGTAATCTTTCAAACCCTCATGTAAGTATCTCTTCAACCGAACCCTTTCATAGGAGTGAGTAAAAGTCCTTTCCGACAATAGGCTCGTCATTTAATGCGATTATGTTTTGTTAAAAGGACCAGACTTATTTCCTTATTGACAAATCCCCATGGAGCTTTGCAATGTAAAGAAAAAAAAAAGGAAATTTTCAAGAATTTGTGGACATGTCATGTTGTGTTAACAATTGAGCATGTTCATCTCAAGGGATTAAACATGTACGATACAAGCAATCTACCTCGTTCCATGATTATTCGTTCGGAGAACCCAAGTAAGTTTTCTGAACCTCTTTTCAAATTAACAACTCTTCTGATGATAGTTGTTATGATTTAATTCAGGCAATATGCCTCTTTCGTACTTATCGATTCCATTCGGTGGTACTCCTCTCAAATATTGTTCAAATCGGGCAATATGCCTCTCCCGTCAGGTCCCGTAGACATATGCACCGGCGATCTTGACATCTTATCAAATCATAATGACGTAACTCTTATGATTTTGGTCTCAGATCATGAAGACATATGCACTGGTGATCTTGACCTCTAGCTGGCTCATAATGACATAGCTCCTATGATTCTCGGCCCTTTATCAAATCATGACGACATAAGCACCCATGATTTTGATCCAAACCAAATCATAACGACGTAGCTCTTTTGATTTTGGTTCCCCTTTATCAAATCGTGAAGACATATGCACTGGCGATTTTGACATTTTATCAACTCACAACGACGTAGCTCTTGTGAACTTGATTTCACTTCTTTCGACTCACAACAACGTAGCTCTTGTGAACTTGATTTCACTTCTTTCGACTCACAACAACGTAGCTCTTGTGATCTCGAAGGACATACATATCTTGCGTCGTCTTGCATCGGGGGAAATCTCCCGGTAATAGATGGGCCTAGTACCTTAAGATCCTTGCATCAGAAACTTGGAAATTAAGGGAATCATTAGCATTATGAGATATTTGGTACAACAAATATTCTCATATGCGATCCATGTGCAGATTTCACATGTTATTTATAGTCTCGCATTTCATGCATCATTTATTTCACATAAAAAAAATGGGATTCAAACCCACCAAAAATTACTATCACTCGCATTAGCAAAATTTAGGTTGCAATCTTTGAGCGAAACCTCTACGAGCTTCCACTCAAAGAGAGGCAACTGTTGACACCTAAATTTTGACTAAACTTTTCAATCATTTTTGCATAGAAAATTAGAGCTAATTTTTTAGTTCTAGACAAAAATAATTAAGTCATTTTTCATTCATGCATTGCATCAGCATTTATCTAGATCAGCGGTGCGAGATCGAGCTTAATTTGTCGGGCGATTTTGACTTAAATCGATGGGCAAATTTTCTAGCAATTCATGGACATATGTGCCGAAAATTTAAAACTATTTTGGAGATTATATTTTAGAAAAAAAGGCTTTATCTAAAATGCTAATTATTTGGAAAAAGCCTAATTAAGCTCACAATTGACATGAAAAATTCGACTAGCCCATCTATAGGGTGAGGCCAAAATTTTCAGCTCATTCAAGGATCAATTTGTGCAATTACACCCTTCGGGACTTAATTCAAGTTATATTTTGAGCCCGGGTTTATTTTACAAAAATTAAGAAACTTTAGGGACTTGATTTGGAACACTTTTATCTATAAATACAAGTGTTATGCCTAAAGTTGATGGGGGAATTCAATTGAAATACACAGCAGATTGAGAGGCCAATCAATTGTAAAATACGGCAAAAGGTGAGAGAGAGAGAGGGAGGAGATCTGTACTTGTAGAATTGAAAATCTCATTGCACAGAAGGTTTTATCGCCATGGCTTCAACAAGGAGCCATGGTCCGAGATTTTCACCATCAACCGTCTCCGTAGCATCCCCGCAGATCCAAGCTCTCTGTTTTGCAGGTTACTCAAGCCTCGTCCGACAATCCTAGAAGCAAGTCTTAGTGGAACATCGCTCCGAACACCCTCGTTGATGGTGACGCAGCCCATGGTCTATCACAAACAATCAATCTCGGCGAAGCACCATGCTGATCGATGACGAAACGGCCAAAAGGATCCTTCCCCGGGAGCACATAATCGGTCCACAAAAGGCACTCTAACAAGAGGAAGAAAAGGGAATCATTCATCAACATCTTGCTCTTTGATCTTTTTATTTGTTTGTTTCTTTTCACGTTTTCCTCGAGGGTTCAATGTGCAGGAAACATCAAGAGGAAGAAGACAAACAGTGGTGTCTTTTTAGAAAAGAAACCGTTGGGGAAGAGTCCACCATAATCATACTTTGGCAAGTTCTCAAGGGACTCCATGCGGTGATATTTAGAGGCCACACAAATTCATATACGGCCACATGAAGAGGTGAAGAAAAGATCGGAGAAATGTGAAGGAGGAGGTCACGTTGCGGAGAATGAGATGGACGAGTCCCTCCTTCTCTCTCTGATCTTCGCTGACACTTGATAGGAAGAGGCAAAAAGGGGAAAACGTGAAGAAAGATATTGGAAGATTGAACTCTAGCATCATCAACAATCCCTCGTGCTCACTGACGTCCCTGCTCAAGCCAAATTACGGCGACAATCCCTCAAGAATCCTAGCAACACTAAAGGGAGTTTTCGATTTCCTGTGTAGTTGTGACTTCGATTTTTCTTTCTGTGAAAACAATGCACGAGGGACACATCATGCCCACATGGACACATGACAATAAATGAAACAAATTAGTGGGAGGAGTCAATAGTCCAATGAACAGGCTTTCAGTTAGAAAGCATGAAGCACTGACTTGTTTTCCTCTGATTGTCCAGGTGTGATAAAGCAATTTGGCAATTCCAGCGAAGGATTGCTTGCCGAAGTCCTTAACGCGTGCAGAATTCTCTAGATCAAGCCAAATCGTTCGAGCTTGGTGCGCAATTTTCAAGCAAGGTTTGAATTCGGAAATTCCAATTCGCAAGATAAGGTAAAATTCTACTCTTAGATATCAAAGTTATCTTGTTTGGATTTGTCCGGATTACTTGACATTATCCGTAAGGATTTTTGCTTAAATTTGAAAATTGGAATCTTGAGCAAATCTTGTGGATATTATGCCTATCTCTAGAATATTTGACATCTTTTGTTGCTTTATTTAAAATTTCCGAATCCTAAGCATATCGGATAAGATTTGTATCTCAGTTGAGAATTCTGAATATATCTTTAAAATTCGAGGAATTATCTAAAAAAAATTCAGATCTCGAGAGATAACTTTTCTTGAATTAAAAGATATCAATCCTTTGTGGATAGGAGCTTATCTCCTTAAAAATTCCGGAATCCCCTAAGGATTTCCAAAAATTCAATAAATATTTGAATATTTTTAAACAAAATTACCTATAATATATGCTCCCTTGTACCCGAGCCTTCGGAATATTAAATTGCAAGCCTTAACCATGATCTTATGGGGTGGGACGGCAATTTAGTATAAGATTTCGTATTCTGCCCTTTGGCGAGAAGGGACGTTGATATCTTATACCACTATCCGCATACTAGCTCGAATCCCCGAGAATGTAGCGAATAAAATCTCGCTCTAACTCGGATCTTCGGGAATGAGAAGATTTATCGGAAAATCGGATTTAAAGGTATATTATGGGCATTTTTGTTTAATTTTGTTCAAATTCATTTGTTTCAATTCAAAATTTTGAAAAAATAAAAAAATGGAAAATCCAAAAAGAAAAAAAATGGAAAATCCGAAAATTTAAAAAAAGGAAATCAAAATCACAAATCATCAATCGGGAAAAGGCATTTTCATGAAATTTGGTACCAAAAGGGTGTTAATTAAAAATTAACATAATCAAGTCCCCGAACCCTAAATCTCTAGTTAGCAGAAAATAGAGTATTCTCCCGTACTTTATTTAGGTATCTAATCTACCTACCAAAAAAGATTAGTGGCGGCTCCTAAGAAAAAAAATCAAACCTAAGTTACGAATTGGTAGGGCTTGGGAGAGTCCGTATTAGGTTAATTAATTCATCTAATTAACCTAATAATCCATTAACCTAAATTAATTTTTAGGTCGCGACACTAGGGCGGATAAATCCTTTATCTAGCAATTCTTGCATCTAGACCTTCAACTCCTTCAACTCTGAGAGGGACATTCTGTAGTATGCTTTGGAGATTGTTTCTGTCCCAAGGGCTAACTCGATTACAAACTCCACTTCCCTTTCAGGTGGCAATCCCGACAATTCTTGAGGAACGACATCGAGATAGTCGCCCACCACCGCTATATCCTCTAGCCTCGGTCCTTCAACCGACGAATCAACTACTATGGCCAAATACCCTTGGCATCCTTTGTTTAACAACTTAGTCACTTCCAAGTGACGAGATTAGGGAATCGAGATTCCTCCTCAACTTCCCAATAATTCATATCTAGAATGACGAATTAGATTAAATTGGATCACCTCGCTACCACAATCAAAGACAGTTCTTTATTTTCCCAACCAATCCATTCCAATTATAACGTCATAGTCATACATGGTCAAAACCGCCAAGTCTATCAATTCTTCTTTACTACCAATGACTATCTTACATTCTAAACACCCTAATGAAACCAATAATTTGTCCTTTAAGGGTGTGGTTACATGCAACAATACTTCTAGCGCTTTCAACTCAATCTCAACTAATTCCATAAATTGCACGTATACAAAAGAATACGACGCTCCAGGATCAAATAAAACATAAGCAACATGATCACATAAGGAGACCGTACACGTGATCACGCTAAGAGCATTCTCTACCTCATTGCGCCCCACCGCATAGACTCTTCCCCGAGCCGGCAGACCGTTTCGATTATTCTGCGGAGCGGCTCCGACTTGGGGTCTTGCTTGGGGTCGTTGGGGCTGAAATTGAGGTCTTGTGGCTTGCTCCGGACAATTTCTTATCTAGTGATCAAACTTGCCACATTTGAAGTACGCTCCAGTCCTACTCGGGCAAGGCCCATTTCCGTGCCTCTTTCCACAAAGTCGGCAGTTCCAGTTAAACCGGTACACCGATTTTCCATTATTTCTTCTAACTAGAGGGACAAAGTGCCGATTTCCCATCATAGGCCTTTTACCAAACCGGCGGTTGTCCCTAGCTAGCATAAACCGCGATCCAGAAACGGCAGCCCTCTCTTTCATATCTCGTTCCACCATCTAACCCCTTTCGTATAGTTCATCATAATCCCTTAAATTTAGCAATATCAATCGGCTGCGAAGCTTCGGCTTCAATCCATACCAGAATCTTCTAGCTCTGTCCAAAGGATTCTCCACCATCCTTGGTGCATACTTCGACAATCTTGAGAATTCAGCCTCATATTGATCAATTGTCATATGATTCCGACGGAGCTCTTGGAACTCCAACATCTTCTGCTCTTGAGTAGTTTCAAAGAAATATTTCCTGTTGAAGACTTCAGCGAAGACGGTCTAGTTCGAAACCGTACCCTCACGGAAAACTCTTCCCTTAGTGGCCTTCCACCAATCACTAATTGTAGCCTGAAGTTGATACACTGCCAGGGTCACTTTCTCCTCTTCTGTGCACCCCAAAACCTCAAACGCTTTCTCCAAATCCTCTATCCAACGAGGAGCAACCTCTAGATCACCTTTTCCATTAAACCTGGCTGGTTTTAACTTCAAAAACTATTCTACCAACTGGTGCATCTCACAATTCCCATTGTCATTCCCTTGATTCACATTTACTCCATGAACGAAGCAACAAGAAGCAATAGCCTCAACGACTTGGGAAATAGCGGCAGCTCGTTCTCCAGCCTACCTACCCATCAAATTTCCAATTTCCTCTAGAGCCCTACGGACTCCATCCACCCTTGGGTCCTCCCTAACCGATCTCCTTGAACTAGATGCTCCCATGGAACCTCTCCCGAAACCTCTACCTCGATTGTTCATTTTCGCTAACTTTCACAACACCTGAGTCATTATAATTCCACCAAGGAATTAGAGACCCGAGCCATCTACTTGAGTCTAGCAATTCCACACCGCTTAATACAACAATAAACAGAACGCCAACAACTATTCAACCAGAAAGCTCTAAGCACGACTTAACAAAATAACATTAAACACTCAGCACGAAGTCAATCAATTATGCCAATCACAAGCGCATATTCAAATGTCATGCATAATGCGCCTAACCCAAGTAAATACTTGGGGTCTCTCTATCTATCCTTCCCAAATCATCGCTCTTTATCACTCCATATCTCATCCAAACTTGGATCGAGCTGACCTTGCTCTGATACCAATAAAACGGGCATGTCACGTCCCGAACCCTACGAGCACACCAACATCCCCTCTGGCCACGCTTATGTACAGCTCTTCAGGATCCAAAGGCCAACGAAAACGATCTAAACATGAATGATAAGCACACACAGAAGCAGAAACCAAACCCCGTACAAGAACAAATAGCAAAATGATAACTTGGGATGATAAAAGAAAAACTTATATACATAACCACAAGTCTAATACAAAAGCCATACCCAAGGCTTCAGAGGCCACTATACAAGCCTATGACCACCTACAACAAAAAGATATAGTGGTCGAAGCCTAACTTCCATCTAAAAAGTACACATCAAAAGTTAAGAAGCCAACTACCCTAGGCCTCATCCTCACAATCATCGGGCGAAGTCTCCAGCTCCTCCTCCTCATCAATCTCGGAAGGCGGCTCTACATCCGATGGCTCTACGATCTCCATATCCTCTTCTAGCACCAAGTCCTCCGGATCGGACTTCAAATCCTCAATGTCGGTGTCTGGATTCGTCACCACACCATCGGGAGGGGCAGCCTGAGTGGGGTCCCTTTCCCCAACTCCTTCATAGGGGATATCAAAACCCTTCAGTGGTCCTACTAACATATCCACATGTATGTACGTCCATGCTAGGTACGTGTGGGGCTTCCAAAAATTCTCTCCTACATCTACCCATATGGTAGTGGTATGCCTATAATATACTTTATTTTCCCCTAAAGAATACTCCATGACTATAGTCTTCGTGTCCCAAGGAATCCCAAATCTCTGCGGTGGCTCGTTCATGGTTGAGGTAGAGGGTCCGAAAAAGAGTAACCCACGACGAGATGAGAATAAATCTAAATAAGAAAGCCCATAATCCTATACTAGGGCAATAGTGCCTCCGGACACATCGTAGGTGAGCAATTGTCTACAAATCATCACTCAGCCAATAGAGCACACAACATAATCTCAGGAAATAAATGTCATTCTTTCTTCCAACTCACTACGCCTTTAATAAGGCCACGTTACTCAAAAGTCCGCGTTTAACATCTCAAGCCATTATATAGTTTGGACCCGCGTAATAACGCCTCGGGTCAATATAACCCGCGTAATAACGCCTTAGATTAGTATCCCGCATTTAATGCCTCAGGATAAAATAATAAATAGAACCCCGCGTAATAACGCATCGGGGTAAAATATGGTTTTATAAATACAAACCCCGCATAATAACGCTTCAGGGTAAAACTTTCACACTCACGCTCGATTTTTCCTCATAAAGATCATATACCAAAAATAATCACTCGAATGACCCATCGGTACCACACGATCACATAAAACCTCCCGATCAATCAATCTAAACCACACGATCTTGCTAAACTTCCCGATTAGCAGATTGAGACCACAAGATCTCACTAATTTTCTCAAATAAAAGATCGGGACCACACAATCTTTCTAATTTTCTCAACCGCTCAATCGAGATCACTCTATCTAATTATACTAAAGAAATATTTGATCGGTACCACGTGATTCACTCACGTTGAATAAATAATAATCGAGACCACCCGATTAAATCACAATGAAGCTATTGGTCAATCGGAACCACACAATTAATTTGTACTAACGCAACCATTAATTTACATGACATGATTAAATTATGCTAAAGCAATAATTAATCTACACCATACGATTAAATTATACTAAAGCCACGTTCGATCGAGACCGTACGATCTACTTATCATAAAGCAACAATTAATCTAGGCCACACGATTAAATTATGTTAATGTAGCAATTAATCGAGACCATACGATCACATCGCCATAAAGTAACTTTTAATCTAAACCGCACGATTCAAGTACCATAAAGTAAGATTTAATCTAAGCCACACGATTAATCATCATAAAGCAACTTTCAATCATAGCCACCCGATTTCAATCATGAAGAACTATTCACCTCAAGACCACATGATCATCTCTCTCTCTCCTCAATTTTCGGCCAACATAGATCAAGAACCAACCTCAACCAATTTTCATCCAAAATTACTCAAATCTTCATCCTTTAGCATCATAACTACCTAATCAAGGTTTAAGAACTAGCTTACCTTAAAAATGGTGCAAAACCTACGGTGAAAATATTGAGAAAATTGTAATCCAAGCGGCAGTTCCGGTAGTGCTCTCTCGACCGGTGCTCGGTTCCATGGCGTCCGGCAGCTTTGGGTGGCTCACGGTGGTGGCCGGTGCCCGTGGATGGCTGGCGGTTCAAGGCTTGGCCGGTGGTGGTCCGATGATGGCTCGGCGGTGGTGGTGGCGGTAGCGGTGAGGATGGTGGTTTGGCCAAGCTAGAGAGAGAGAGTGAAGTGAGACAAACTTGAAGCTAATAATGAAGAAGATGATGAATAACATTATTAGAATATGGGGAAAAGTACACTAGAAGTGTCATAACTTTTGTACGGCGTTCACTTGAGTGCCATAACTTTCAAAACGTTTACTTAAGTGCCATAACTTTCAAAATCGTTCACTTAAGTGTCATGCGGACCTGGACACCGGAAATGCTGATGTGGACACCGGAAATGCTGACGTGGAAGCCGAAAAGCTGACATGGCACGCCGAAAAGCCGACGTAACTTGCCGGAAAGATGACGTGGCACGCCAGAAAGGCGACGTGGCTCGCCGAAAAAGTTGCTATAGAACTTAAGTGAACGATTTTGCTCCAATGTGGCAATCAAGTGAACGGTTTTTTAAAATTATGGCACCTAAGTGAACGTTTTGAAAGTTATGGCACTCAAGTGAATGCCATACACAAGTTATGGCACTCATGGTGTACTTATCCCTTAGAATAGGTTAGGATATTTTTTTTTTTTTGGCAGATATTTTGGCTAGAATAATTGGTCTTGAAAAGGAAGAGAGAGAATCTTGTGGGGTCCACCAATAACTCATCTCATTTTGCTCTTGAAATCCAAGAAGGGCAATGTGATAATTTGCTTCACAATTGACTTGGTCAATTTTCGGCTACTAGGAGGTAAATGACCGAAATGCCCCTTGACCAAAGTGGAGAAATGGGTATTTCCAAGGATAAATGGGTCTTTTTTCCATTTCCAATCATAATTTTGTTTTTCTCACAATTTGGGGCGAACCACGAAGTAATCGTACTCCGGATGAGGCAACGTCCAAAATTAAATTTTTGGAATCCCTGAAGGTCCGACGTCAAATTTTAATATTCGATTCGAGATCAATCTCGATCAATTGAAATTTCAGTGTATCTCAAACTAACGGGCGGCCTTTAAAAGTTACGCGTATCGATCCGTGATTAATATCACGTTTAAGAATTACTCGAGCTATGGCGACTTTGGTTATCATGTAATCGCGATGGTCAATCACTAGTTCCGATGGACACGATCGTTAGAAAATGATTTAGGGACATTCAAAACCCGTATAAGGTCAAAAGGAATCACCCGTGATCCAAGCGTAGGGTATCACCCAAATCATTCCTTAATCGTTCTAGGATTGGCCTATAATGGTTCAAAATATTCCCTCAACAATTTTCATGGCCAAAGAGTCAATCCAAGATCAAGTTCTTAGGTCCACGTACTTCATTTTCCTAGCTAACCATTCCCATTTGGTTAGTCTTCTCAAGAGAGATCAATTCTGAGTGAGATTTAGCTGAAATACATCAATGAGATATTTCATTCATTCAAAGCTCCGAAAGTGGGTCGGAATACAGGATGCCACAAAGAGACTCGAATTTCTCATATGCGTACTCACGTTTGTGATTGGTTTTAAGTGATTCTCTATAAACTCATAAATTGTCTAAAGCAAACCAATGCTTTTAGCTTATGGGAGATCAGAAAAAAAATAACCGAATCACGTAAAGTCATCTATAAATGTGATGAAATTATGAGGCTCCATGGCTCGCCCCCACATTTAATGGACCACAAATATTAGAATGTACAAATTGCAATGGAAGTTCAGCCCTGGTTCATTTACTAAATGGTTTTCTAGTTATTTTCCTGCTAGATAATGTTCACATATGGATAGATCGATATTGGCAAGTGGCCCTAAAAGGCCTTTTCTAGCTAACCTTTTCATTCTTTCTAACCCAATGTGACATAATCTAACATGCCAAACATTTGCATATATATTCACATTACTGAAATATGCAATTAAAGGACAAACAACCATCAATATTGACATTAAACATCAAAGTTAATGTCTCAAAAATATAAAACCATTCAATACATGTCTAGGACCAAGATCAACAGTTCCAAACTTTGTATCAACACAATCACCATAGAAATTCAAAATATAACCTAACTTAGAAGGACAACAACAAAGACCAAGTTTCACCGAATTACAAGAGCATTGAGGACATCATATAGAAATTGAGTTCGACCACCATGTAAGTCCAATTTACATGTACAGATACCTTTCACCTCAATTCTAGAGTTACTTTTAACATATATCCATCTATTTTCGGCGGTATCCAATGATACTCCATAAATGCTCCTCGATCTATAGCTACATGATCTGTTGCTCTTAAGTCTACAGTTCAAATAGGATGTGACTTAGCAAGCATCACAGTGCTAGAGACAAAAGCATCACTTAAAGCAATTGAATAATATTGCTACTTCTTTTGGCTTAGTGCTTTCACGAGCAAAGTGACACATCTTGTTACAATTGTACCATTTCATCTTGGTCTAGTCCTTCTTCCCACCACGTTTCTTGCATAAGATGGTTTTCACTCTCTTAGGTGCCCGATCGGTCTCTTTCCCATTGTTGTTGAATTTATAGTTCCTCTTGTGCTTGAAGCCCGAAGCCTAGCACGAACAAAATTTAGCAACACAACCATGTGTGGAGGATCTCATGGCCTTTAGGTGCTCATCCTCTAATTCCAAATGATGTGCTATATCATCAAAAGTTATGATATTCTCATTATGTGTCGTGTTGATTTTCATATGATTCCCACTTTTAGGAAGAGACTTGATAATAGCCTAAACTTGTTGTTGATCGCTTAAGGTATGCCTTGCTATTTTGAACTCCCATATCATGTTTGATAATAGGCTTCCTCAATTTAGGAGCATACATACCTCCAAACTTTTCTTTCAGGACAAACCATATTTCCTTAGCGTTATTAAAACTTTCAAACTCACACAAGAGATCATCCTACATACAGCTTAGCAACGTGATGCGAGCAATGCTATATATATAAGCTTGATAAGCTTCCCGATGTCCTCTATGCTGAGAAAAAGTGCCTTGCTCGGGTTCGTCTATGGTGTGGTTGAGAGTTTTCAAAACCTCTTGCTCTTCAAGGATGTATTGAACCTTTCGATGCCAAATATTATAATTGTCATCATTTAGTTTTTCACCTCTATTGAGGTCAGCCACTATGGTCTTAAATGATGTGATTGTAGTCAATTACAACTATATATATTGACAGAATAAGCGCAGAATTAATAATAACACATTTTCATACTAACATATATAATTATTTTGTAGCAAAGAACAACCTAAATAAATTATAACTCGACAAAAGACATTGAAATGAAAGTTCACTATGTTCCCAATTAGCTTCTATGTTACGATTATCTCACCATCATGCATTTAGTTCAACTCGCGCAAAATTTAAGATCTAGGTGAGAATTCCATCGAATTCTACCAATTAACGAACTCCCACTTGAAAAAGTAATCAAGACACATGATCAATTGATCATGTTCTCTCTTAATCATATAGGCATAGCATGATACAAATTTATGCATCGATCATAATCAAATGCGGAATACAAAATAAAGTAATATCCTACCATTGTTCGAGTTTGCATTGAGCTGAAATTACAAGCATCTTGTACATACTAACTATGAACCATGCAAAACATTATCTGTATGTGGTCATTTACATGCAAGTTAGGATATTTATTTCCAAAGCCATAGGAAAATGCAGGTAAAAAATGCAAAAATATGCCAAAATATACGCATATTTAGTGATCCATATGCATTTTTATACCTTTAAAAACTTCAAACATGTACAAAAAAATACCACAATATAAAACATTTCAATATAAACACGCATGTATCAAGAACACCCCAATCGGACCTCACACGCATATTTAATTTCATATATAAAGAAAATATATAAACAAAATTGCATGGAAGGGCAAAATCGAAAATATGTATATCTACAAGGGCAAAATTGTAAAATAATCAGTAAGGGTAAAACTGAAAAATCACGTGGTCAAGGGCATAAAGGCAAAAAAATCACGCGGGGCAAAAATAAAATAAAGTAAATGCCCACCTACGCGCGTGCAATGCACGCGCATCGCAGTGCTCGCGAAAGGGTCACTCGAGGGAGCGCATACGGCATTCCCCGTTGGCCCGCAACCTGACGTTTTTCTTTCTCGACAAGATCGATCACATTATGCGATAAAAGGAAATTTTCTCAGGATAGAAAATCCGCGAAACACACAGGACAAAACGGTTTTCAACATCAAGACTCAACTCTTGTACCCGGTTTTTTTCAACGATTCATTCAAAATTCAGCATAGTAATCAAGTCAAATTCCGATGAAAACAAGACAAAGGTTTTAACTAAGGCTCTGATACTAATGTTGGAATTTAACATCGAAAAATTATACTAACCTCTATCAACGTTCGATTGCAGAATTATTCAGGAATGTGCGTTGAATCACCGACGCATCATTTACGAATTTTCAAACCCACGACGATCCGAATACAATCACGAGCGGAAAGTATTCTTTTTTCACAATGTAAATGCGAACAATTTTGAAAGTAATGATGTATGACTTTTTTTGTGTTTGTGAGAGAGAGAGAGGGAAGTAACGTATGTTCCTTTCTGACATTATTCAAAGTTCAATATCACCCTTATGCCCCTTCATATATTATTTATATCTATTATAGATAACAAGACAGTCGTTCAAAAGGCACCTCTTTGTGGAGCTCTCTCGAATATACCTCTTCATGGACGCACCACAACATGTACGTAAATATAATAGTCATGGAGAACTAGAAAAGGTATCGGGAATGTTTAAACCCGGAATTTTGTTTGTCTAATTTAGTCCTCGAAGTATGTTGTGAGATTTAAATTTGAACCTAAGAACAATACAACAATTTCAGGTAACCTGGCCGTCTCGTTGATGGCTTCGCTTGGACAGTGAGAGTAGCGTTGACAACTCAAGCGGAAGCAACAGCTTTGCTTGAAACCCTTATGCACTTTGCAAACCGAAGAAGTGAGAAGCTTGAACTCCATTTGAGGTGCTCTAAATAACTGAACTATCGGCCTTGTGTTTGTGATTGATAGGTAATCGAAAGTAATCAATATAGGATCCACAACAAAATAATGATGGAAAAATAATTCAATTCATTTGCAATTAGGCCTTGCTCTAGCCTCTTTAGGTTGACTCAACTCAAGTGCCCCCGAATCGCACGGAATGATTCCCAGTCCACCCAAGAGGCATCTTCCCCTCTAGGACTTCGAAAGGGTACTTTTGAAGTCACTTTGATCTGGAAAGTGCTCTTCCTAATAGTGCTCAGCATTGGAACATGGGACCTGTTAGCAAAGCTTCACAGACCATACTTATTGAAGATATTACTGTCTACTCTAGAATCGTCAATAGCGTGACTTTTCGTATTCTTATGGTTGTTGATAGACTTTTCAATTTCCGACAGTCGTCTATCCGACGCGCGTATTTAGTGTCATTATTGTTTTGTAGTTTTTTCAAGAGTCATTATTTGTCATATGTCTCGAGAGTCTTTTAATATTTCGATGTGTAATTCTTGCTATGTATCTAGAAGTGTCTTTTTATGTATCCGGGGTATGTCAAGAGTTATGTTTTTAAGCCTATATAAAGGTGAGTCTTGTAATCGTTTGTGTAAGAAGGTGTAATGAGGGTGAAAGTAAGGTAAATAAAGTAAATTATGGAGTCCATCCATCTCCTCCCTTGACAACTTCTCTTGTATGAGTATTATAAAGAGAATCTTTCACCTTCGATAGTCTTCGATCATCTTGAGGATCGAGACGTGCTTCGCAACTCTGAGCTTCAACAATACTCTGGTCCATTGCAATAGAGAGTCCGGTAATGTTGTTGATTGGATCGCCAAAACCCAGCGAAGAAAGGCCTTACCAAGCAATTGACTCTCCTAGTCTCTTACTTCACTTTGGAATTTACTTTGCTTAGAAGCTTTTGTTTTTTTTTTTTTTTGGGTCGACAACTTAGAAGCTTTTGTTAGGTACTTTCGAACATTGCCTGAACAAATGAGAACACATATTTTCTGAAAAAAAAAAAAAAAGTACCCTCAAGACTATTGTGCAATTAACTCGTGTTCTATTATTGCACTAGTCAAAAGCCTCCATAAATTAGGGGTAAGCATGGGTCTCGAGTAAAACTGAAAATTGGACCTGACCAAGCCTAGAAATTGCTCCAGTAGAAATTGGTCTGGTTCCCAATTTCTAGACTCCTTGGTCCAATTGTAGGTTCTGACGATATTGTGCAACATGGATCCTAGTAGAAACCAAATTGAACTGAGAACTAGAGAACCAGACCAAATCGAGGTAACCCTAAACCTAGAATATCTATGAATCTTTTCACTAATTTTCTTACTAGCAGTATCAAAATTTCGTAATTTCATTGCTACTGTTATTCAATGTGCCCTTCCATTACCAGGGTTAGTTCCAAACTTGCTTTGGTGCAAGTGGAAGAATATTCACCAATTAGAATGCAACGGCAACATATATGTATATTTATTGAAGGAGAAATCCATTATACTATGCACTTTGAAAATCTCAAATTAACTAATCACTAATCTTTTACACTTGTTCCGTTGGTCGGAGCTATAAACCGTGTCCGGAATAAAGTTGGTGAATTGGTGGACGGGTTCGCGAGAATGGTGAGACCGAGCTCTGCCGAGCAAACGGAGACAATGGCAACGGTCGAAACCCTAAAGTACCATCACGCACAAATTGAACAGAAGATGGAGTTGGAGTTAGACTGTGCGCTTTTGATTAAGACACTTCAGGGGTAGATAAGTTGCTCGTGAGAACTGGAGGCAATTATCAACAAGGCCGAAACCTTGCTTCTGGGCTTTAAAGACTTAAAGCTGGCCCACTGTAGTAGAGATTCCAATTGGTTTGCAATCGGCTAGCAAAGGCCTGTAGTAACTGTCTCTTCCTTTTAATTGGGTGCCCAATCCTCTAGAAATTTTATGGGCTTTATTTTGTTCAGATTTTAATCTTTTGTTCTCAACCTTTTGAATTTACTAATGAATTTACTTTTCCAACAAAAAGAAATCTTTACAAGTGTTTCTAGTTCACTCTTCAATTAAACCCTTTCATGTACTCTACATGACAACATAATATGACTTCTCTTATTAGCTTTGATAGATTACTTCATTTATAAATGGTTCTATTTGGGATATGTAGTTTTGTTTGATAGATCAAAAGCTGATCTAGTTTGATCTAGTTTGATCACTTACCAATAAAGAAAGTAAATCTCTTGGAGGCTTATCTAACGCTAGAGTGTCACTTATATTACGGGGTTGAAGGACCCGATTTTCTAATAAATCCGCACATGAGTTTACTTCCCCGAAAATATGTACAAGTTTCACATGTTGGAAATATTATAATACTTTCCCAATATGAGAATTAAAATTATCAATGAAATTGAAAGAGAGAGAATTCAATTCAGAAGAAGGGAAATAATCCCCTCCGAGTCCTACTTCACAATAAGGTTGGGAATGCTAGAAGAAATGATCATTGAGACCCAAAAAATACCTGCTCTTTGGGATAATAAAATTAGGGGAAATTATCTAATATGTCCTAAACTTATTGTGCGGTCAATTCAATCCTAAGCTTTTCAATGTTTTCAATTTAAATCTAACTTTTGCTCGAAATTTCAACAGTCTTTCCGATCAATTTTCGTCAGAAAACGCTAATGTGGGTGTGTACAACGTAGAATGGTTGGCAATGACTGGACCGAAATGTCGGTGATTTCCATCGAAAATTGACCGAAAGGACTACAATGAAATTTCAAGTAAAGGTTTTGGATTAAATTGAAAACATTGTAAGGTTTAAGACTAAAACTGGTAGAATTGGAAAGCTTAGGACTCAATATTTGTACAATAGAATTTACCCCAAAAAAAAAATTTGTACAATAGCTATAGGATTAATTAGGTAATTGTCCCTGAAAAAAAAAATAGATGGACCACACTTTGATGTCGATAGGCAAAGTCCTTTTCGTGGCAAACTCTGCAAGTGCAAAATTTCAAGTGGTGATAAATTTTCAGTGCACTGTGTCACGTCAGGCCTACCTAATTTTCTCTTTGTCTAAATCAACTGACAAAAATCATCTCCTCCTTTTCCAAGTTCATCGAAATTCACTTACCAATTAGAAAGTGGAACTCCCAATGACTTGCTACACAGGATGTAGAATTGCAGATTATGACGTCACATGCGCTCGTTTGTAGAATTATTATTTAGGTATTCCATTATGCTACTGCAATTAATTTCCAAGCTTAGCTTGTTCTCCCGGTGGGACTGGCCCGCCGTTCCTGGTAGCCCAAATGACAAGCTACGGCAACTCGTTCGTGCTCTTTGCCCCGTTACGGGGAATACCGGAGACAACTCCGCACGATCTGCGTTCTGGGACTTCCAAGTGTTGCATGCTTGCGGCCATTCACATGGGTACAAGAAGAGGACGTGAACAATCTCGTCAAGGACATCGAATCATCGTCCGGTCTCCACTAGTCTCAGCGACGAGATCTCCGCTCCCAACAGATTCCCTTGTTTCTGGGGTAGCTTTCGGCAAGAAGTGCAAACAGCAAGACGAGTTCATCTTGTTGCTTCGGGGAAGCCCCAAGCCTGGTGAGCAGGTTCAGCTAGCCGGGCTTTTCCCTTCTGTACGGTTTCTAATTTACGTTAATGGGATGCAATTTAATTTAAGGGTGCCTTTGATTCATGAAAAGCTCGAGATTTGAAAAATATTTCTTAAAAAATAATTAGTTATACTCTTAGAAAAATTTGTTAACAAAAAATGTTTTCATTATTGATAACAATTTATGCCGACCTAGTCTCGTGAGTGAAGAAAATAGTTTGCGTTTGTTGACCTCCTCTCCGAGATATAGCATGAATGTGCTATAGTGTCTCCCCATCTGGTAAACAAATCACTGGTTCTTAGTGAAAATTTGCAAAAGAAGATTCTCTTTCATCTGGTTATATTGCTATTTTAACGAAGAAATGATTTTGTGAGTGAAAATGCTGACATCAAGTTTTGAGTCATTATCTTGTTTGTTTATATTCCTTTTTGAGAAAATTATCCAAAAAGCCCTAAATCTATTGTCCTTTTTGTAACACCCTGTAAATAGTTCTAAATAAATAAGAATTAGACAAAATGGATTAGAAAGCTGACTCATGCGATGGGAAGTAGCGGATGATTTGGACGCTTTTACCGAACCAATTATCAAGTCCTTATTTTTCAGCTAGCTATCACGGGCCGGCTCGGCCCAACTCTTTTTGGACAGTTTTTCTTGTAATTTCAGCCAGCCATCGTGGGCCACAAAGCCCAAACTGCCAACTCATGAGAACTTTCACTGGCCCACATTTTATTTGATTTTATAGCCCACGTGCAGCCTTAAGTTGTGGAGAACAGGGACTCATTTTTCGGCTGCTCACAGACTCCCTCGCTGATATCGTTGCCCGCGAATCTCTCCTCCTCCTCCTCTACCGGTTCAGCACCCTCGACCGACCAGACTTCAAGCAACTTCTTGACAATCGGCAAACGCAAGCTCGGCTACGACGACGTCCAAGGCAAGTGGTTTCTAACCCATTTACTAGTTTCTTCAATATGAGTGCAGCCGGTGAGCAGGGCGGCTGAGAGTCGTCGGTTTGGTCGCGGCTAGGGTGTAATGGAAGATAGGGTGTCAAAATGATTTGTTCCATGTCGGATAGGAACGATGAGTATTGCAAACTGGTGACGCATTCACGTGGGGACAGAGGCATCGGAGGGTGGTAGGGTTCGGGTCTCCCTGTCCGGCAAGGAAGTCACAAATTTTTACTCAATGTTACGCGGGCTAGAGGCACGGGTTAGACCGGGAAGTAGATGTTGCTTTGCATTGACGTTGATTGGGAGGTACCAGGGCCGAATCTGACTTGTGGTGGCCATTGTTCTTTAACTGCTAAGCTGGAGTTTGATCATCTTGGGTCATTAGTCAGGTGACGTTGGGTGTAGTGATGCATAGTTGAAGGAATGCGCTCATGGTGGTGGACGGCTGCAGAGTAAATAAGAAATATGCCTAGCTTCGCCGCGGGACTTAAACTAAAGCTGTAGAATTCGTGGTTGGTATGATGATCTTGGTTGTTAGATGTGGGTCACACGATCATGGGGAGTTGGTAAATGATGGGCAATCGTCGTGGGTTGTTGTTGAGATGAAACGAAGTGGAAAGGCGCAGGCGAAGTGTCGAAATATTTTCGAGTGGTCTTGGCGAGCGGAAATTTTTAAATTCTGATCAATAAGGAATCTACTTGCCTCTTGATTTGCACCCGTAGCTTTTGGATTAGCAATTATATTCTGGATTTAGATAGGTTTGTCAATGGGTTTTCACTTTTAGTCCTGGAATCGTCTATTGTGTGTCGAACTTTGACGAGGCTACGAATGTGTTTTGGTATTTAATTCGTGAATCGGTAGTTGCACGTCGGAAATCAGTAATACATGCTGTAACTTTCACTAAAGTATGCTGGAGATGTACGAAAATCTGCTGGGTTTAGGTACACGTGCTGGAAATTGATAAAATGTATGTTGTATTCGGGTTATATATGCCAAAACTGGGAGTATATGTGCTGAACGTGATCCTAAATAGGCTGTATATGCACCAAAAATGTGCTGGACACTACTGTGGAGGCTGTTTTGTGATGGACTATGTGGCTAGGAGCTGTTATATGTCTCTTCTTGTTGTAATGAGTGATAATTATGACGAAAGTAGGATGCGATTATTGAAAATGCTTGTTGGAAGTTGCTGCCTTCGCATTGCATTTCACAATTAATCGGCCAAAACGTGATAACACGCGAATGTTAAAGTTACGACGAGTACATGGGTTAGCAACGCAAGTGACTACTCCGTGTATTTGAGATACGAAGAGGTCCTTCTAGGTTAGTTTAATTCACACGTTGTGTTATCTATACTGTGGTAAAGTTTATTGTAGAACACGTCATGACATGACATAAATCATGCATTGGTACCATTCATGGGCATAGTCTTGCATCTCGCGAACAAGAACCGACTAAGGTTCGCGGAAATAAGTTGTGTGCTCATATGAAATTACCCCATGGAGTGTATGGGAAGACCTGCCTGTGTGATCCGGGTGATCTTGCTATGTGATCCGGACGGGTTTCTGAGGCGATACGAGATGCTTTGCAATTGCATGGTTACCACTATCAAGACACAATAGTGCCAATTGATATGCATCTCATATATGTGTTCATGAGCATGAGCTATGGCATATCATATGTAATCGATTTCTACTTGGGGTGTGTTTCGTTCACGTCGACACTATGATTGGATAGCTTTACAACTCGATGTCTCCTTGAATTACTGATGCATGACTTATCATTGGGGGAATTAGTCAGTGGTTTAGAATTCAACTTGCTAAGTTTATCTCATTCCCTATTGTTGACATTTGTTTTTTTTTTAGGTAAGTGACATGCACTTGTTAAGGGGTCGGGAGCTAAGGTCTAGTGTCGGGCTGCTACAGATGGCACCAAAGGACGAGGATCAAGGGTACGGGTCATCACACTTTTCTCCAATCAAGTCATAAATCTTTTAATTATATATTTTGAGTTTTAAATATTTTCACTTTGCTAATTAAGTCCATCCGGATAACTTTTATCAGAAATCACGGAGTTGATGCTAACCGTTTTAAGTGACACGATCGGTATTGACATAAATATTTCTAATAAAATTTAATATTTTTTCGAATATTTTTATTTTCATTTTTTACAACTGCGGCCACGCGAGATCCCCGACCAACCATTGCTGGCCACAAGCGAGAGGCTAACACCCTTGCCTGGTCTGGGCAAGGGCCACGATATTTTTGCATAATCCTAGAGCAAAAATAGAGAGATCCAACGATATGAAGGCTCATGAAAATTAGGAAAATTTTTAAATAAAGATCCAAAGTGCTCTTATTTTTTCAAATAAGGGCCTCAAATGGACCTTATTTCAAAGAATGGCCCGGTCAAAGAGCATTTTTGTTTCTTATTGTTTTATTTTTTTTACTTTTGTTATTTTTTGGTTTTCCTTTTCTTTTCTTTTTTTCTTTTTCTTTCCCCTCCTTAGCCATTGCTGGCCTCGGACGAGAACTGCCCACGTCGCCATTGGGCAGGGGTCACACTCTCCTTGAAGGGAAAAGAGAAAGAAAAAAGAAAAGATTATGAAAACAAGAAATGAAAACAAATGAAAAAAATTTAAATCGATTAAATACGAAAATACCCTTCGCCTAGACCTTTCTTTAAAATAAATAGGGCTCTTCATGTAATTCTTTAATACAATGCCCACTTCAGGCCCCGAAAAATATGCAAACCCTTGGATTGTGGTAGTAGTATGACCTATATGATAATCTTACAAAAGAAAATTCAAACTTATTTCTCATGAGTTATTGATATGCCAAACTTTAGAGGTAAGTACACATGAAATGTCACCACTTTTGTACTATGCTTATTTAAGTGTCATAACTCTTTTTTTCTCTCGCTCACTTGAGTATCACAACTTTTAAAAATTGATCACTTGAGTGTCATCGGCAATTTAGCTTGCCGGAAATCCTAGTTGGATGCTAGAAAGTTTGACGTGGCATCGTGAGCATGTTTTTTTTTAAGTTTATAATATTTTTTGGAATATTTTTTTTGTATATATTTTGAAATTTTTCATTTTCCTCTATATTTTTTCTGGTTTTTGACATTGGCCGGCGAGGGTCACTAGAAAACAAAAAATAAAAAATAAAAAAGAGAGAGAAAAGAAAAATAAAAAATAATATAAAATAATGATAAAAAAATTCCCGTGTGACAAAAAACTAAAAAAAAAGAAATCCACATCCTCAAGTGATCGATTTTGCTTTACTTTGACACTTTAATAAGCGAAAAAAATTATGACACTCAAGTAAGCGCCGTATATAAATTGTTGCGCCGTACGTAAATTGCTACATTTACGGTGTACTTACCCTTCAAACTTTCTTTTCGTTTTATCAATACATCGGATTTGCACTAATAGCCGAGAAATACTTTTCTTAGACTTCGGTTCCTATGGCCATTAGAACTCTGACTCAACAACGTCGTGGCGTTGCTAATCCAACATGCCTACGCTCTTGGTCAACCTAGCAGTGGGTATCCGGTGTCACTTCATCGGTTTCCTTAGCGTTGTCCACCGAATGGTGCAATGTCGGATCTTGAACAGCTATTATGGAGGGTTTTTTTCCAAATTAATTTTTTTTAAAAATATCTACAAAAATATTTTTTAAAAATAAATATTTACAAATTTGGGCCTCGCTCGGCGATTAGAGTGCCAAGCGAGGCCCGCTCGGCAGCTGGGCTGCCGAGCAAGGCCCATACCGGGCCTTTTTTTTGTATTTTGTTTTAATTATTGATACTTATAATATTATATTTTTTTTCTTGTGAAGCTTATCTTTATAACATAATTAGCAATAATTAATGTAAAAAATTATTAAGATATATAATTAATAAATAATGTTGTAATTATGTAATTAATTTAAAATATTCATAAAATAAAATTTGTAAGATATATGAAAAAAATGAGATTTTCATGATATATTCATTTATTAGATAAACAGAAATCTAACCGAAAGACGAAATGGTAATGTGTCAAGAACCGGCGGATCGGGTCGACGACATCAGATCGGGCTCAAATTCGGTCGACCGAAGCGAAACGGCATCCTAATTAATATTCACCGCCGTTGACGGTAATGTACGATGGATTTTTGCGATTCGGGATCGTCTAGATGTGTTTTTCTATTTTTTTAGTATTTTCGGGATTTATTAAAGAGAAATGTTTGTTAATTTTGGATTTTGATATTTAAAATCCTACGAGGGCTAGGTTTAGGGTTAACATCCTATAAAAGGTGTTATTATAATATTTTTGAGAACGATGATTATTATTGAATTTTGAGATTTTTCTTTTTAATAAATCCTAAAAATACTAAAAAAATAGGAAAATCCATCTAGACTATTCCCAATCACAAAAATCTATCGTTCCTCACCGCCAACGTCGGTGAATATTGATTAGGACGCCGTTTCGCTTCAGCCGACCGAATTTGAGCCCGATCCGATGTCGTCGACTCGATCCGCCGGTTCTTGACACATCACCGTTTCACTTTCCGATTGGATTTTTGCCTCTCCAATAGATGAATATATCATGAAAATCTCATTTTTTCATATATCTTACCAATTTTATTTTACGAATATTTTAAATTAATTATATAATTATAACATTATTTATTAATTATAGATCTTAATAAATTTTTACATTAATTATTGCTAATTATGTTATAAAGATAAGCTTTACAAGAAAAAAATTATAATATTATAAGTATCAATAATTCAAAAAAATACGAAATTAAAAAAAAAAGGCCCGATATGGCCTTGCTCGGCGATGGGGCTGCCGAGCAAGAGCCGCTCGGCACCCCAACCGCCAAGCGAGACTCAAATTTGTAAATATTTATTTTTAAAAAATAATTTTGTAAATATTTAAAAAAAAAAATAATTTGGAAAAAAATCCTATTATGGACAGAAGTCTAGTGGAGTCTTTTTTTTCCCTTGTCATTAATAAAAAAATTAGTTAATTTTTTTTTGGTAAAAAAAAATTAGTTAATTGAATCGGACGGAATTTATGATGGCACAGAAAATGCGTCGATAAACCGACCCGTTAAAAAAATGCGTCGATTTCCTGTTGACCCGTTCCCCGGTCCAGAACGACCCGGCCCGTTACGCTCACCTCACCGCCATCACGACGGGTCGCCATAGAAACCTAGCTCTTCCGTCTCCCCCACCCATTTTCACGGGCACCTGCCAGAAAGAACGACCTTCCAGCCACAGAGAGAGAGAGAGAGAGAGAGAGAGAGAGAGATGGCGCAGTACGAGGAGGAGAATAGCGAGTTCTACGTGCGGTACTACGTGGGTCACAAGGGGAAGTTCGGGCACGAGTTCTTGGAGTTCGAGTTCAGGCCCGACGGGAAGCTGAGGTACGCCAACAACTCCAACTACAAGAACGACATCATGATCCGCAAGGAGGTCTGGCTCACTCCCGCCGTCCTCCGCGAGTGTCGCCGCATCATCGCCGAGAGCGAGGTTTCTTCCTTTTCTCTGTCTCGCTCTGGTTTGGGTTTCTAGGGCTTTTTTTTGTCTGGCTCCGTTGATTTTGCTTCGTTCTCGCGTGATTTTTGCTCGGATGTGCTGTGCGATCGGATGTGGAGGTTGTGTTCGTTTGCATTGTTGGTTCTATTCCGTCCCTTTTTGGCGTCTAGGGTTTTCCTATGGTGTAGGGCTTGGATTTAATGGGGGAAAAATGGAGTTCTCATAAATGATTTGGACAATCTGTTTTTTGGGATTTCTCTTTTCTTCTTTCTGGTTACTCATTAGCCTGCCAATGCTAGAGGTTCACTGTATAGCTCTCTGGATTGACCTTTTGTTTCCTTTTAGTGCTGTTTATTGGAAACTGGTTTTATCAGTTCTTTAGCTGAGCATTTTTGGGAGGAAACAGCGTCGGCCTGTTCTTGCTAGGAACTGTCCTTTGCACATTCTGTGATACTTGGATGGTTCCTCATGTTTAGGACATTGTTGGGCAAGGATCTTGGTGGTCAGAGTGTTGGATTATCCGTGCATTTTTTGTGGTGTAGATTTGATTTTTCCTTTTTAAGTTCTGAGTGCATGAAACGCAAGAGATAATGAGAGCCTTTGTGATGATGAATCGCAAATGGTATGTTGCTTTCTGGGATTGTCTGAGGATTTAAATTATTTCTTCAACCAAGGTTCTGGTCAGTGGTAAATCTGAGGCCTGGCAGCTGGACACTGACCGGTGATGATTTTGGTTTGATTGTGGTCAGCAGCCATTAATTTCCATTAGCTTCAGGGTAGTACTCATTGCTAGGTCACTGCCAACTTTCAAATTTCGTTTCTTATGGATCTGATGAGATCCGTTGAAAACTTCTGTATCCTTAAATTTGGAGATTTGGCAATTGGAATCATATGTTTGATGTTACTAAATGCCAATTAATGACTGAAGCATTTGCCCTCTGTAAATGTGATGCTCGCTGTGTGTGACAGATAGACAGACAGACACACAAAAACACACACACGCGGGTTAAAAAGCATTGATATGGTTGGCCTTGTGTTTATTCAAGAAGGAATTTGTCTTTTAAGCAGAAAGTTTTCGCCTTTATTCTGAATAACTTATCACTTACGAGCATATGAACATATTAGGAAAACAATTATTTAATGAAAGAAATATATGGCTTTGTTGCCCTTCTCCTTTTTGTCTCCGAAGTTCTGCGTTCCACAGTCCAAATATAAATGGAGAGGAGATGCTTAGAAGCTCAATAAGTTGGGACAATTCTGCCTATGTTCTCAGCTCCTCATCTGAAACTGGTAGTAGAGAACGGCAGAAAAACAATATGCAGAAAGCTGGTAATAGTGTCTTTAAGACATTGGCAATGATTGTTCTTGTCTGAGATGATCTTTGCGCCATGGTGAAGTTTTCATTTGTGATACCATTCCTCTAACTACTTGCCATATGTTCAGTGGGGAGGAAATGCTTTTTTTTAAGCATATGTTCTTGGTATTCTCCATGGACTTTTCCCACTTCTTTATGAATTTCTCATGTATGCTTATTATACCTGTCCATGCATATACTGGTTTTTGCTGTCATAGATTATCTTTGTGCCATAGTAGCACTTCATTGGTGATACCAATCATTTAAGGGCTTCACATACTTCAAACCCATTTTGCTTTGGTTTTTTATCTTGCTACTGAGATATATTTGTTAGCCCATTGGTACTCCTTGAGGTTAAGTTTTGGGATTTATTTTATACTACTGTAAGTGTTGTCCTCCTTTCAGAATGGATCAGTTACCTGTATATATATTTTATCTTTTAATGATTAGTTGTATCTGATCGCTTCTTTCTTTAGCATAGTTATAGCACATTTCTTTTCGGTGTATAATTTGGGTAAAATTGACTGTCTTTTAGATTATGAAGGAAGATGATAGTAACTGGCCAGAACCTGACCGTGTGGGACGGCAAGAACTTGAGATAGTGATGGGGAATGAGCACATTTCCTTCACTACCTCGAAGATTGGTTCCCTTGTTGATGTGCAGACTAGCAAGGACCCTGACGGGCTTCGGATATTCTACTATCTTGTTCAGGTTTCTCTTCTTCTGCTTTCATTTGTTTGGCACTCCTTTCTCATGTTATGGTTGGTATGTAACGCTTTGATGTGTGTCTCCTATGATGAATATGTAGTTTCATTGCCTTTGCGATGATTTCGTTGTATTGCTATTCTAGTTTTATGGTGGAATTCACGTGTTTTCCTTGCCTGCCTTAATTTTTATTTGTGTCCTTAGGAGTTCTTGGTCACGTACAACTGGCATATTCATTTATTTTATCGGGGATACTAACACAAATGATCCTCGAACTTTGGCCCAATGTACACTGTTGTGACATATTATTCATGAATTTTGGTCTAATGTACAATGTTGTCCCTAGACTTTTAATTTGTTCATGTGGCCCTTGATATAATGAAAATTTCTAATGTAGTCCCTAAACTATATGAAAATGATTCAAAGTTCAGTAAGTGTATTGAACAAGTTGAAAGTTTAGGGGCGGCATTGCACATTAGACCTAAATTTAAGGACCACATTGAATAAGTTAAAAGTTTAGAGACGATATTGCATATTGGACTAAAGTTCATACACCATTTTTGTCATTTTCCCTTTTCTCAGACACCTGATTACCCAGAACATTTTCTTTTCCATTTCTTTGGTGTTTCTGTTGCTCGTCTTGCTTGAAACCTGACTGACTGTTCTAACATGTTTAATGCTTATACTGGATTTACACCACTTGGCTTTTTAAGCGTTTTCCAGTTATATGCAGATATTCTGCGGCATTTGGTTTCATTTTAAGGTTTTAAAGGCTGGTTTTCTTTGATTGGCTGTTTCTAAGAAATCAGTGAAGCTGTCCTCTTTCAGCTTATATACTCAATAAAAAATTACCCTTCTTTAAATCTGCAATATAGGCTCTTGTATTGCCATAACTGATGTGAAAATAGAATCCACTAATTTCCTATTTGAAGTTCATGTATTAGCAAAGTGAGGAGTCAGATAATGAATTCAAATACTGTCACCAGCATGTATAATTCACGTGGAATGTCAAATGTTTTGTTTCTGTCTGTATTGAAAGCTTTTATCTGAAAGGTTTATTGAGTTGAGTTATCCTGTATGAAAAGGATGAGGAGGAGGAACTTGCCACATCAAGAACCCTTCACCCTCTCCAATAATTTGATGCTGCTTAAACCACGAGTAACTTTGGTTAGTTAAGGTTTACTTTAACAGTCTTCCCATATCTTTCTTTCTCTGAGCAGTATACACGAGAGTCTCGGGACTGTTTGAGCTAGAGAAAAGACAGATGAAGCCAGGGGCTTCACCTCTTGAATCTATTTATATATGTTGATGTTTCTTTTCAAATTCATGCATTCTATCATCCCGTCAACTATGTTTAAGGCAACAGGAGAATTATGCTATGTCAACTCTGTCAAACAACTCACATTTATGAGTTCGTGATAATAATTGAAATACTTATGGTGCAGGACTTGAAATGCTTTGTGTTCTCTCTCATATCTCTCCACTTCAAGATCAAGCCAATATAAAGAGACGTCTTCAAAGCATGTGGCTTCCAATTGTTTGGTCCTTTTGGCAGTAGCCTCGTGGTATGTCTTCATTGATTGAGCAGCATGCATAGTTTGGTAGTTTGCACTTTGAGTATGATTGGTGGAATCTCCTTGTTGAGTTTTGGGTATGTAACTAAAAGATGCTTTAACTCGAAATGCCAGACCTCTTTGATGCTCTCTCTCTCTCTCTCTCTCTCTCTCTCTCTCTCTCTCTCTCTCATGCACTCGTGTGCGCACCGTGCTGGCTTCTCTTTAACTCGGAGGAGGAAAATGGTTGTCCTCTCATCAATTCGGCTTCCATAAGATTTGAGTTCTCGGGTGATCAGTAAGGGGCTAGTCAAGCTAATTCTTGTTTCTTTGGCACTTAGTGTTGGGGCAAATCGCGTATATACTATCCAATTTGCACAGCTAGTCAAGAAAGGATTGCTCTTGCGCAAGCTGCGGATGGTGTCTAATCTGTTTTGAAGATTAGTGACAGCTGCTCCTAGTTTAAGTTGGGGCAAATCGCATCTAAACAGAGCCTTAGATTTTATTTGTTTCAAGGGAAATTAATGATTTGAAAATTATTTTTCTAAAAACAATTCCTTATATCGCATAAAAAGTGAATAAACAAAAATATTACTTTTTTTTTTGTCTGGTTCTATCATATCATATTTTATTATAAAAGGCACATTGTCTGCAGTTTGCGAAATTATGCTCGCTCACTCATTCGTCTCCACTTCTAAGTCCCCTTCGAGAAGGTGAGGAATGACCTGCCCATCTCCTCTTTTTTCAAGTGAGAAGGGTGGCCATTGAAGCAACCTCAAGTGATTAACAAAAAAACATATTTAGATATAAATTTTTATTGATAGCGTAAATATTTTTCATTAACTAATTATTTTAAACTATACAAGCTATTATTTTCAAAAAATATTTTTTAAATTAGCCATTTTTTGTGAACTTTTGACGTTTCCAGAGACGAGGTGAATTTGTATATAATTAAATTCAAAGGAAACAAAATAAGAATGCAAAAATGTAAAAAAAAAAAAAACAGAGAACCAAATATCAAAATTAAAATGTTGTAATACCAAAGGTGGGCGTCATCTCTATTTTTTTTTTTTTTTTTTTTTTTTTTGGGACAGAATCATTACTTAGAATGGTGTGAGGGCAAATTGAAAAGGATTTCAAAAACATGTACTTAAAAAAATAGCAAGCCGAAGCACCGATCTCTATTCAACACGTGACGAAACCGGGGTAGATGCATCGATCTTCCCTTTGGAGCATCACTTTGATATTTTCAATATCAACCCACTGCGCCGTTTGTTTTTCCTCCTTTTTCCTTTAATTCCATGTCAAATTTTGTGCTACTTGCTTCCTTTCAAAAATTGCAAACTGGCTCAAGAAAATTTAGGGTTAATGCCACAAAAAACCCCAAACTGGTACGTCGGTGATAAATTTACCCCAAATTAATTTTTTGACCACGAAAAACCCCAAACCGGTATACCTGTGACAAATCTACCATCCGTTAACTTCCATTAAATTTTCCGTTAAATTTGCCGACGTGGATGACACGTCTGCCTTGGTACACCGACGTAGACTAGGTCCACATGGAAATAACTTGATTTTTTTAGTAAATAATAAATTAGGTTTTTTTATAAGAAATACTAACTTAATTGACGTTCTTCAATTAACTCATTTTCTCTCCACACAAAAAAACCCTAGCCCCTCGGTTCATCTTCTCCAATATCAACCCACTGCGCCGTTTGTTTTTACTCCTTTTTCCATTAATTCCATGTCAAATTTTGTGCTACTTGCTTCCTTTCAAAAATTGCAAACCGGCTCAAGAAAATTTAGGGTTAATGCCACAAAAAACCCCAAACCGGTACGTCCGTGATAAATTTACCCCAAATTAATTTTTTGACCACGAAAAACCCCAAACTGGTATACCTGTGACAAATCTACCATCCGTTAACTTCCATTAAATTTTCCGTTAAATTTGCCGACGTGGATGACACGTCCGCCTTGGTACACCGACGTAGACTAGGTCCACATGGAAATAACTTGATTTTTTTAGTAAATAATAAATTAGGTTTTTTTATAAGAAATACTAACTTAATTGACGTTCTTCAGTTAACTCATTTTCTCTCCACACAAAAAAACCCTAGCCCCTCTATTCATCTTCTCCAACATTCCCTCTGACGAACGAGAGTATTTCGACAATCCAGACTCCTCCATTCCACATCGCCACAAGCTCGATTCATCTCTTCCCATCGCCACCTCTGCCTTGCTCGGTCGCAACCTTGGGTGTATGTCATAGGTTTCATTTTGTCAAGGTAGGAAAAAGAGATTCCTCCATTCGACGTCGCGTTCGAGATTCTGTCTTGCCAAGAACCCTTCAAAACGCATATTTGGTTGCTTCGTTTGTTATTGATTTGTACCAAACTTGGCCCTACATGATTTACTGCTTGTCCGGAAATCTGCGTGCTTAGGTATTGCTCTTGCTATGTTGGGTGTTCATGTTAGTTCTTGTCTTCATTGTGTGTCGAAATTATAACACGAAACTTAAATGTGAATGGTATGATTGATTCGTGCACCACATGCTCGATGAAATGTCGGAACCAGATTCACTTGTGTTTGTCACTGATTTCAGGTTTATTTTGAGTGTGATTGTACGTGACTTATATGAGAATTCACTTTTTTGCTTGTATATAGAACTCGAAAAATACCAAGTAGCTTGTTTGCAGAACTCGATCTTCTCATCTCCTTTGTCAAACTTGATTATCCCATATTTGCTAGTTATGTGTGAGAGATTTTCACAAAAATAATTAATTTTTTTGTTGTTCTCTTGCAGATGTCTAATGAATTTTCAATTACACTTAACCTGGGTGGAATTATGGAGTTTGGAGCCATCACTTGCTAATGATATATATGCTAGTTTTTCGTAATGCCAAAGTAAATGTTGATATGGTTTGACTTCTTATAGGTCCTACAAGGATATGAATTATATGTATCCGAAGCCACATGAAATTCATATTTGAGGGTGAACATTTATTTTTCTTAAGGAAAATTTAATCTACTGTGACTAACATAATAACATAATATTTTTCCCTTAATTTTAGATGCCTGGCGGTAACATGGTGCAAGAAATTCGTTGAGGTGGTGCAAATCATATAGTGGATATTTCAAGCCAAGTTTCTGGACCCTCTCAAACTCAACAATCTCAAAGTGAAGCAAGGCAATGAATCTGGTGGAAGAGTTGGATGTCTAGTGTAAAGCTTGTTTTGTAAAGCTTGTTCAAGTCTAGCATATATTGAACTTTTTTTGAATGGTAGTGATATGGAACATGTTTTTGGACCTCTGTTGTCCGGTGTAGACTCTGCCTCTTTTGGGTTGTTAGCTGGTTGGATGTTTGGTGTAGAGGCTATTTTGTAAAACTTGTTCAAGTCGGATGTAAATACTGTTTTGTAAAGCTTGTTCAAGTACATAGAACATGCTTTTGGACCTTTAGCATGTAAAGGATATTTTGTAAAGCTTATTCAAGTATATAAAACATGCTTTTGGACCTCCAGTGGAGGCCGATGCCTTTATTTAGTTGTCCGAAGTGTGGGGTTGTTTTCATTTTGAGAGTAAGTTCATGCTGTGACATTTCCCATGCAAGCTTTGTGGCTTTAAACGTGAAAAAAAAAATTGGCTTTAAATGTTAAACGAAGGTAAATTTTACTGATGACGATCACATTATGATGCACTTTTTTATTTGTCAAATGCTTAGGTGCACTTGAAAACAATCAATATGTCCAAAATAACATCCAGGATGTATTTGCCAAAGAAATTAACAAAAAAATCGCAAAGTATACAAAAGTGTAAGGGTAAATCTGTCATATGTGTACCAGTTTGGGGTAAATTTGTCACAAATATACTAATGTGGAGTATATTTGTCACAAATGTACCAGTTTAGGGTAAATTTATCACAAATATACTAGTTTGGGCCTTTTTGTGCTATTAATCATGTGAGATTTTCACGTAGACTTAGTTCACGTCGGCGTGCCAAAGCAGACGTGTCATCCACGTCGATAAATTTAACGGTGAAATTTGACGGAAGTTAACAGAGGGTAGATTTGTCACATGTGTACTAGTTTGGAGTTTTTCGTGGTCAAAAAATTAATTTGGGGTAAATTTGTCACAGATATATTAGTTTGAGGTTTTTCGTGATATTAACCCGAAAATTTATGAACAAGTGGAACAAGAAGTCCCTTAATTGAACTGTTCATCATTCCAAAGTTGCAATTGTACTTACAGCGTTTGGGCAAATATTAAAGAAAAGAAGAAAGAACATGAGTGTCCCATGACTAAATTTATTATTTTCTCTTCTTTCAATTGAAGTTCATAAGGAAATAAAAAGCAAATTGTTGATCTGCTCACGAGAGAGAGAGAGAGAGAGAGAGAGAGAGAGAGAGAGAGAGAGAGAGAGAGAGAGAGAGATAAATTTCATATTTCTTAGAATTAAGCTTATAAAATCATTTTTATCTCTTGTACAAATCTAAAATAAATCTCTTTAGAATGCAAAAATAAATGTGTAGTAGTGCTCCAAAGCACCTCAAATGGGTGTCTAGGCAAGGCGCACTCCATGAGTAACATCTATCTTAATTTTATTCGGTTCTCAATTTCTTTTGAAAATTTTTTCCTATTATCTTTCCATTTTAATTGAACCAAATTTGTTCCCTTTTAGCTCAAGAGGCATGTAATTCCCTTCAATACAACCAAAATCTCTTATTCTCATGATGACCAAGTATTCTTCTGGAGAGTTGAGAAGCAGATATTCAGGACCTGGCTTTTCGTTGCTGTAAAGTGGTAAAGGAGAGGTCAAAATTAGTTAATTCGAGAGAGAAACTCATTCAAATAAAAGGGAGTTGCCAGCCGAATGACAATCGTCTAAATAAATTTTATGCTGATTTTTGCATATCAAATGAAAAAATGGCCCTCACCTGAGACCGGTGCAAGTTGAGGCCGGGTGAGGGAGAGAAAAAAGAAAAGGAGAAAAGAAAAAGGGAAAAAGAAAAACAGAAAAGATAAAAATAAGAAAAATATTCAAGAAAATATTTAAATAGTAATAAAAAAAAATATCCATACTAGTGCCAGCAGTGCCATGAAAGACGGCCGGTATCCACATCAACGATTTCGGGCCAATAAGATTAATTGACAGAAGGTGAAAATGTCTAAGACTGAATTGACAAAAATACTAAAGATTTAGGGCTCTTAACAATTTTCCCGGCTTTCGTTGGTGTAAGGTAGCAAAGGAGAGGTCAAAGTGGGTTCAATGGAGGGAGAAACTCAATCGAATGAAAGGGGGTTGCAAGCCGAATGACAATACTATGCTGATTTATGCATATTCGAGTTCCTAATGGTTGTTGTACGATGATTTCTCAATGCCAAATCCTGATGCCAAGTGCGTATCACGATCAATGTCATCAGCCAACCAAAGAATCAGCCAAAAAAGAACAAACCCAACCAGCCAATGTTGTAAGCCACCATTAATGCAGGGAGGATAATTTTGCAGTGATGCTCTGTGATTGAAAGTTGAATAGTACTTAGTCAAGTGACGATGATATGGCGTGTGATACTCACCGTTTCTCTCGGTTTATCATGCATGAGACTAGTGGTCATGGGTGTCGAGCAATGTATGACGTGAAGGCGGTTCCGAAATGAATGCCGCAACATTTTTCAGTGCCGGAAGCCAAGAAAAGAAGCAATGGAGTATGGAGAAACATGTACTTCCAGGCACCTGAACTCCCTCGACATATATTCAGAGAGAGATTTTGTCGATGCTCACATTAAGTGCAACGAATGCCGCCACTTTTTCCAGTGCCGGAAACCAAGAAAAGAAGCAATGGAGTATGGAGAAGCATGTACTTCCAGGCACCTGAACTCACTCGACATATATTCAGAGAAAGAGAGATTTTGTCAATGCCCACATTAAGTGCCCAAAGCTTATTTTGTTACCTAAGACTACATTGTCGGCTGCCTATTGGGTGCGAACTCTGAAGAACATGACGAACACCGCGGTTTGCAATATGCTGAAAACACTATACATCTACGTTAATGTTTCCAAGAGGGATGGTAATTTATGTAGAAAGCAACAAGGCAAAAGAAAAATGCCCGGTCCATATCTACATTGGATTAGACCACCTTCTCTTCACCTCAGATTTCCACCGTACTTCCTTCAACTTCCCATCCAGACCGTAGTCTCTCTCCATGACAAGATTAATGCCTTCGTCGGAGTACCAGCCAACACCAATGCAAAGAATCCCGTCCTTATTAATGTCAACATAACTGGTAACGCCTCCGGGCAACCAAAGAATGGTCGCATCTTGCATGTCGAGCATCTCTTCCTCCCCAAAGTATACTAAGTTCTCGGGCATGGTCCTTTTCTTTAAGGTCTCAGTGCAGAGGTAGACATAAGGGGTCGCATTGCTTTCTTCTGCAACCGTCTCTTCGGCATATACTGGTGTGGCGCTAACCTCAAATACTTTCCATGAACCAGTGAGATCTGATGGCTGGGTCCTTTTCCGCAATGAAAATGGCTTCACATCAAAGTCCATATCGCTGTCACATGACAACAGACAAAACTTAGGTTTATTCTGCAGGAAAGATTGAAACCACAAGCATGATTTTGTAACTCGAGAAAAACCAAAGACCCTCAACTCATCTCAGTTAGCCAAGCAAGGATTTGGAAAGAAAACACTACAAGAATCAACAGATGTAGGCTCTTGACGGAACTTTCCTCTGCAGTATAATTGGTTCATAAGCATGTAATCCAACCAAGAAGTAGCCAATCCGGGGAACACAATTTAGAAATGCAAACAGTCCAACTGCTGTGGCATAATCTTTAAGGAGGGACACTTTAGTCTATCACATATCTGATAAAACTCCCAAGTTACGAAAAGATTAAGACCTTCATTTGTCTAGGACTAGCATCACCACTATGGGTATCACAGCATCTAGTCCACTAGGAATCCTGCGTAACCCACCAATCTTTTCTTTTACTTTCAGGAACCACAATGGAGGCAGCACTATGACGGGGAATAACACCATAAACACACTATCCATTAAGCGGCGCCACTTACTGCAAAATGTAGGACATGAAGTACAGCAAAGTTGTTGTATGAATTATTCACACTTGTCATCTCAAAATTCATTCAGATGATCTTTCGCCGCCTAACACTGTAGGCCTGCAGACAGAATAGAATCTATATGATCCTTCTTGTCCTCTCAACTGGTAGAAGAAGTAACAACTCACAATTACTTTAACAAAAAAAAAAATGACCATAAAAACCTTAGTCACATCTTATTAGGTCACGACTTTACTCTTCTTTAATTACACATTTGTCCGATCCAAAAAATAACTCACATATCGCCATTGTTGTCGTCAACTTATAAAAACTCCAAAAAGAATAAAAAGATCTCAATTCTCAAGTATAGTTGTTCTACCCTTTCATCAAATTTCTTTATCAACGAAAAAGTTTGTAAAGTAAGCAGGGGACTTTCTCAGGACTCCATCCACTACTTACACACGATATTGGATGTCTACCAGACCAACAGAGTAAAATTTTCATTTTGGCTACTGAGCAGTCTGCCCGAGAAACAACTTGAGAGTCAAAACATCTCTAATAGGGTTCTCCAGTTCAATTCTAGGAGTCAAACATCTAAATTTTTCCATATGCAGAGTGAATCACTGCAACTCCACTTTCATTTTAGTCTAGTCAGGAACCTACTTGCGATTGGGAAGGTGCTTGAAGGATCAAATCATAAAATCCTGAAAAATCTGACACTCATGTACAAATTCATGTACCTGTACCAAATAAAGTTTCAAAATATTGCTTCAAAGACCTATATCATGTTCATTACTCGAATTTATGTAAAACTAGTTTTAGAAAACCTAAAATGTCATGATATAGAACATTCTAGTCTGAATATAAATATTATTTAACGTTAAGTCAGTAAAATTGCACCTATCTCTAGGATTAGGATGAGTCTATAATGATCCTGCCACCTTAAGATCCTACTTAATATCCGAATTGTTTCTTCGGTTATGAATAATAGGATCAGTTCATATTATTTGGACCAGGATTCTCAATAAGATGGAAACACAACGAGTCTAAGGATCAAAGCATGTCCACTATTAATGCAAAGTGAGTTACGTTACCTTTCATCACGAATATTTGCTGGGCTGACCCACTCTTCTTCATAAACAGCAACTCTCATTATCTGAATGTCTGCACCCCCATTGTTGAATTGTATTGTGTGGACTGACCGGAGTCTTTTGTGACAACCTTTAACCAGACACTGAGACAAGGAAATGGCAGAATAGATTGCAGCAAAGAAAATTGACGTGACTAATTTTTTTTTCTTTTCAGAGAACAAAACGAGACATCTAGATTAAGCACTAAACAAAACAAGTCCTCTTCATTTTCGTGAGCTCTGAAGCAGAAGCTTAACTCTCATCTGCCTGTGAAAGTTTTGATAGACGCATTCTTAAAGCACCAATGACGTATGATAATACAAAATTCTCAATGAAAAGGAAAATTACCCGAGAAAGAATACCACTGTCACCATAAGTCACAAATTATCCACAACCACCATCTCCATGCATTCTTAGAAAATAAAACAAGTCCAATTAGTCCCTTTATATGTAAGATTTTGACTGTAGCATTTTGCAGATGATATGCCCTTGTTAAAAGAAATTACTAGACCATTTTCTTTTCACCTTGTAGTACTTATTATAAAGTAAAGAGAATTCCGACTGAGCAACGCCTTATTAGAAGCACTTTTAGGGGCAGAGTCAAAGAATGATCAGACCTAATAAGATAACGTCACAACACCACAATCACATGAAAATGGAAACTAGTGACAATGATCAGAAGATCTGAGTCCAGCAGTGAGCATTAACTACTCTGTTTTCTATCATATTGAGTTTCAAAGAAAGCTGATGCTGAACAGTATCATTAAGACAATAAATACTCTGTGACCAACAAATGCAATAGCCTTTTCTTCCCTGACTTTATCCTTCTCTTTGATCCATGTACAAAGATGTGCTCCAAGTGCAGGATAACCAACCAATGATTACATATCTCCCATTTTATCCGAAAATAAGAGCTGGCTCCAATAACTCTGACAAAAAAACAAATCTCACACAAGAGCTGCCTAGGTATATGTACCAACACTTCATATGGTCTCAAAAGCGAAAAAGAGAAACCCATTAACAATGACAAAGAAATAATGTACCACAATGAGACCAAGATCAACTTGGTTCATGGAGAGCAATTTAAATAGCTGCGAATTCGTTGTTTTCATAACGACACTGGGGAATAGATTTTTCTACGCCTGCCTTAAATTTATTCTCCACCAAAGTCTGCCTTAGTGGATGAAAGCTAAAAAAAGCTCCCAACTTATGCTCTCTACCCACTGAAAACAAACGTTGATGCCTACGTCTATGGATTGGAATATGGTCAACGAAGTTGTAGGTGGTGATTAAACTCTTTAGTTGTGGCTGTACAGTAGGAAGACGGATTATGTTAGTAAAGGAGAACCAAATATAATAGTCAGGCAAGTGCTTATCCAATTTCCTAGCTGGGAAATTTACATATATGATGCATTAAAGTCTCTTAGATAACTGCAGCATGAGGGGCAGATAGTCTTACAATCGGGAGGGAATTGTCAGATTAAGGGGAAAAAGAAACTACAATATCTTCTATTTGTACACATTGAATGCTGATCAATTGTCACCCTTTGCAGACCAAACAGTAAATCTTTGCTTCTTCTTGTTCAGGGATCCTTTCTGACCTTCTGGTCACAAAAGAAGTACAGACACATTGTTTTGTTGCCCCAAAGAACGACTGATATTGGAGGATGTCCTCCAGTCTGAATTTCCTGATAAAAACTAAGCATGATGCTGCATTCTACTTAACTCAAAAGAAGAATAAGAATTTGCAAATAACCAATATGAACTTACCAAGTTGCATGTAACAGAAAACCCACACCAATGTTTAAAATGTTCCAATTTATTGAAATCTGGACTATTTACCTGCTCAAACTTGAGAGTGGGGCTCAAGTAATAGTTAGAATCATCAACTTCACTGACAGGAATAGCAATTGGGCCCCTGGAATAAGATCCATCCTGCAAAGAATCCATTCAAATGAGTAACATATGAGAACGTCTGATATATTCCAAGATGTTTTCCGCTACTTCCAAATGCAACTTAGCACAGCTAGATCGTAAGTACCTTTTTTTACCATAAATAACATGAAAATAGCTTTGATGACCTAATCATACAAATTTAATCAAGGACACTATCCACGATTATGTAGATATATTTTAGACAATTATATACAACGGAATATCCCATATGCCCCCACTGTAGGCTTTCCAGCTTCCATGAATCAATGACTCATTGAATGTCAACTTGGACAGCTTAGGTAAACATGTATTAGCCAGACAATTTTCCAGTCTCATGATCTGAAAGTAACTGAAAAAGAGAGAATGAAGCAGTTCATACCTCAAAGAAAACAAGACCAGGTTCATAGCCCATGACATCTTCTTCCATCAAATCACTGTCTTCAAAGTTGAAAGAATCAAATTTTGGCAGCATACGATCTGCTGCACTTTCATCTATTCGGTCCTTACATGAATCTCCATCTTTAGTCCATTCTTTTCTTTTGGCATTGCTGCCATTGTTCAATGATATTTCACCATAGGGATTCAGAGTTACCCAGTTTATCTTTCTCTGAATTTGAGATGTTAATTCTCCATGCGATGCTGGAATTGCCTGAACACAGGAAAGTGTATAGCAGTCATAGAGGTTTTCATTCTTTTTACCAATCTCTATGGGTTCCATTTCAGCAGTAATAGTTGAAAATACAGCTCCCACTCCCTTCCATATCCCGCTCACACTACTAGCAAATGTATTCCATACTGGTCTTATTACTGGTTCCTGAAAGGAGAAAAATGCCATGAGTTAATTAAGTTCAAGAAGAGCAAAAAACTAATCAATTCACCTCAAGCCGTCTGAGCATAGCATTTTTCTTTATTGTGTTTAGATCATATATAATTTTATACTCATTTAGATTAAAAATTAATTCTTTCAACAATTTTAGACTTGAGTCAGCAGAAAAGTGCCCAACCCATCTCTAATCATTTTGGCCCCACAAATGTTTACCAAGCCTTTACTGAGTAATACTTGCAAATGAGATTTTCATCTTCCTTCAATTATAAGCTTGGAGACCATGCAGGATATAAAAAGAAGCTTTAGCAACAAAATTATGAACAACAGCAACCAATACCAATTCTTCTTCAGTACTTCCAAAATCATTTTTTCTTTTATCAAGATGAGGAAATATAAAGTTCTTTCCCCTTCTAGAGAAAGACAAAATCAAGTTTTAATATTAAATCACTGCATCAATCTCAAATGCGTCGGAGATCTATAGAATATAGCTCCTTACAGACAGATAGAGAGCCGAATAATGTTTGAATCCGTTCATCAACAAGTATTTCCTGGGAAAACTGCACCGATTTCACTGCAAGCTATGACTAACTTTACAAAATGTATTGCTGAACCATACATATACATTGCAAAAATCAGGCGATTTCCATCCTTTTTCTTTTTTATTAAATGTTAAGGAGAAGTTCACTATGAGCACCAAGGGATGGCGACCCATTTACAAAAGAAGCTCGTGACTGCATACAGAGCCTACAGATCGTACAGCAATCCTCATGAAACATGCTTGGTGTCTGCTCAAATTAAATCATTATCTTTCCAGCAGCTGCATTAGTGCATGATCAATTATTTCAAGTTCAGATCACAAGCAACTACGGATTCCATCGATCTCAGAAAATTTTCGTATCAATTTGGGAAGTTCGTCAATGGTGCACAACCCCTTTTAAACCCCAAATAAGCTGGGAATTCAACAACTTTGACGGAGAAGAAAGCATTGCCAGAAATTATAATTTGCTTAAGAATATTACACCAAACATATGCCAATACTCAAGACCAATAACAAGAGTTAAAATCAACTTTTAAAGGGCAGAAAGGTGCTAAGAAATTTCATGGACCATGCCGTAGCTTCCTGATAAACACTATTTGTCACGGTTCTAGTGAAACAGATTCAAAGAACCCAGAAACTTCAGGCAAGAATACAAACCTGCAAGTACTAAACCTTGAAATGCTCTGAGTCTGCTAAACAACATTGGAACACTTCTATGCAGCACAAATCCGTAAACTTCATCAAGATGGCATGACATTAGAGTAATTCCTCCTATAATCAAATTACTCTTGCCTTTATGGGACCGTTTTTGAATTATGCTTTCAACCTTTCTCAGAGCAGCTGCTCTCTAGGTACTGGATTGAGGTCATTTCCACTAAACTCCCCAGGAACGATAATTAAAAGCCAAAAAAAAAAAAAAAAAATCAATACAAGAAGGTAATGAACCGAACCGAACCTGAGTCTGAAGAACCGTTTCGACCTCCATCAACATGGCGCCCGACACCATGACCTTCCCGTCCCTCTCTCGCTTCCCTCTCACCACTCTCCTCCCCCTCTTCCTACTCGCCCTCGGCCTCGTCCTTTCCTTCTCCGAAGCGGCCCTTGCGACGTCGTTGTCGATGCTCCAAACATTGTCCTTCTTGCCCCTGACGCTCACCCGCTGCTTGCTCCCGCCGCCGCCACCTCCGCGGCGCCCCTGGCCACTCCGGGGACGGACGGGGCCGGGTCTCGGGGAACCGAGAGGGAGAGAAGGCGGAGGGGGGAGGAGGCTGCGATTGTGAGCGGAGAGAGAGTGGCGAAACCCTAGCGGCGGAGGAGGAGGGGGATTGAGGAGGGTCCGAGTGGAGGAGAAGGTCCGGCAGAGGTGGAGAAATGGAGACTGCATTGTTGCTCTCGACGAGCTTGGAGAAGATTTGAGTAACAGTTTGCAGGCGGTTTTTGGTTGAGAACGGAGGGTGGTGGGTCGAGGTCGAGGTTGACCGTTGACTATTCGAGGGTTATTTTTCTGATTTTATTTGTATTATACATGTATTTATATAAACATACATATGCAAATAAAATTTCAAATAAAGCCCTGCAATACTCTCATTTCTTTTTCAAATAAGTGCCGAATATTATTTCAAATAAAAATCTAAACTGTCCCCTTGCTTCACTAAAACGCAAGTCTTTCCATCATCTTCGTCTTCACCTTTCTTTCCGGAGCTTCCATCTTCTCTTTCCAGCTCCATGAAGATGAAAACCTTCCACCACACTCTCCTTCATCACCTCGCGAGGCTCCCAATCTCGACGCTTTACGCTTCCGATCTTCTCGAGGAAAGAGATTTATTTGGACATGGTGATGAGGATGCAAGCTACACTCCCAAAGCCTTGATCAACATCAACAACCTGATTTGCACTCTCATCTTTCCATACTTGACGAAAGTCATTTGCAATCTCATACCAGCAACCAAATCCTTGGCAGCCAATATTGTGAGGGCCAAGAGACACCTTGTGGTTCATTCCCCTTGGCTTTGCCCGCCTAGGGGAGGTTAAGGTTTGGTCGCCTTGGCCGGGGTTGGGCGAGCAAGGGCTATCCTTGCCGGATCCAACGAGGGCGGCTCTCGCCTGATGTTGGCAATGGCCTAGAGAAAGGAGGGGAAAAAGGAAAAAAAAAAAGAAAAAGAGGAAAAATAAATGACGAAAATGCATTTCGGTCATGCCTTTTTTTTAAATAATGAGAGCACTTCGGACTCTTATTTGAAATTTTCCCTAAATAACTTAAATGCATAAGGCTCGCTTTTTTTCCATTTCCCTTATGGCTTTGACACTCCTTTTTATGTGTGTTTTGACCATTCTATCCTTTGTGTGTGGCCCACCAAATCTGATATAATTTTATATAATTTTTTTATTAATTTTTTTATTTCGTTTCTTTTTTTTTCTTGCGGGTCCCACCTTCCTCCTTTTCTTCTTCTTCCTCCTCCATCCCACGCCTCCCACTCGTCTCTTTTTTTTCTCCTACACGACGTTCACTTCGACACCTACCTCTCCTTCCAAAAACCCCGAATAGCTTCGCCACTTTACCATGTTCTCCCAAAATAGGATAAACGGAAAGAACAAACGCACACAATAACATGTGTTTCACTAATTTGCTTCCAAGTCATGAGATGGCACCCTAAGAACCATATGGTGTGGATGCACCCTAAGAATTTTAGATTGTAGCAAATAATCCGAGATAAAAACTGGGACGAAATATCCAATGATGCATCATCATCCGTGTTCAATAGTACATCCCAACATGTTCAGCATGGTTCAATGTCACATGCCTTCCTGTAAGTACACAACCTTATGTTCATGAAAAGAAACAAAGGAGCATGCAAATCTCAAGTGTTCAACCTATTTATAAAGCAAGTAAACATCCCTCACATGATTTTGATATTGGCAAAGACTATAGTGGACAGGATTGATGGCTGTAAGGGTGACAATCTAATGTCTAAAACATAGAGTCAGACGAGTTCCGATATGCACAGTGGATGCTAATTTCATGTTGAGTTTCTCCAAAAGCAAGATAAGTTTGTTTCAGTAGTTTTTGAAGTGAGGTTCTTTCTTGGGTGATACAATATGAGGTAAAGCTAATCGTTCCTGTCGCATTTGCATGTCTTTTGCTCTAAAAACAATGTGGTTTGCTGCACCAGAACCAACAAACAAAGGGGACATCAATTCACCGCTACGGTTCGTAGTTACGGGCCTCCCGAAGTTTACAAGGCAAAGATTCTAACATAAGTTGATGAGGTTATCAAGAAGAAGGCAAGGAAGAAAACAAAGTAAGTGTGCAGATGAATACTACTTCCATAAAAGCATCTATGATGAGATCTTGAAGCAAAAATTACAGTTTGCTACGTTAAGGGAGTTTTGTGGCTTGCTACCATCAAATTTTTTGCAGTTAATCGCCTAGTCCATATTAGAATTGACAATCATGTTTCTATTGGGTTTTTGTTGTTTTCTCCAATGTTATTTTCCCCATTTTCTAGTAGAGAAAAATTGTGCTCCTTTTATAGTTATTAAGAACCGAATTCATGGTTGTTGAGAGATCCATCTAGTATATATGGGAAGGCTCCAACAAATTGATTCAAGTTGTCCTCTAAATAGAGCATGTTCTTGAGAGGTTTTGTCTCTCATATTTCTTGGTTTTCTTGCATCTCCTTTATCTAGATAATAATCATGATTTTGGAACTTTTTCCATCTTCGAAATCCGAAGATCCTTGTAGCTGAAAGCTGAAGACTAGTGGTTTTTTTTTTTTTTTGTGGTCTTGTTGTCATAGTTGACAATGAGATTTTATTGTAAATGACATAGATATGAAAACCCAAAGTCAATAACTTTTTTCTCACAAAACATTCAAATGCCGCAATAAGTTGAAAGCCTTTTATGAGTCGCTTGAAAAAACACAAAAAGAGGAGCCAAATCTTGCACTAAAATGTCTAAATACATCAAACTGATATTGCTATTACATACCACAAATTGCAATAGTAATAAATTGCATATGCTACTTAACAAAAAGGAAATTCCATTCAGCTACTCGGGTTCCCTCAAGAAAATCCCTTGTGCCTATATATATATTTTGGTGACCCCGGGGAACCCCCGCATGGTCGGCAGCCTTTGTGCCTATATTTCATCACCATGAATTCCAATGGTCCTTGAACGTGCGTTTGATCCAAGATCTTCGCCTTTTGATTTACATGTGCGACTATTATGACCATAACACCTACAAGTACCACATCTCTTCCCCTTTTCAATAATCTTAAATGCCGAAGGATCACATATTGTAGAAGTTGCTTCCCCCTTTAGTTTTCGAACTAGAAGGATGACCTTTATGAGATGTAACTAGGGGCTCATATAAAATAGTATCACTTGCTCGAACAAAATGCTCAATCCGCCTTCGAACAACTTCCTTTTTGGAAAGCGGTCATTGTTGATACTTCCTTTCCAACTTGTGAAGTAGTTACTTAAATGAATCTCCTTCATTGTTTTGAGTAATATCACTGTCCAAAAAGAACCTTAAATCCAACCTCCATTGTGGATTAATTGCACCAAGAGGTAAACCATTGGAAAACCGTAATCTTATCTCGTGCACACATGGAAGTCGCATGGATTGCACAAAATGCCTAGTACAAGCGGGCGGTTCAATCCTACTTTTAGCAATCTCATTTTGCTTGTAAAGCTTGTCTAAAGCAAATACTGACACACGAGTAATCAAGTTCTTGAAAAGAGGAATATGAAGATGATGAGAAACCCTTACCTTTTCGCTTGATAATTGGCTTCTGATTTCTTGATACTAATTTTCAACTGGAAGGCATAGTTTCTTTTTTACCTCAACTAAATCCCCCGTTGAAACTTGTAGATATGCTTTCAAAGTCGAATGTGCCCCTTCAGCTCTTGAAGTAACACGGTTTCCGAAATGTATGTGCAAGTGTGTCCAAGCGGTCACAAAAAGCTCTTTGAAAGGAAGCCATGTATTTTTTATGTAGTTAATAACCGATGGCTTTTCCTTACATTGATATTCGAATTGCTGAACATTATCCTCATATTCCACTTCAGTCTTGGAGTTCAAAACTTTGAACCAATCAGACATAAAAAAATCCCAATGTATTCATTCTTCAAACTGAGATTTACATTTTTCCATAATATTTTTCTCGATATGCCAAACACAATAAGTTCATACTTCTAGGAAAGATGAATCGAACCGCATTCATCAATGCCAATTCCCTATCGGTTATAATAACCGAAGGTTGACAACCAACACCCAAAATGTTACTAAACATTGTCAAAGCCTAAATATAATCTTCCTCTTCCTTCTTTCTCAAAAAGACAAAGCATGAGTAGAAAGAAGTATTAAAACAGGAAACTCCAATTATATCCAACAAAGGCATTTTATATCTATTAGTCTTGTAAATACAATCCATTACGAAGACACTTGAGAAACTCTTTGTTAGTGCCATGGAGATAGGATGGGAGAAAAATAAATGCGTCAAGTGACCCTTAACATCATGTTTAAAATTGTAGATGAATCCACATGTACTAAGCTTATCCAATAAAGCTTGGACCATACTGCGACCATTCAAATATTCACGACGTAACTTCGCTTTCATGTTGTAGACAGTTTTAGCTATAGCTTGAACATTGGGATTACTTTGTTTCAAGGAAGAAAGGATTTGGCGAGGAAGTATACCGGCCTTAGACATCTCTTTCACATGCAAAGCTTCAACCTTAGGAAAGCGACGACAAATAGGATGTCCCGACATATCACTCGAGGGATCATGATTGTGTGATGCATTCACTATTCTCAATGACCATGATCCATTCTTCTTTTTATAACCACAGATGTCAAAAGGACAATTAATCAAATGAGATCCAGTCTTTCTTCTCTGACGTGCAACATAAATATTACGTCGATCATAATAACTACCTCCCCTATCACATTGCGGAAGAACATATCTGTCTCTCTTTGACCTTTTAATAGAGATGACATAACCTTGAGCAAGAAGATGGCTCCGCACACTACTCAAAAGATCTTCTCGAGTAAGAAAATTACCGGGTAAAGTTTCAAATGAACTTGGTGGCATGATCAATTGCTCTTCTCCATTCAAATTTTCATCATCAATAGATACATTCGAGCAATTTCAATCCTCTGGAATATTACCTATTTAAAATCAAGTGGATGCCTAATTAAAATAGATACTCTTTCCTTTGTATTATAATAGCAAACTATCTATGCCTACTCATAATAACACAACATTTAATTACCAACAAAGCATGAGTGAGTGAAACAATGGGTTAAACAAGCACAAATTATTCCAACAAAAGTGCAATTACGAAATGATTGTTGAGAAATCAAGTTCAACTCTACGAACAACTATAATCTAGGGCTAAAAGCAACAATTGCAGCTCACAAGAAAAAAACAAACGCAGCGTTGTCCTCATAGTGTTCCAACAAGTTAATCTATAAAAGCACAAATTTTGTTTCAACACTTGCACACGACACTAAAAACTGAAATAAGATTTAACCACTAATTCAAATCTCGCTTCTTATTATCTATCAGAACACAACTTGCCTAATATTACCTTCGTGCAGAGAAAAGGGGATTGTTGGAGAGGTCATTGGTGAGCCCAATGCCGGTGCCGGCGAAATTGTGGAGGACGGGATTGACATAATAAAGTCGGGGTTTTTGGAAGGAGAGGGAGGTGTCGAAGCGAACGTCATGCAGGAAAAAAAAAGAGACGAGTGGGAGCGTGGGATGGAGGAAGAAGAAGAAGAAGAAAAGGAGGAAGGTAGGACCCGCAAGAAAAAAAAGTAATGAAAAAAAGAATTAATAAAAAAATCATATAAAATTGTATCAAATTTGGTGGGCCACACACAAAGGATAGAATGGTCAAAACACACATAAAAAGGAGTGTCAAAGCCATAAGGAGAGTGAAAAAAGCGCAAGCCAATATCACTAGAATTTCCAATATCGAAAAGCAATCAACGAAACAACCCATGAATATCAACTTTTCTTTTTCCGAAAATTGCTTCCCTAAATCCAAAGTCGGCTTGTTGAAATTAGCAAATCGAATCTGAATAATCATAGATTAGATCGACTAATTTCCTGTATTTCACTAAAACCAAAGGATTGTATCCGAATAATCACGGATATGACTTGTCCAATTTAGGATACACGTTGCCCTGGAGAAAAGATGCTAGCTTTTCGTTTGTGGGCTTTGGCAATCGAATCAGCCACTTGGTTCTCTTCTCTTCCGCAATAGGCCACTCGGAGATTCTGATATTGGTCCACTAATCTAAGGCACTCAGTGATAAGTGGAGCTACTTCCCACAAGCACAGATCATGATCTGTAAGTGTGTAGATCACCCTAAAGCAATCTGACTCCTATGAGAGGGGTAGTGTAGACTAATCCTTGAATGCCTGAGTTAACAAGTTTACCTATTTTAGTCACCCCTCCATGAGCTTATTACTTGAGAAAACATGGTACCTCATTTGTCCGCTAACGTATACGCGACGTAGTGTTCTGTCCACTTTGTTCGTGGACAGGCTTATGCAATGTTTACCAATTTTATTCCAGTAAGTTCGAATAATGGACTTGCTCCTTTGTAGCATGTGGCATATGTGACGAGCTTCCGCTCGGCTTCGTGTTTTGTTGGAATTTATCGGTAAAATTCACAGTTCGAGAAAGAGATCAATGGGTGTTGGTGCTTGGAAAGTGGCAAGTAGGCGAATTAAGACATGATCAAGCTTCCTTTTAGGACAGACATGAGAGCCAATGTGGAAGTCGAGGTCATTCCCTCTTTTACAAGACATTCTTTTTTTCATTTGATCTAAGTTTAGCAAGTTTTACTGTTTCGGATTAATCCATATTAGGGATTCATTTCTGAAGAAGCTATAAAGAAAATGCGGGAAAGTACTTTGATTTGTACTCATTGCCAAAGCAAGTTAGAGTTTAGCACGCACCAGTTTGGGTGTTCCAAAATTTTATGATCCGATGACCTCTACCTCCACCCGAAGCCAGCAAATTCCTCTGGAATGGACACCGGGCAAGGGCTCTAACAATGACTATACTCTTCGCGCCGGTGAAGCCAATGTGAAGATGCCATGGGCATATCCGAAATATAGAGGATATTATTGTTTCCTCCATTGGCTAATTATTGTCCTGATGCCAACCAATTCAACCCAAAAACCTCCTGAGTGTAACCCCTGTAGGTCTCAACAATGTGAGATCTCATGCAAATGGAGTGAGACACGAAGAAAAACCTGCTTGTTTTTTATATTTATGTGGTCTTCCTCTACTCATTCATTAGGCTTTTAGGTTGAACTTTCTAGTAGGAACATAGCTCTAGGAGCTGAAGAGATGGATGCAAGGAAGGAGAAGATACCAAGCCCATGGCAGGCGGCAAGGGCATCGGCGCTAGCCTTTGTGATTAGGGCGCTCCTAGCAGCTACGCTCATAAACGATTACAAGGTGAGGCTGCACGTGGTAATGGTGGCCCTGAGCATAGCGCTAGTCAGGTTTGGCGGGCTGAGCGCAAAGCTAGGAAAACGAGATGGTACGTTCTTATGGTAAGAAGGCAAAAATGTTGTCTCTTCTTTGGAGCAATTGTCTTGATTTTTCCTATGCCTCCAAAGATGCACGTATGGCATATTAGCAAAGGCGGATTGATGCTTACAAGGCTGGGCGAGAGGATGTCTTATGCATTTTTCTCTTTTGGGCGGAGAGGATGATGAGTCGACCTTCAGTTTCTATACCAACGTTTGTGTCACAGGAGGGAATTTCATTCATTTTCCAGATTGTTTTTTGTGAACTGTGCAAGTGAAAACAAACAAGCATAGTTGGAGTTTTAAAGTCGTAATCTCACAAAGTGAAACTTGTTACTAATAAAACATCTTTCAATTTCAAAGCCTTTATCGTTTTATTCCGATGAGCACCGTAACTTTAGTTCAATGTACAATATTGTCTCCGAACTTTTGATAACAAGCATCGATCATGAGATTTATTTCTTGAGATATTCACTAAACACCCAAACAAATTGGGAGTGGAGTACCAATTAATCACCAGCTCTGATTACTAGGAGAGCGCATCAGAAGCCCGATACCGTCATCCGATGATATCTCTAAGAGAGGAGCCATAATCCGAACCCATTAATCAAAGTACATGTGGCTTGCACATGATAAGAGGTATTAACATATTGTCTCGCATTACTCGACATGGCTTGTGCATGAATTGCATGTGAGAGGCAACATTGTTTGCACAAGAATTGTACAAGAAATGGTGGTGTTAAAGCGTTATCCTACATCGCTCAACAATGACATAATGGTGTTGAGAACCGGTGTCCAGAGAGTTCGAGCAGGTGCTAATCTAGGTGTTCCAAAATTTTATGGTTTGCTCACCTCTACCTCCACCCGAAGCCAACAAATTCCTCTAAAAGGGACATCAGGCAAGAGCTCTAACAGTGGCTATGTGCTCTTCGCACCGATGAAGCCAATGGAAAGATGCCATGGACATGTCCAAAATATAGAGCATATTATTATTTCCTCCACTGGCTAATTGCTATCCTGATGTTGTATATTTCAACCCACAAACCTCCTGGGTATAACCCTTATAGGTCTTGACAATGTTAGATCTCACGAGAATGGAGTAAGAGATAAAGAAAAACTTGCTTGCTCTTTATATTTATATGGTCTTCCTCCACTCATCCGTTTAAGTTTTTAGGTTGGACTTTCTAATATAAACATAGCTCTAGAAGCTGAAGAGATGGATGCAAGGAAGAAGAAGCTATCAACCCCATGGTAGGCGGTGAGGGCATCGGCTCTAGCCTTTGCGATTTGGGAGCTAGTGCCTCTCCTAGAGGCTGTGCTCATAATCAGTTACAAGGTGATGGTGGTGGCGCTGAGCATGGCGTTGGTTGGGTTTGGCAAGCTAAGTGTAAAGCTAGGAAAAAGAGATGGTACGTTCTTGTAGTAAGAAGGAAAAAATGTTGTCTCTTCTTCAGAGCAATTGTCTTGATTTTTCCTATGCCTCCAAAGATGCACGTATGGTAGATTAGCAGAGGCTGAATATTGATGCTTACAAGGCCGAGCGAGAGGATATCCTATGCATTTTTCTCTTTTGGGCGTAGAGGATGATGAGTCGACCTTCAATTTCTATACCAACATTTGTGTCACGGGAGGGAATTTCATGCATATGCCAGATCCCTTTTTGTAGACTATGCAGGTAAAAACAAACAAGCACAGTTACTTTTTCCTTTTGCGCTAGTACTGTTCATCCAGATGCTCTTTAGCCTCTCTCCGTCTGCTACTGTTCACAAATTCGTGTTTCGGTGATCCCTGGAAATCCAACCGTTGGTTCTTCCTAGTTTTTGGCCTCCTAAGTCATTCTAGCTCCTTTCACACTCTAACCGTTGGGATCGTAGAAAGGAGTAGTCCCTCGGCTTGTATGGCAGATCTACGATAGGTTTTCATGGCTGGCTCTTTTGTTAAATCTTCGACTAGGGGAGCTCTCCCCCTATTGCAGCCCCTACCTACGACAAGGGCTCAACCCCAAGAGTGTCTTCAGACCTCACAACAACCTGCTGGTGCTTGTGGAGAAGCTGGTGGTGACGGTGCTAGTTCAGGGATGCTCATGAATCCTGTTGACGGGAAATCTATCGCCGCAGCAAATGGAAAATTGGTGATTGCTGCAGACAACATTGGGAACACATCGACCCCAGTTGTGCTTCCGCAGGTCCCTCGACCTGGTCAACGTGGGAGAAGCCGTAGCAAGACCTCCAAACTTTCTCAACCGCTCCTCGGTGCTGCTGCTCCATCGCACTAGCCACAACGCTCCTGGGCGGCTGTAGCTAAATTAGCTACGAAAGGGTAAGACCTCTCTTACATGCCCTCCAATATGGTAGATAATAATATTATGGTCTTGGAGGAGATACTAGCAGCAACAGACCCGAAATGGAGTGAATGCCTCATAGGATATTATGTTGTCAAGAAGATGCCGTTTAAACTCACTGAATCGGTTACAAAATGATGGTGGGGGAATCAATTGACTGAAGTTAAAGCAAATGATGAGGGAATCTACTTCTTCCATATCCTGGACACTGAGTTCCATTGCTCAATCTTTCATGGCAGGCCATTTACTATTGGAAAAGTGCCTCTAGTTCTTTGGCAATGGGAGCCCGATATAATCCTAAAATAGCACCAACACAACTCTTTGCCGGTATGGATTCGTCTGCGAAACATTCCGTATGCCTTATGGTCGGCGCTTGGTATAAGTACCATTGTTAGTACAATTGGCAAGCCCCTTTATGTTGATGCACAAACTGAGAGCATGAAGATGATTTCAGATGCACAGATGTGTGTGGAAATTAAGGCAAATCAGTCCCTTCGTGAATCGGTTGGTGTTTTACTTAATGGGGTTGTGCATACGATTAAGGTTATTTATGAATGGAGGCCCATTTCTTGTGGGACCTATGGTACGTTTCGCCATTATTGCTCCCCCGCTGCTGCAGACTTGAATAATCCGCCAGCAGCACTTATTATTGAGAAGGCTTTACCTTCACCACTTGTAACTCTTAAACCTGAACCACCTTAATAGGTAGAGAGATGGAAGGAAGTCCAGAACAAACAAAGTCGACTTTAGAATCGAATTGCTGGGCGCAAACCTTCGAGTGCCCCTGAAGCTTCAGCGGTTCAGCCTTCGACAGAAACTATTGTCCCCTGTAGTCTAGCATCTTAGAATGTTCGGGCTCCCCAGAAATTACTGGAGTCTTCCGACTCAGAGGAGGTGGCAGAGGACGAGGCTAGTGAAATTGGCAGCGAAGATGATGAGCTACCTCCTGTTCGAGTCCCTTCAGGAGAGTATGCTATGGGAGCTAAGGAGCTTAGTGACAAACATGTGACAATCTTACCACCACCTCCAGTAGAAATGGTACACGACCAAAGTCCATCGAGTAGTCCCAACTCGGCTACAATGGCCAAACCGACTTCCAAAAAGAAGAGCGGAGCGGCAAAAAGAAATGGTAACCCTTTCCCCCTCCTTGTAAATATGTTTATAGGAGTTTGGAACATTAGGGGCCTAGTGAACCCTTTGAAACAGGCTAAAATCCAAAACTTGATTCACGCCAATAATCTGAGTTGTATAAGCATTCTTGAGACAAAGGTATCTATGCCCTTGTTTGCTAATCTGGCTACGAGCTTAGTTCCCAATTAGAGATGGGTTGTGAACTACGAACGCTCCCTTAGAGGAAGAATATGGATCGGTTGGAACCCCTTATATGCAGATTTTGCTATTATGTCCTCCTTTGCTCAGGCTATTCATGGACATCTACGTTTTTTGGCTAACGATAAGGCTTGCTATTTGTCTGTTATTTATGCTGACCACACTTTTGTATCCCGACGGCCTTTATGGGATGATCTTGTTCAAACTAGCTCCGTCCTTGTTTCTTCTACATGGCTAGTTATAGGTGATTTCAATGCTATTAAGGTTCCTTCGGATAGAATTGGGAGTTCAAATATCTGGCTTCCCTCCTTTAATGAATTTGGGGAATGCCTGCTTCAAGCGGGGTTTGGAGGATCTCCATTATATTGGCTATAGATTTACATGGTCTGCTTCGTCGGGTCATGCTTGAAAGTAAAGGAAAATCGATAAGGTCCTTGTCAATGCCCAATAGTGCAATGATTTCTCCTATTTTGAGGCATCTTTCTTACCTCTGGGGGTGTCCAACCATACTCCAATGATTATCAAGATTTTGGCTCCCACGATTTGCAAAAGACCATTTAAGTTCTTTAATTTTTGGATGACTCGTCCCAACTTCTTAGCAGTCGTTACTTAGGTGTGGGATATACAAATTTATGGTTCACCTATATTCATCCTTACTCGGAAGGTTAAGTTACTCAAAGGCCGGCTCAAGCAACTCAATAAGGATGCTTTCTCCGATGTATCGATACGTACGACTGAGGCTAGAAATGCGTTATTGCATGTTCAGGATATGCTGGTCTCGGATCCTTTCAACCAGAACTTGGCTGTCCAGGAGAGGGAGCATCTCTGTGCTTTCTCGAATCTACGGCTGTAGGAGGAAACCTTCTACAAACAAAAATCTAGGGTACAGTGACTTAAAGAAGGGGACCTCAACACGAAATATTTCCATCATTCAATCAATCAGAGGCATCTTCGGAATAGAATCCTATCGGTTGTGGATAGCTCCGGTAAGCTTGTCACAGATCCTACCTTGATACAGCAGCTCATTATCTCTCACTTTGAAGAAATGATTGCATCGACTTCCCTACTCCTAAGCCCTTGGTTCAGGACCTTAAAGATGTTATTGCACACAGTCTTGAGGACGACCAGGTTGGTTTCCTATCTCGACCTGTCTCTGAATCTAAAATTCGTCATACCATGTTTACCCTATCCCTTGGCAAGGCGTCGAGTGCGGATGGTTTAATGCGGATTTTTTCAAAAACAATTGGGAGATTATCAACCCCTCTGTTATTAGGGAGATTAAAGATTTTTTTTATAATGGAAACTTACTTCAGGAGCTCAACACTACCATTTTATGTATTGTACCTAAAGTGCCCAATGCAGTTTCAATGAGTGACTTTAGTTCGATCGCTTGTTGCAACACTATTTATAAATGCATTACAAAGATTATGGCCAATAGGATGGCTAGTGTGTTGCATACTCTTGTTAGTCTACCCCAAAGTGCTTTTGTCAAGGGGCGCCGTATTAGCAACAACATCCTTCTCGCTCAAGAGCTTTTTTGTGGTTTTCATCATGAGCCATATTCGCCTAAGTACGCCATTAAGGTAGACTTCCAAAAGGCATATGACACAGTAGATTGGGACTTCCTCGAAACAACTCTTGAGGCCTTCGGTTTTCCTCTCACCTTTAGGAAGCTGATAATGACTTGTATGCGCACCCTAAGTTTTCGGTATCTATTAATGGGGAATTGCATGGCTTCTTTTCCAGTGGGCGAGGCATCCGACAGGGGGACCAGATGTCTCCCTATCTCTTCACGCTTGTCATGGAGATCTTTACTGGCATCTTGATTTCTCAGACCAGGCAGCAGGGTTCAAGTTTTTCTGGAGGTGTAAAGCATCCTAGCTTTCTCATCTATTATTTGCTGATGATGTGCTTTTATTTGCCGAGGCAAATGTATTGTCCATACACCTGCTTAAGGATGGCCTTGACAGATTCTCAACTTGGGCGAGGTTGAGACCGAATATGACCAAGAGGGAAGTCTTTTTCTCTAGAGGTTCTCAGCAGATTCGTGCCCAGATTAGTCAGGTTCTGGGTTTCCAAGAGGGCACTCTGCCATTCTGCTATCTTGGTGTCCCGGTCATTGCATTAAGGCTGGGAAAGGAACATTGCAACTCATTGGTCAACTCGATAATGGCTAGAGCACAATTTTGGGCCCAGCGGTTCTTCTCCTTTGCCGGTCGACTGCTACATGCTATTCATGTATATTGGGCAAGTGTCTTTATACTTCCAAAGTCCGTATTAGCCCGCATTGAGCAAATCCTTAGACAGTTTCTTTGGAACGGGCCGGGGCTTGGTGCTGGAGGTGCAAAAGTATATTGGGAAGACCTTTGCCTCTCTAGGGAGAAAGGTGGGTTGGGCATTCGCTAGCTCATCGATTGCAACAAAGTAGCGATGCTTAAATACATATGGATTCTTTTCACTGACAAGGAATCGTTGTCGTGCAAATGGATCCGCTCGACTTTCTTGAAAAATAAAAACTTCTGGATTGCAACGAAACCAACCTTTTGCTCGTGGTCTTGGAAGAAGATTCTTGACCTTCGTTCGGAATTTAGACATCTTTTCAGATGGCGGTTGGGTAGTGGTCGTATTACTTCATTTTGGTTCGATTCCTGGCATCCTCGAGGGCCCCTTAATACGTTCTTCTCAAATACGGACATTTACAGGTCGGGTATCCCTCGCAAGGCTACGATCGCAGATTTCATCGTCTACTCAGGTCAACTGTCACAAGTCACTATCATCATTGACTCTTGGCCCGAGCATTTCTTCACTCTAGACCACCGACGCTCTGATCGTTTTGAATGGGTTGACCATTCCTCTAGTGATTTCCCTACAGCCTCCACTTGGAATTCTATTCGGCTGAGAGGACAAGTGGTGCCGTAGCACTCATTCATTTGGAATCTGACTCTAGCTCCTCGGCATTCCTTTCATCTATGGCTAATCATGTTGAATCGTTTACCTACCCAAGTGCTCTTGCTTTCCTATAATCGTATTTCAGATGCTATTTGTGCTTTTGTCGATGTAGACCGGACAGTGTTGATCATCTATACTTTGCTTGCCACCATACGGGCATCCTTGCAACTTTTTGGGCAACAAAATCCAACCTTGCTTGGTTCAATAGGGGATGGCGTGACAGCTTGTCTTGGGCCATTCAGTATACCAGTAGCCGAAGCTTCTACCAGCAGATTGCCCGTTTCTCTTTTGGCGCCCTTTGCCATATCATTTGGAGAGAGAGAGAAATCAGATTCTATTTTGGAACCACATTCTCTTTGTCCCAGCCATCAAGAAGCACCTAAAGAAGCTTATCAAGGACAAAGCGCTGACTTTCAAGAATGTTGAGGACACTGCTTGCAATAGGAGGATGCAAGCTA